>NC_090754.1:79525151-79695151 GCF_036898095.1 Palaemon carinicauda
GTAAACCTAGAAGTTTCTTCCCCCTAAAAAAATAAGTTATGTAAAACAGGAGAAATTTACAATAACTAGACTGGACTGGCAAACCAATAGTCTCAAGCCAGTCCTGTTATAAGTATCTACTTATATATGTGAGGTGATCAAGGGTTCCCTCACTGCAATCTCATCTACACTTCCTGGTCAGGGACCACATTGCCCTTACATTAAACCATCAAGCTGTAGATAGACATGTGCGACTTCCTTACCAAAGAGTTTGTAATGACTGCCATTGTGGTAGGTGATAGAGAAAAAGAAATGATGGAAACTAGCAAGAAGAAAATGTGGGCGATTTCAATTTTATCAATACAAAGAGAAGAAATATAATACATCCTTTCTTCCTTCGTTGTCGACTTGAAGCCCTGTCGAAGACAATGTTCCCATTGTTAATTCACACTTATGGGAAAACAGGAGGGGAACTAGTCATTCAGCTATTGTGAACTAACCTTTGTGAGAATGGAATAGTCAGTGTTAAACACCTCCATTTAACACCATTTTGCATTCTTTTGAGTAGACCAGAAATGGACTGAGATTGACACTATAAGGGGAAGGAATCTCAACTGGTAGTGGGATTCCAGAAGGCAAAATGCAAAGCATAAGCATAGCATATGTAAGAATACTTCATTGTTAGGTTAGGGATAGTTAAGTAAGAATGCTCTGGTGCTAGGTCATGGCATATCAAGTAAGGATACTTCAATGTTCCGCTAGACACAGCTAGGGTATGTCAAGTAAGGATGCTACAGTGTTCGGCTAGGGTATGTCAAGTAAGGATACTTCAAGTGTTCAACTAGGGTATGTCAAGTAAGTATGCTTCAGTGTTCAGCTAGGGTATGTCAGGTATGGATACTTCAGTGTTCAGCAAGGGTATATCAAGTAAGGATGCTTCAGTGTTCAGCTAGGGTATGTATAGTAAGGATGATTCAGTGTTCAGCTAGGGTATGTCAAGTAAGGCTGCTTCAATGTTCAGCTAGGGTATGTCCAGTAAGGATGCTTCAGTGTTCAACTAGGGTATGTCAAGTAAGGATATAAGTGTTCAGCTAGGGTATGTCAAGTAGGGATACTTCAGTGTTCAGCTAGGGTATGTCTAGTAAGGATAATTCAGTGTTCAACTAGGGTATGTCAAGTAAGGCTGCTTCAGTGTTCAGCTAGGGTATGTCAAGCATGGATGCTTCAGTGTTTGGCTAGGGTATGTCAAGTAAGGATACTTCAGTGTTCGGCTAGGGTATGTAAGTAAGGCTGCTTCAATGTTCGGCTAGGGTATGTCAAGTAGGGATACTTCAGTGTTCAGCTAGGGTATGTCAAGTAAGGCTGCTTCAATGTTCGGCTAGGGTATGTCAAGTAAGGATACTTCAGTGTTCAGCTATGGTATGTCAGGTAAGGATACTTCAGTGTTCAGCTACGGTATGTCAGGTAAGGATGCTTCTGTGTTCAGCTAGGGTATGTCAAGTAAGGATGCTTCAGTGTTCAGCTAGGGTATGTCAAGTAAGGATGCTTCTGGGTTCAGCTAGGGTATATCAAGTAAGGATGCTTCTGGGTTCAGCTAGGGTATATCAAGTAAGGATGCTTCAGTGTTCAGCTAGGGTATGTCAAGTAAGGATGCTTCAGTGTTCAACTAGGGTATGTCAAGTAAGGATACTTAAGTGTTCAGCTAGGGTATGTCAAGCATGGATGCTTCAGTGTTTGGCGAGGTTATGTCAAGTAAGGATACTTCAGTGTTCAGCTAGGTTATGTCAAGTAAGGATACTAAAGTGATCAGCTAAGGTATGTCAAGTAAGGATGCTTCAGTGTTTGACTAGGGTATGTCCAGTAAGGATATTTCAGTGTTCAGCTAGGGTATGTCAAGTAAGTATGATTCAGTGTTTGGCTAGGGTATGTGTAGTAAGGATGCATTAGTGTTCAGCTAGGGTATGTCTAGTAAGGATACTCAAGTGTTCAGCTAGGGTATGTCAAGTACGGATGCTTCAGTGTTTGGCTAGGGTATGTCAAGTAAGGATACTAAAGTGTTCAGCTAGGGTATGTCAAGTAAGGATACTTCAGTGTTCAGCTAGGGTATGTCGAGTAAGGATGCTTCAGTGTTTGGCTAGGGTATGTCAAGTAAGGATGCTTCAGTATTCAGTTAGGATACGTTAAGAAAGAATGTTTCGGTGTTAGGTTAGGGTAAGGAATGTTGAACTAAGGATTCCTTGGTGTTAGGTTAAAGTACATTGAGTAGGAATACATCTGTGCTAGATTAGGGTATGTTAAGTAAAGTTGCTTCATTGTTGGGTTAGTCTATATTAAGTGAGGATGCACCAGTTCCAATGTTAAATAAGGTGGCTTCGGTGTTAAGTTAGGATATGTAACATATCAATATTTTGTGATTCTCTTTCACATATTTATTCCTCGTTGTGCAGACAAATGTCTTGATTGCATTTCATGTTTTTTTTACTTAAACATTTCAAAAGGAATCACTTTTATGCTGTGTTAACCATTCTCACATACACCACTAATATGGTGGTTATCTTTTCAGCGAAAAATTTTGAAAGTTTTGGGGCAAAAGTAAATTAATAGTTGTAAATGTATAAAACAAAATTGAAATTGCAGACTGTGATTGTGACTCAAAATCAAGTATCATGTCGCCTGCCAGAGTATTTCGAGAATCCTGACAAGTTCTTGCCCGAGAGATGGTTCACAAAGGACGCCATCAATCCTTTCTTAGTTCTTCCGTTTGGACATGGTCCTCGAGCTTGTATTGGAAGGAGAATGGCCGAACAAAATCTATACGCCGCACTCGTAATGGTTGGTGTTTGCAGGATACGTATGCATAAGAATTATATAACCTTTTAAAATTATTCTGTATAGTATACTTGAAATAGTTTTCCTGTTATCTCTAACATTATACAAATTGTATGATTAAGTTTCTTTTTCCGTGTTGCGTGGGTTTTCAGTGCTCTACAGATAAGATGCCTTATATCACCTTATATATATATATATATATATATATATATATATATATATATATATATATATATATATATATATATATATATATATATTACTATGAAGAGTATAATTCAACAAAATTATATATATATATTACTATGTAGAGTATAATTCAACAAAATTATATATATATTACTATGAAGAGTATAATTCAACAAAATTATATATATATTACTATGAAGAGTATAATTCAACAAAATTATTATTTTTGTTTTCCAGATCGCAGCTAATTATAAGATTGGCTGGAAGGGTAGAAAACTCGACTGCTACTCCACTCACATCAATGAACCAGACACTTCACTAGATTTCACGTTTACTCCAAGGAAATAAACTCTTGCATTTATGAAAACGTGAGAAAACAGTGTCATCTTATGAGAAAAAATTAATTTACTTCTGTGTTGAAGTGATTTGGAATTTGATTTTCAAAATACAGTAAAGCTTTTGTACAGTATATATGAACTTGGAATTTTAAAAGAGATAAAGGCACCGAAAGCTTAACTATATTGAAGTCAGTCGCTGTACTGCTTGAACAATTTTTGTAGCTTAGGGTCATTGATAACCCAAAACTAAGCCAGCAACAAATTGTCATCAAAAGATTCGTGACATCCACGTTTTAATCATAGTTTTTATAATATCGTGTTAAATGTTTAATAAATAAATGTCTAATATGTTATCTTCAGTCCCTACAAAGTTACAATATCCAGTGAATAACAAATAAAATTTATTCATTTGCTTTCTAATGTATATCACAATCCATGTGTTCTGTTGATGCATTCTGAAGCAATGAATTTAAAAAAAAGAAAAAAAAGGATGCCTTCAAACTTGAGGCAGGTTTGTTGATCTACTGTACTCAAAGTTTATAGTGAATTTCATATCTTCCATACTATTAAAAATTACATCGGGTAGACAGGATCTTATAATTTTTACTTGATAAACGGCAAGGCAACAGACAAAACCTTTTATCAATTAGTTTCATATCTTTATCTAATATTGCTACGGAATATCTTGGTACTGTCATTTTTTATTCTTCCTTTTGCAGTACATTGCTTATATTTTACTCTCTAACATTAATAGCCAAATCTTCCATTTAATTAAATTAGAAAAAAACAAAAACAGGCTTAGCTAAATGACACAGTACCTAGTATGAAATGCATGGGCAGTCAAATTAGGTAGCCAAAATTATAATCCAGTTCTGGTCTCCCAAATTTGATGAGATAGTGTCTGACCATCTCTGCAGGTTATGTGGGAACCAAATGTTCAGGGGGGTCCCTGTCCACAACAAACAGGGGTCATGACAGGTAACTACAGATGCAGTACCAGCTCCATGGTACCAGCGGGGAACCAGGAGATCATTCTTTACAGTGAGGGTTGCTGACTTGTGAAACTATTTTAGTCGGGACACAGTGCTCCATCTATAAGCACCTTCAAATCCCGCCTATTTGAGGAGTGGAAGGATCATCCAGATTTATACATCTACAAGTTTTCATATTAACCATACACCGGGGTAAATACGCAAATGTATATGCATTTCAACTACTATAGTTTCCAGAGGCCGTGTAATAGTGTTTTTCCCAAATATCTAACAAACCGGCTAATGAATTTCCATGAAACTACAGCAATGAATGTTTCAAACATTGGCCTAATTTTTGGTGGTACAATGAATTGACAGATGTGCTTAATTAACCCGTTTACTCTTAGAAAAAAAAGAGGAACTTCTTCCCTTCCTTCAGAGCGTTTCAAAGTGTTACTTAATCATGTAACTGTGACACAGAGGTTCCCCCAACCCTCCTTCGGTGTTTAAACCTATGGCTATCCTAGTACTCCCTCCCCCCTTCCTTCTTGCCTTCTTTCCTTCATTCCCATTGTTATTAGGCTACCAAGTAAATCCCTGTTATGAAAGACTGTGTACTGCACATATAAAATGAGCCGGAAGAGCAATAAAATGTTTTATGGTGGTAGATAATGATTAAATGGTTAACACAAATTATCAAACATAATAGAAGAGGTTTAAAACAGGGGTGTGGAATCGCACTGAGAGATATTCTACTCGGACTCCTACAAATTTTAGATTTGCGACTAAAAATAAAAAAAAATAAAAAAAAAAATAAAATAAAAACATTAGTAGAAATAGAAAACATTTTTTTTTCCTTGAGAGTGATGATGAGTAAAACGTATGTGTCCATTTTTCTCATCCCTCATAAATCTATGGTTTCCAGCAATTGGTGATAACATTATTTCGGAAAAGCAAAGCTAAAGAATACTTTGATACAAGTATATCAGCTTGGCATGTAGACAACGTCAATAGATTTCTCAAAGTAAGGTTGATTGGTTCATTAATTGAAGTCTGGTATAATTCCAGTGACAAAGTCGCAATGATATTTGTCACATACCTTTAAGTAACAAAAATAGGTACTGGTACTTATAACGTAAATAAATATATAAAACTATAGGTTGAAATATAATAAATCTTATGTATGTATGAACACACACACATATATATATCTATATATATATATATATATATATATATATATATATATATATATATATATATATCACATTACCAGGGATGCTGAACTTTTACTGACAAAGAATTTCGTATTGCTTGGGAGTAGGTCATATGACAATTATCTATGGAGTTAAACAGGCGTTTAACAATTCGGGGGATGGGAGGTACTGGGGAAGAAACGTTATAACAACGTCATTGAGGGACGTCATCACTTTTGCGAATGTGTGGGTGGCTAAGACTGGCTTTAGCCTCATTTTCTTAAGTAAAAATAAGTTAATGAAACGTAATTGGCAATGCACAGTATTTCCCCAAATTAGGCCATTGTATGAAGCGCTCTCTGCTTTGATATCATGGAAATCCATCGGTTATTTTAGGAGTTATTAAAAAAAAAAAAAAAAAAAAAAAAAAAAAAAAAAAAAAAACACACTATTACACGGCCTCTGGAAGCGCTAGTAGATTAACATGTCGTCGACTCTACAGAACAGTGCACCAAAATTAAGAATGGGACCTAATTACCCTGAATAGGTACCTAATAGCCTTTTGCTCAAAGTAAATGCTTATTATAAAGATGCCATTGAGTAATTAGCATGACGTACAACTTCCTCTCAAGTGATTGGAATGAATTTGAGCATTGACTACCCAAAAGCCATAGATTTTTTCCTTGGTCCCTGTCATTCTTTTAAGGGTATATGGAAAAATAATATTTGAAACTCATTATGCAACAACAGACAATATCACATTCATATCGAAGAACATTTACCGCATTAAGATGCGTAAAGTTTTCCCCAATGCAATGCAAAACTACCCCTAATTGCATCTGGGGCAATAACATATTGCCATCGGGCTGTGCAAAAAATATTTAAGGCAAACTGCCAAGGAGGTATAGCGGGCCATATACTAAGGCATTTTGACACCTGCCATGCCATCTCTGATCTATCATAATCAATACTTTCTTTGCTTCCACCACAGAAAAAAATATATTCTCTCATAATCATTTATAATTTTGGATCTTGGAATAATTTCAGGATATCTTTGATGTGTTGATGTTGTAAGACTGAATAATAACCATCAAAACTTTTAATTTGTAAATTTCAAAGTAAGTATTCCATTGTCCAATTTACTCTTTCCTCACAAGAGTGGACGTATTATGGCCTAAAAAAATATATCGCTAACTGCATTACATACTAAGGACAGAGTCAATCAACATAGTCAAGCTTGAATTACCAAAGAAATTAAGGAGTCCTTTTGTAAGTGCAGGAGTTTTTTTTTTTAATCATATATCATTTTGTTTGCCTTGAAATTATTTAGATTAACTTATATAAGTTCAAGCGCCACAAAATATTCCCTTCCATTGGATCCTTCAAGTGCATAAGCCTGTGCTGTCCTAAGACCATCTACATCTAAAACCAAACCCAGTGCAATGGAATGAATGTAGGTATGATACCTGATGATAATGGTATCAACTTTAAATAATCTACTCGCACATATATGATCCAAAAATACGAAACATACACAAAGTAAATGTGATTTAGTTAACGTTCTTAGATATTTCTGTAATTCAATGCTTTCATATAATGGCATTATATTTTAACTTTATGAAATATGCATTTTGTATTATGACACTTTCTCACTAACATCAGAACCCATTCTCAATATTTATAGAGTCAAAATTAGGATAATCAAATGTGCTTTCTCATTACGGTAAAGAATAATAGCGATTAAATTTACTTGACATAGAATAGTGAAATGTTTGGTTTGGTAACATGTTAGCATATGTAACTAAGAAGAGATTGGCATGGTGTAATAGTGGATCTCCAATCAGGGTCTGCTATGTATATAATACTTAAACCTTTTATAAGGATATAATGATAATAGAAGTATATACAAGGTAAAAGTCATGGGTACTATATTATAAGATCTGATGTGAAAGGAATGTCAGATTATTAGTATTAACATAATAGAAAATAATGTTGCCTATTATTTTTAACTTAATATTGTCAAAACTTTAAGTAACGTTAGCCTTTACTTTTAATAGTACTAACTTTAAATTGTGATTTTATAGGGTCTACAAGTGTAGACCGCAGTAAAAAGTGGATTACAGACTCATTGAGTTGCTCCCCTCCACGGAAATCTTTAGTAAAAGGCGAAAGATTTATGCGTTTTGAAGGGAAGCCAGAGCTACCAAACCAATCACGTCTCATCGTTCTCCTTTCTCTGACTGCTGAGAGATATCAACAATAGTTTAGTACAAGAAGGGCATATGCACGCATTCTATTTTCAAAGCAGGTCATATTTTTATGCATATTTGAATTTTAATCAAGTTTGACGTTAAAAGACAAACAAATATTTTCATTATGTTGACTTAAATATAGATGCCAAAAAGGAGTCATTAGTTCCAAATTATTTTTTTATTTAGTCACGTTTTAGTGATGATTCTTGTGGTCTCCTGTTCGAGACACGGAGACCAAGAATAATGATGAGAGATATTCTATAAATATTCAATATATATAAAAATATGTTTGTATTGTGCCAGCTCATATTCTCATATTACCATAGCTTTTCTAAAAGGCAAGTGTAACAGCTGGAGCGTAAATCTATGAAATCTCCGCTTTTAATAACCGCTATTATTTAGAAGGATTCAACGATGCACACCTGAGCTTGAAATATAACATAATAGAATTTTTATATATTATATAAATTTCCCAGCTAACATGTAGGCTTATTTTGAACTAGAATATTAGTACGGTCAATTCACTCTTTTCAGTCCCAACAAAAATATTGATCTACAGCTGCAGCAGTATCGGAGCCTTTGTAGGGTGACGGCCAGATCCCGTAGAAAACGGGAATATTTTGAACTGTGGCCGTCGTTCTAAAAACTATTTTGGCGGGAGAAGCTAACTTAAAAAACCCACCTAACCTATGCTAAAAGCCGTATCCTTACCCAAGGGGGCTTTGCCCCCCCCCCCCACCCCGGGCACCCCCCCTTACACAACAGTTTCCTTACCTACGAGTACGACGGGAGAAGCTAACTTAAAAAACCCACCTAACCTATGCTAAAAGCCGTGTCCTTACCCAGGGGGCCTGCGCACCCCCGGACCCCCCATTACACAACATATTTAAGATCCGTAGACCATTTCCAAACGTTTTTATTCTATACAAGATAACAGTTTGAGCTGTATCTAAGGTCATTCAATCACGGTTGTGGCAAGGAAAAGGATAGTGTCCTAGAAATGTCATATATTTAAATAACTTGACACTCAAACACCTTTTCCACCCAAACTAGAATTCCTAGGAATAAGGAAGGTCTGACAAATGCCTGCTGAGGGGTTTGCAGGTAGATCTGTAGTCTGCCCAAATATATCGACGTCATTATTTTTGGGGCTATGACACATTGTTAAGATGACCCTTCCAGATAAAACCTGCTGGCAATCAGCGGAATAAGAATGAATGAATGAATGATTTAAAGTTTTCAGGCATCCTGACATCTAAGGTCATTGACGCCGGAGCGGAATAAGAAGGGACCTTATGTCACATGGATAGAAAATTGTGGAAACCTGGAGCCAAGACCCTGGGTGACACCCCAGAGAACCTGGACCTCAGTCTAACTCAACGGTCACAGGAGCAGCCTGGCCCCACACATTCTAGGGACACCAATACACCTGTAAGTACTGCAGTAGCCAACCTAAAAAATGTACAATCACACCCACCCAGCATGACTGAACCCCGTCCATCTACCACAGCCCCCCCACATGTATGTAGGTACTACAGACGAGGATACTGCAAATTTGGTGCAAGTGGGAAGGGCTGCAGCTATGGCCACCCTAAACCATGCCAAAAATACGAGAGTCATGGTTCTAGAGATGAGAGGGGATGCACCCTAGGTAAGAACTGCCCCAGCTATCATCCTGTGCTCTGTAGAAAGTCAGTGCAGAAAAGAGAATGTTTTCAGGAGGGGTGCAAGCTTACCCATATAAAGGGAACAAAAAGGCAGCAAGCAAGGATCCAGAGCCCTGACAAAATTGAACAACCCTCCAGATCAGCAAGCACATCGACACCTTCTCCTCCACCACAAGAGCCCCACAAAAGCAATTTTTTAGAAATGTTCATGGAGATGAAAGCACACATGGCAAACATGAACAAGGCTCAGGGACTTGTATTGCAGAACTTTATGAGGCAAACACCCCAGCAAAATCAACTACCACAAGTACTCCCAGCAGTAGTGTCGCCCATGACCCCAACCTGGGCTTGGCCCAGAGTCGGGGCACTACATTAGAAAAATTCCTAGTGGGCAATATTCGGGGTCTATACACCAAGGCAGCTCAAAGCAAGATATCATTCATAAGAGAGCTGGCCTGGGAGGAGGACTTTATGTTCATTGCCCTCACTGAAACCCAACTATCTGAAGGAATAAAGGAGCCTGAAATACACATCAGTAATTGCACCACCTTCCGGACAGATAGGAAAGGAAGAACACATGGTGGCACAATCATTTACTTGAGGGATGACATTGCTCCAAACTCAATACCCCTCTTGTCATACTCGGACGGCCAAATTGAACTGCAAGCCATACAAATCCAGTAACATAATATGGTGATTATAAACTGCTACCGTCCACCTGGCAGCTGTTCTAGAAACTTCAGTAATGCCATGGAAGCTCTCAGTCGCCTACTAGACTCCCTGCCAGTTCCTACACCTGACGTCATCCTCACTGGAGACTTCAACTTTCCCTTCCTGAAGTGGCCTGAAGGAACCCAAACTGGGAGCACCCTCGCTGATAAGTCTCAAGCCGAACTGCTCCTGTCCATTACGAACTCCTCCTTTCTCATTCAGATGGTGTCCATACCAACCAGGGGAAACAATATACTTGACCTGTTTTTCACCAATAACAGTGATGCAATTAACTACGTCTCGGCTGAAAGGACCATCTTCTCTGACCATAATTTCCTCAAGATACACACTACTTACAACAAATCACATTCCCCAGAAATGGCTCCACCAACAGAGAAGAACCCTTTCTCCAAACTATACTTTTTCAGCAGCCAAGTGAATTGGGATCTCCTAAATGCCCAACTACAGTGCACTGACTGGGAGTCAGAACTCCATGTTGGCAACCCTGAGGTAATGCTGAATGACTTTCTAAAAACCATCCTCAGTGCCTGTGAAGGTAATGTGCCAACAAGAAAACTGCCAGCCACCAGAAGAAGTCACATACCAAGGGACAAAAAAGTGCTTATGAGGAGACGGGCGAACTTAAATAGACAAATGCAAACAACAAAGAGTGACACCCGGAAAAACTCGCTGCAAGCTAAGATCTCTCATATAGAAAATGAACTCAAGGATTTACACGAGAAGCAACGTGACTGGGAAGAAACGCAGGCAGTGTGCAACATCAAGGCCAACCCTAAATTTTTCTTTAATTACTGCAAGAAATTTTCCAAAACGCAAGTCAAGGTTGGACCACTTCAGGCAGGAAATGGGATGATGTCAAACACCCCTGACGAAACATGCCAGATTCTCTCCCAGCAGTATACCAGAGTCTTCTCGCAACCTACACCTGCCAAGATTGTTCTCGAACCCTGCTGAGTTCTTTAAGGTGCACACCAACATTACTTGACTCTTGTGAACATCCCTTTCACCATAACTGATGTACAGGAAGCGATCAGTGAACTAAAAATCAACTCTGCTGCTGGACCAGATGGTGTGCCATCCATCCTTTTACTAAGATGCAAGGAAGCTCTGGCGCTCCCTCTCTACAAATTCTGGCGCTGCTCCCTGGACACTGGCATTATATCATCAATATTAAAAGAGGCCATCATCTCCCCAATCCACAAAAGGGGAGATAGAAGCCAGGCCAAAAACTACAGGCCAGAGGCCCTCACCTCCCACCTCATCAAAGTATTTGAGAAAATATTAAGAAGCAAGATCATTAGCCACCTTGAAGAAAACAGCTTGATGAGTAACTTTCAGCATGGCTTTCGTAAAGGAGGGTCTTGTCTCCCCAACCTCTTGGCCTACTATGAGTGGCTGCTCCAAGGCCTTGCTGAAGGCAAAAATGTAGACGTGGTCTACTTAGACTTTGCTAAGGCTTTCAACCGAGTGGACCACGGCATCCTTCTCCACAAGCTGAGGGCCATGGGGATAGCAGGGAAGCTTCCTTACCAACAGGACTCAGGTAGTAGCTGTTGAAGGCCACAAGTCACAGCTTGAAAAAGTCAACAGCGGAGTCCCCCAAGACTCTGTTCTTGGCCCCCTACTCTTCCTGGTCCTCATGGCCGACATTGAAAAGACAGTCACGGGCTCCTTCCTGGCCTCCTTTGCTGACAACACTACCCTAAGCCACAGGATCAGTGCGTCTGAGGATGTTGTCCAGCTGCAGGCAAACATCCAGAGGGTCTTCCACTGGGCTGACACAAACAACATGCAATTCAATGAGGATAAATTTGAAATAATGAGACTGGGGCCCAATACTGAACTCATCCACTCCACCAAGTTACTGACAAAAACACAGCAGCCAATCCCACCAAGCAATGCAGTCAAGTTCCTTGGCGTCCTCATGGACAATGATGCCACCTTCCAGCAGCACATCAAGGACACCGCCACTAGGGCCAGGCGCATGGTTGGCTGGGTTCTACGTACCTTCCATTCAAGGGAGCAGGAGGTCATGCTGACACTGTGGAAGACCCTCATACAGCCAATCCTTGACTACTGCAGCCAGCTGTGGTCTCCCCATAAACAGGGGGACATACAGGAGCTAGAGTCAGTCCAGAGGAGTTTTGTAAGATCAATTAAAGGAATGAGGGAGCTCAACTATTGGCAGCGCCTGCAAAAGCTGGGACTCTACTCTCAACATAGATGAAGCGAGAGATATAGAATAATATACACCTGGAAAATCTTGGAGAGGCAGGTGCCTGACCCTACCCCTGACTTACTGAGGCCACGTGAAAGTGAGCATTCTGGGCGCTCATGTGTAAGACAAAGCCTCTCCTCCAGGACACCAGAAAGGATAAAAACCCTCCTTGCCTCCAGCCTCACCCACAACGGCCCCAGACTGTTCAATACACTGCCGAGAAATGTCAGAGACACCACAGGCTGCTCGGTCGCCAAATTCAAGAAAGCACTTGACACCTTCCTGCAGACGCTGCCAGATGAGCCTCCTGTGCCAGGCTACACAGCGTGCTGCAGGGCAGCCTCAAACTCTGTGCCAGACCAGATCACCCTCATGAAGAAGGACTCACGGACTGGCGTCAGCGGTGGACCACCACAGCTGTGAGGAAGACCCTCTAAATTCGACCAAGTATACCAAGTAAGTATACCAAGTAAGTACTATTGGCAAGCATCAGGCTTGAACAGGGCTTAAACATTTGATAAAAGTATTGCGAGTCGGGAACTTTTCCAGTACATTAGGCTACTACCTTTTAACTCGATTGTTAAAAGTTTAAAAGTTGAGTTACAGTGGATTTATAAAGTAGCTCAAATAAATTCAACAAGACTATAAAAAATATTGATAATATTCATGGCAAAAATCCTTCCCTTTCCTCTCCCAGTCTCTTCCACTCACTAGGACTTGTTGCTATGACACTTCTTTCCACGACTAAAACACTTCATTATATTTCAATGAGGAGCCTGGTTTTGTGCTCTTTGGCTTGAGCATTGACACAAATAAAGCTAGGAGACTTTGAATACAAGTGGCCAGTTCCTTCCACGTGCAGAGTAAATGGACACCAACGAACCTAAATCCCCCACCTGACGTAACCTACAAGCCATGTCCTTACGCCCCCTGCGACCCCCTTTACTAAAGCTATTTGGCCTGAGTATTGACACAAATAAAGAGATCTCTTGGGGGCTAAGACGGTGTCTAAAAGACCCCATTTGGAGCCTGTCTTCAGGCGATCTATGGCACAGACCTGAACGGAAGAAAGTGGGAATGGGTACTTTTTAAGAAACCTGTGTATTGAAAGCTTGAGAGTAAAGTGTTAAAACTTGTGTGGAAAACATTAACCTAAAACACTTTTGATAAAAATAATAGATGTAATATCTGTGATGCAAAACTGTCTTAAAAATTCTAGGAAATTTTCATTGTTATATTATGGAACTCAAAGTGATTGGGTTGGTGTATTTGGTGTGTACACAATAATCAAATCTTTTATAAGGATATAATGATAAAGGTCTATAAAAGGCAGAAGTCTTGAGTACTATATCGGATGATTGGTTGTGAAAGAAATGTCATATTACTATTAACATAATAAATAACATGTTACAAATTATCTCAACTCAATATATTGAAGTACTAAAGCTAAGAGCAATGCACATAGACTTTCAACAGTATTAATATATATCATAGTTTTATAGGGTCTACAAGCGTAGACCGCAGTAAAAAGTGGATTACAGACTCATTGAGTTGCTCCCCTCCACGGAAATCTTTAGTAAAAGGCGAAAGATTTATGCGTTTTGAAGGGAAGCCAGAGCTACCAAACCACTCACGTCTCATTGTTCTCCTTTCTCTGACTGCTGAGAGGTATCGACATGACTTTTGTACAAGAAGGGCATATGTACGCATTATATTTTCAAGCAACTCATTTTATTTCATGAAACTCTTTATGCAAATTTGAATTTTGATAAAGTTTGACATTAGAAGACAAACAAATATTTTCACTATTTGTGTTGACTTAGATAGATATCAAAATAGTCAATGGTTATCATTCTTCTTTCTTTATGTTACATTTTAGAGTGTCTTCTTCTTCTTCTTGGGGTATTAAAGCCAACACTTGTTGGCACGGGCCTTTCCCTTGGTTGGCCCGTAGGTGATCTGTAAAAATTCTAAGGTGATTGCATTAATGGAAATTTGAAAGGTTTTTAGTAGTAGAAAAAGATGTGGATAGGGTAAGGATGATGGTAGTGGTAGAGGGCCATCATTTCTCGGATAGTGGTAGTTTGAAAATTGGGGGTGTAAGGCTTTTGAAGATTAGAGAAAAACTGTGCAGGTGGGGTTGTCCAACCCTTTACTCCCTAGGGTCCCTGCGGAGAGATTTTTAGTGGTAGGTTAGTTGAGAAGTTTAAGGGGATGATGTGAATAGAGCCTTACAATGAGGGGATGAGATGGTACATGAAATGATGTCTTACCTTGGTGGAGGTAGTGTTGAAAGCAACTGTGCGTGTGCGTCTATGCTTTCGACAATTGCTTTTGCCAGTGTGGCCGCTTCTTTCACAGCCTGTGGTGAGTTGGTGTCTACAAGTAGATCACCTCGTAGCTGTGCTGTTTCTCTGCATTCTAGTAGATAGTGCAGGAGGGCTTGTTGTGGTATGACATCACAGTGTTCACACGTTCTCTGGATGTCATCTGCGAGTTCCCAGTTTGCTTTGTATCCCAGCCGGAGTCTGTGTATACATACAGCCTGTTTCCTTGGGGTGTGTCTGTCTATGGGTGGAGGTTCTAGTTCCGTGGCCCATTTGTACCATGTTGCAGAGGGAGAGCCATTGTCTATCCTCATATGTAGTTCCTTGATTAGGTTGTCCTTGAGCTGTGTCTTTATTTTGCTTTTGATTTGCTGCAGTGCAGGCTGTATGTGCACCTGTACATTGTGAATGTATTTGGTGCTTTTGGCTAGCTCATCAGCCTTTTCATTCCCTGGTATCCCGATGTGACTGGGGATCCAGTTTAGTGTTACTAGTCTGTTCCTTTCATTATGCTGATTTAAGAGGATTTTAATGTCTGCTATCAGGGATTTGTTTTCTTTGTTTTTGTTCTGCTGTAGGGCTTACACTGAGGATCGTGAATCAGTATGAATGACTACTGGTCCCTCCTCATTTTCAATAGAGTGTTTTAATGCTTGCTGTATTGCAACAAGCTCTGTCTGCAGGGTGGAGACATTATTGGATGTTCTCCAGCAAGCTGTGAAATTGCAGGAGTGAACTGCCGCTCCTGCTGTTTGGGTTCTAGGATCTACTGTACCATCAGTATAGTAGATCTGTGCCCCTATTGTCTCTACAGAGTTTATAGCTGCTTCTGCTGCGTTTCTAAGTTCCTCTATTGTGCAGTTTTCTTTTGCCCTTGGGAGTTTGGTGTAGTTGAATTTAGCAACTTGTTTTTTCCATGGTGGAATGTGTATTGTACTCTGTGCTGTGTCAGGGTTTGGTTGTAGGATCATTTCTGTTAGGCCAAGTCTTTTAATGTTATTGCTATGGTCTTTGCCATAAGAACTTGGGGTTTGCACTTCAGGATGTTTGGATAGTTCCTCTCTTACTCTCTTTTTGGTGATTGAGTCTCTGTCTGACAGGAACATCTTTGCAACTATGCTTGCATTTCTTAGTGCAATTCTGTCCTCAAGGGTTGGTAGTCCAGTTTCAACCTTAGGTTGCACAGGCTTGTCCACATTGGGGCTCCTAACATGAGCCTCATGGCATTGTTTTGAATCACTTCAATTGTGCTTTTTTGTAGATCTGTTAGCCCCAAGAGTGTTGGGGCGGCATAATCTACTAATGATCTGGAACAGGCCAGATAATATTTCTTTTGGACGTGTTCATTTGCTCCATCATTGAGCCTGCTCATATATCCCATAGCTGTATTTCTGGCATTTGTTCTTTCCTTGAGATATTTTATCTCATGCTTGAAAGTGTTTTAGAGTGACGATTCTTGTGGTCTAGTGTTCGAGACACGGATGCAAAGAAAAAAAGATAAAAGGGATATTCTATAAATATTCAAATGCAAGAGTAAGAGTAACTTTGCACTGTGCCAGCTCATATTCTCATAAATTTAACATAGCTATTCTAAAAAGCAAGTGTAACATCTAAAGAGTAAATCTATGAAATCTCCTTTTTTAATAATTCCTATTATTTAGAAAGTTTCAACGATGCACATGTGAGCTTGAAATATAAATAATAAAGTTTTTATGCATTATACAAGTTTCGCAGCTTACACGTATTCTTATTTTGAACTAGAATATCCGTTCAGTCAAGTCGTTCTTTTTAGTGATGACACATATTGATCTACAGGTGCAGCAGTATCTAAGGTCATTCAAGCAAGGTGGTGGCAAGGAAAAGAATAGTGTCCTAGAAATGTCACATATACAAATAACTTGACACTCAAACACCTTTTCCACCCAAGCTAGGAACAAGGAGGGCCTGACAATGCCTGCTGAGGAGTCTGCAGGTAGATATGTAGTCTGCCCAAAAATCTCAATGTCATCATTTTGGGGGTATGACATATTGTCAAGCCCCCTCCAGAAAAAAAAAAAAAACTATGGGTAATCAACAGAAGAAAAAGGAAGAACCTTACCACACGTGGATAGGAAATTGCGGAAACTACTGGCAAGCATCAGGCTTGAGCAGGACTTAAACTTTTAATAAAAGCATTGCGAGTCAGAAACTCTTCATATACATTAGACTACTACCTTTTAATTTGATTGTTGAATATTTAAAAATGCAATTACAGTGGATATATATATATATATATATATATATATATATATATATATATATATATATATATATATATATATATATATATATATATATAGCTCTTAACTCAATGTATGGAATTATTAGAGCTTAGAGCAATGCACATAATACTTCGAGAGTATTGTGTTTATATTGTGGTTTTATAGGGTCTACTAGTGTAGACCGCAGTAAAAAGTGGATTACAGACTCATTGAGTTGCTCCCCTCCACGGAAATCTTTAGTAAAAGGCGAAAGATTTATGCGTTTTGAAGGGAAGCCAGAGCTACCAAACCAATCACGTTTCAACGTTCTCTTTTCTCTGACTGCCGAGAGGTATCGACACGACTTTTGTACAAGAAGGGCATATGTACGCATTATATTTTCAAGCAGCTCATTTTATTTCATGAAACTTTTGATGCACATTTGAATTTTGATAAAGTTTGACATTAGAAGACAAACAAATATTTTCACTATTTGTGTTCACTTCGATAGATATTAAAATAGAGTCACTGGTTACGACTCTTTTTTTTTCTTTATGTTACATTTTAGTGTGATGATTCTTGTGGTCTAGTGTTCGAGACATGGATGCAAAGAAAAAAAGATAAAAGGGATATTCTATAAATATTCAAATGCAAGAGTAAGAGTAACTTTGCACTGTGCCAGCTCATATTCTCATAAATTTAACATAGCTATTCTAAAAAGCAAGTGTAACATCTAAAGAGTAAATCTATGAAATCTCCTTTTTTAATAATTCCTATTATTTAGAAAGTTTCAACGATGCACATGTGAGCTTGAAATATAAATAATAAAGTTTTTATGCATTATACAAGTTTCGCAGCTTACACGTATTCTTATTTTGAACTAGAATATCCGTTCGGTCAAGTCGTTCTTTTCAGTGATGACACAAATATTGATCTACAGGTGCAGCAGTATCTAAGGTCATTCAAGCAAGATGGTGGCAAGGAAAAGAATAGTGTCCTAGAACTGTCATATATACAAATAACTTGATACTCAAACACCTTTTCCACCCAAGCTAGGAACAAGGAGGGCCTGACAATGCCTTCCGAGGGGTTTGCAGGTAGATCTGTAGTCTGCCCAAATATCTCAATGTAATCATTTTGGGGGCTATGACATATTGTCAAAAAGCCCCATCCAGAAAAAAAAACTCTGGGTAATCAACAAAAAAAGGAAGAACCTTATCACACATGTATAGGAAATTGCGGAAACAACTGGTAAGCATCAGGCTTGAGCAGGACTTGAACTTTTAATAAAAGTATTGCGAGTCAGAAACTCTCCATATACATTAGACTACTACCTTTTAATTAGATTGTTGAAAGTTTAAAAATGCAGTTACATGGAGCCATGTCCCTGGGTGACACCCCAGAGAACCTGGACCTCAGTCTAACTCAACGGTCACAGGAGCAGCCTGGCCCCACACATTCTGGGGACACCAATACACCTGTAAGTACTGCAGTAACCAACCTAGAAAATGTACAATCACACCCACCCAGCATGACTGAACCCCGTCCATCTACCACAGCCCCCCCCCCCCCCCACATGTATGTAGGTACTAAAGACGAGGATACTGCAAATTTGGTGCAAGTGGGAAGGGCTGCAGCTATGGCCACCCTAAACCATGCCAAAAATACGTGAGTCATGGTTTTAGAGATGAGAGGGGATGCACCCTAGGTAGGAACTGCCCCAGCTATCATCCTGTGCTTTGTAAAAATTCAGTGCAGAAAAGAGAATGTTTTAAGGAGGGGTGCAAGCTTACCCATATAAAGGGAACAAAAAGGCAGCAAGCAAGGATCCAGAGCCCTGCCAAAAATGAACAACCCTCCAGGTACCAAGCACATCGACACCTTCTCCTCCATCACAAGAGCCCCACAAAAGCAATTTTTTAGAAATGTTCATGGCGATGAAAGCACACATGGCAAACATGAACAAGGCTCAGGGACTTGTATTGCAGAACTTCATGAGGCAAACACCCCAGCAAAATCAACTACCACAAGTACTCCCAGCAGTAGTGTCGCCCATGACCCCAACCTGGGCTTGGCCCAGAGTCGGGGCACTACATTAGAAAAATTCCTAGTGGGCAATATTCGGGGTCTATACCCCAAGGCAGCTCAAAGCAAGATATCATTCATAAGAGAGCTGGCCTGGGAGGAGGACTTTATGTTCATTGTCCTCACTGAAACCCAACTATCTGAAGGAATAAAGGAGCCTGAAATACACATCAGTAATTACACCTCCTTCCGGACAGATAGGAAAGAAAGAACACATGGTGGCACAATCATTTACTTGAGGGATGATATTGCTCCAAACTCAATACCCCTCTTGTCATACAAATCCAGCAACATAATATGGTGATTATAAACTGCTACCGTCCACCTGGCAGCTGTTCTAGAAACTTCAGTAGTACCATGGAAGCTCTCAGTCGCCTATTGGACTCCCTGCCAGTTCCTACACCTGACGTCATCCTCACTGGAGACTTCAACTTTCCCTTCCTGAAGTGGTCTGAAGGAACCCAAACTGGGAGCACCCTTGCTGATAAGTCTCAAGCCGAACTGCTCCTGTCCATTACAAACTCCTCCTTTCTCATTCAGATGGTGTCCATATCAACCAGGGGAAACGATATACTTGACCTGTTTTTCACCAATAACAGTGATGCAATTAACTACGTCTCGGCTGAAAGGACCATCTTCTCTGACCATAATCTCCTCAAGATACACACTACTTACAACAAATCACATTCCCCAGAAATGGCTACACCAACAGAGAAGAACCCTTTCTCCAAACTAAACTTCTTCAGCAGCCAAGTGAATTGGGATCTAAATGCCCAACTACAGTGCACTGACTGGGAGTCAGAACTCCATGTTGGCAACCCTGAGGTAATGCTGAATGACTTTCTAAAAACTATCCTCAGTACCTGTGAAGGTAATGTGCCAACAAGAAAACTGCCAGCCACCAGAAGAAGCCACATACCAAGGGACAGAAAAGTGCTTATGAGGCGACGGGCGAACTTATAGACAAATGCAAACGACAAAGAGTGACACCCGGAAAAACTCGCTACAAGCTAAGATCTTACATATAGAAAATGAGCTCAAGGATTCACACGAGAAGCAACGTGACTAGGAAGAAACGCAGGCAGTGTGCAACATCAAGGCCAACCCTAAATTTTTCTTTAAGTACTGCAAGAAATTTTCCAAAACGCAAGTCAAGGTTGGACCACTTCAGGCAGGAAATGGGATGATGTCAAACACCCCTGAGGAAACATGCCAGATTCTCTCCCAGCAGTATACCAGAGTCTTCTCGCAACCTGCACCTGCCAAGATTGTTCTCGAACCTGCTGAGTTCTTTAAGGTGCACACCCAACATCACTTGACTGTCGTGAACATCCCTTTCACCATAACTGATGTACAGGAAGCCATCAGTGAACTAAAAATCAACGCTGCTGCTGGACCAGATGGTGTGCCATCCATCCTTTTACTAAGATGCAAGGAAGCTCTGGCGCTTCCTCTCTACAAAATCTCGCGCTGCTCCCTGGACAATGGCATTATACCACCAATATTAAAAGAGGCCATCATCTCCCCAATCCACAAAGGGGGAGATAGAAGCCAAGCCAAAAACTACAGGCCAGTGGCCCTCACCTCCCACCTCATCAAAGTATTTGAAAAAAATATTAAGAAACAAGATCATTAGCCACCTTGAGGAAAACAGCTTGATGAGTAACTTTCAGCATGGCTTTCGTAAAGGAAGGTCTTGTCTCTCCAACTTCTTGGCCCACTATGAGTGGCTGCTCCAGGGCCTTGCTGAAGGCAAAAATGTAGACATGGTCTACTTAGACTTTGCTAAACCACGGCATCCTTCTCCACAAGCTGAGGGCCATGGGGATAGCAGGGAAGCTGGGTGTGTGGCTGCACAGCTTCCTTACCAACAGGACTCAGGCAGTAGCTGTTGACGGCCACAAGTTACAGCCTGAGAAAGTCAGCAGCGGAGTCCCCCAAGGCTCTGTTCTTGGCCCCCTACTCTTCTTGGTCCTGATGGCCGACATTGAAAAGACAGTCACAGGCTCCTTCCTGGCCTCCTTTGCTGACAACACTACCCTAAGCCACAGGATCAGTGCGTCTGAGGATGTTGCCCAGCTGCAGGCAAACATCCAGAGGGTCTTCCACTGGGCTGACACAAACAACATGCAATTCAATGAGGATAAATTTGAAATAATGAGACTGGGGCCCAATACTGAACTCATCTACTCCACCGAGTTACTGACAAAAACACAGCAGCCAATCCCACCCAGCAATGCAGTCAAGTGCCTTGGTAGCACATCAAGGACACCGCCACTAGGGCCAGGCGCATGGTTGGCTGGGTTCTGCGTACCTTCCATTCAAGGGAGCAGGAGGTCATGCTGACACTGTGGAAGACCCTCATACAGCCAATCCTTGACTACGGCAGCCAGCTGTGATCTCCCCATGAACAGGGGGACATACAGGAGCTAGAGTCAGTCCAGAGGAGTTTCGTAAGATCAATTAAAGGAATGAGGGAGCTTAACTATTGGCAGCGCCTGCAAAAGCCGGGACTCTACTCTCAACAGAGAAGAAGAGAGAGATTTAGAATAACATACACCTGGAAAATCTTGGAGAGGCAGGTGCCTGACACTACCCCTGACTTACTGAGGGCACGTGAAAGTGAGCGTTCTGGGCGTTCATGTGCAAGACAAAGCCTCTCCTTCAGGACACCAGAGTGGATAAAAACCCTCCTTGTCTCCAACCTCACCCACAACGGCCCCAGACTGTTCAATACACTGCCGAGAAATGTCAGAGACACCACAGGCTGCTCGGTCGCCAAATTCAAGAAAGCACTTGACACCTTCCTGCAGACGCTGCCAGATGAGCCTCCTGTGCCAGGCTACACAGCGTGCTGCAGGGCAGCCTCAAACTCTGTGCCAGACCAGATCACCCTCATGAAGAAGGACTCACGGACTGGCGTCAGCGGTGGACCACCACAGCTGTGAGGAAGACCCTCTAAATTCGACCAAGTATACCAAGTAAGTATATATATACATATATATATATATATATATATATATATATATATATATATATATATACATATGTATATGTATATATATGCATATATATGTATATATATATATATATATATATATATATATATATATATATATATATATATATATATGTATGTATGTATGTATGTGTATATATATACATATATATATATATATATATATATATATATATATATATATATGTATGTATGTATGTATGTGTATATATATACATATATATATATATATATATATATATATATATATATATATATATATATATATATATATATATATATATATTAGCTGAAATAAATTTACCAAGACTATAAAAATATTGATAATATTCATGGCAAAAATCCTTCCATTTCCTCTCCCAGTCTCATCTACTCACTACACCTTGCTGCTATTGTGAGGAACAAGAGACAGACCATAGTCAAGTGCCGTTTTATTGAAGGTGATGATGATTTCAGATAACCTTGCTATTAATAAATAGCAAGCAGGGGCTCTTGCACTAGGGCAGCCCATAAGTCAGCTATGGCTGTGAAGGAGAGTTATCATACAGACATAATAAGGACGGACAGTATGATGATGAGATGGCAGCAACATGACAACCGTGGCAGGAGTCCGAAGCCCGGACGAGGCACCGCAAAGCAGGCGTGGTCAACCAAACCCAGTTCCTTTTCGGTCCTAGAGAAATTAGATCTTTTTTTATTGAAACCCCAGAAGGGATTGGTTTATTGACAAGACAAGTGAATGACATAGACTTCTGGGAGAGATTGATTGATTGATTGATTTGGAGTTCTCTGGCATCCTGACCTTGAAGGTCATTGACGCCAATATCGTTTATCATAAGTAAAGATTAAAAGAATATTCAATTAAAACCAGAAAAGTAAATATGTTATAAAAGTTAAATAGCATTAAGAAGACCTGCTTCTGATATAAATTTAAAAATGCCACTATCATTGTACGACACATTATGTCCAAGGATCTTGGCAAGGATGATCCTGCCATCTTCACCCGAGCCTCTAACAGATATCTATTGCTTTCTGTGCTATAAGTGGGGCATTCAGTCAACACATGCCTCACTGTCAAGGGTATTAAACAGTTGTCTCAATATGGTTGGTGTTGGCCAGCCAGCAGAAATTCATGTGCCATCTGAGTGTGACCAATGCGGAGACGACAAAGAGTAGTCGGTGCTACTATAGTGTGAGGTCTACCGCCATATGTCGCCTACCCAGGCGGGGGGTGAGGTCTACCACGCGACAAGCTTGGACCTTCCGCAACCTAAATGCCATGGGGTACCAGCATTCTACAGTGAACCACAAGCAATATTATGTGGATCCAGCGACAGGAGCACACACACAGGCAATTGAGCGATCGTGGTTGGACGCTAAAACGATGATTCTGAAGAGATTAATGCGAGGTGTTGGTCGTCAGCTGTTCCAGTCTCAAATTGATTATTTTTGCTGGAAGTGGATGAGAAAAAATTCCAATGATCTATTTGTGTCTTTCCTAGAAGATGTACGAAGTGTGTACCGCTAGGATAAATGTATGGAAATATATAACATGTTTATTTTTACCTTTATTCCTTTTTTTAATGTAATTAGTAATCCAATTATCTATTTAAGTAATTTTTAAGATATGTTTAAATTAAGTGTTTATTGCATAAACAAATGTATGAAATGTGTTTTTTTTTTTAATATAATTAGAAATCCAATTATCTATTTAAGTCATTTCTAAGATATGTTTAAATTAAGTGTTTATTGTTTTGTATCGCTAGAATAAATATGGAAATATATGATAACATGTTTATTTTTACCTTTATTAATTTTTTTCAATGTAATTAAAATTCCAATTATAATTTTAAGACATTTCTAAAATATGTTTAAATTGAGTGTTTATTGCTTAAAGAAATTTATGAAATGTGTTTTATCTATGAGGGACAAATAATTCAGCGGTAGACCTCACGCTATAGTGCCAACGGGAGGTAGACCTCACGCTATAGTGTGGTAGACCTCACGCTATAGTAGCACCGAGTAGTCTCCCATTTTCAGGGCATCCCATTATATCTCCAAGGGGATATAACAATTGCAATTTCTCTCACCTTATTTTCACTTAAACCATTCCAATGCTGTTGCGATAGATATGAATAAAATTCCTAATTGCTGGTAAAAATTCATTACAAAGAACATGATATATTCTTGGTAGCAACTCTGCTGCAGCACTCTTTGCCAGTGAATCTGCCTCTTCATTTCCAGATACACCTATGTGGGTCGGAACCCACCAAAATCGAACTGTAATACCTTTCAGGCCAATGATTAAAAGCCACTCTAAAATCTTTAAAACTAACTGAAGGGTTACTAGAATTAAAACCCTCTAAAGCTTGAAGGACACTTCTTGAATCACTAAAAAAGGGTAAAATTGCCCTCCTCTTTTAACGCTATTTTCTCAATAGCGGTTAGTATGCCATATAATTCCGCAGTAAATATGAAAGATATTGGAGGAAGTGCACCTCTACAGTTAAAAGAACTACTATATACTCCAAATCCAATACCAGCATCAGATTTGGAACCCTCAGTATATATAAAAGTGGATTCCTTATGTTCCTCAAAATGTTCCATAAAAAGAGACCTAGCTTTTAAGTCAGTCATATTTTTCTTAACACCAATAAAATATTTACAAAAAAATATCTCCGGTAATTTCCATGGAGGGGTTTATGATATCTTAAATAGAAGCACCTTACCTCTAATTATATCAACCCTGTTTAATAATTGTTTTACCAAAAAGCCATAAGGTTGAGGAGATTTTGGGTGCAACTCAAAGTATGTTGAGTGCCTTACAAGGCTTGCGGTCTGAAAGGCTAAAGAGTTAGGGAGTCTTTGTAACCTAATCCAACACTGAATAATGGAACACATTCGGTAATGGTCTAGAGGCAACTCTCCGGCATCAACAAGGAGACTTGGGATAGGTGAGGTCCTAAACGCTCCTGTGGACAATCTAATATCAGCATGATGTATTGAATCTAATATCTTTAACCGGCTTGGGGTGGATGAGGAGTGTATTTCTCACCCATAACTAATTTTGGAAAAAATTAAAGCATTGTATAATTTTAAAATAGTTTTACAGTCTGGCCCCATGATGTATGGGACAATACTTTCAAAAGATTCAGAGCCTCAAGACATTTAGCTTTTAATGCCTTTAAGTGTGGAACCCATGTCAACCTACAATCGAAAATTAATCCTAAAAATTTAGCTTCCCCTACACATGGGATCTGTTCTCCTTTCATGTATATATCCGGGTCTGGATGTAATCTCCGGATACAACAGAAATGGACAATAGTACTTTTGCTTGTTGAAAACTTAAACCCATTCATATCAGCCCACTGAATAGTTTTATCAATTATGAGATGTAGTTTTCTCTCAACCATTGCCATCCTACCTCCAGCAAATGATATAGAGAGATCATCCACAAATAGTGTAGAGAGGATATCTTGGGGAATAACAGAGGATATCGCATCAATTACTAGTGCGAATAGAATCACACTCAGAACACTACCATGGGGAACTACTACTTCCTGACATTTACTCTCTGATAGTTTCCCCCACTCTCACTTGGAAAACTTTATGTGAAAGAAATGACTGAATAAATAGTGGTAGCTCTCCTTTTAATCCAAACTCGTGGATTCTTTTAAGTATACCATATATCCATGTGGTATCATACGCCTTTTCAAGATAAAAAAAAGACTGTCACATGGTGATGTTTGGAAGCAAAGGCTTAAAAAATGGACGACTCAAGTCGTATCAGCACATCAGTCGTTGAGTGCATTTTTCTGAATCCACATTGAATGGGTGATAAAATACCCTTCTTTTCAAGGTACCATATCAGTCTTACATATACCATCTTCTCCATGATTTTGCATAAACAAGATGTCAATGCAATTGACCTATAATTTGCTGCCAAAAACTTGTCCTTACCGGGTTTTAAAAAGGCTAGAATAATGGCTAGTTCCCAAACACTTGGATAACTATGATCATGCCATATTCTATTAAAAATGCTTAAAACAAATAACTTTGTATTAAAATGTACATGTTTAATCATTGCATAGGAAATTCCATTGGGTCCAGGGGGTGTATCATTACATGTAGCAAGTGCAGAATCAAATTCTCTTTCAGTATAAGGAGAATTGTACGACTCTTCCTTTCTTGTTGCGAAATTTAAAACTTTCTTTTCTTCAATGCTCCTATACTGGTGACCAGGAGCTGCTTCATACTTGCACGATACATTTGAAAAATGGTCAGCCAGGGCATTGCTAACTTCGGTTGCTCCAGTCATATACTGACCATTTACCCTTAACACTGGTGGTGGGTTTGGGGTGAATTTGCCTGCTATCTTTTTGACTTTCCTCCACACAGATGATGTTGGTGTTCTACTGTTAATGGAGGAAACAAATGACATCCAAGACTGACGCCTAGCTTCTTTCATGGCACGACAGAACTGTGCTCTACATATATGACTAAATTCTCCTCAGTACAGCGCATGCGCAATCGAGTTAAAGACCTTCTTGTGGCTCTGTGCAGGGCAATTGGTTCTGATGACCACCAGGGGACTGGTCGTCGTCTGAATATCCCTATTGTTTTGGGAATGTTATTGAATCCTGCTGTGTGAGGAGTTCCATTAAGTAAGTCTATGGCATCATCAACACTCAAACTGTTCTGCATTTCCTTCAATTTCACTTAGCTCCCGAAATCTATCCCAGTCCGCCTTATCAAGATTCCATCATGGCGATCTCTGTAAAGGTGGACCATTGTTGGTGTTTATAATGATTGGTGCATGATCGCTAGTATGCCAATCATCTAATGTTCTCCAATTAAAATCGAGAAGACAGTTAGAGCTTGCAACTGATAGGTCAATGCAGGACAAGGTACCTGTGCGAATATGAAAGTGTGTGGTGTCTCCTGTATTAAGGAGTCCTACATCTTCATTCTCCAAAATTGATGATATAATATTCCCCCTTGCGTTTGCCAAAACATCACCCCATAAGGGATGTCTACTATTAAGATCTCCCAGTAAGAGAAAAGGTTGTGGGAGTTGTTTAATCACCTCTACTATATTATCATATGAGATGTTATCATTTGGAGGCAAGTAAAGAGAACAGATTGTGTATTTTCTCCCTATATCAATCTGTACAACCACTCCCTGCAGAGGGGTACAGATAGACAAAGATATTTAGGGAACATCTCGACAAACGTATATAAGACTTCCCCATGGCTCCTTACTCGTTGATCATATGGTGTCCTATAGCTAACATACTCTCGAGGACAAGGAGTATTAGCATCGAACTTGCTTTCTTGTAGAAATACAGTTATAGGGGAGTGCTCATGTATGAGGAGCTTAAGTTGTTCATATTTCGCCCTTAAACCCTGGCAATTCCATAGCAGAATGGAGAAAAAACTATGGTTTTTTTTTTTTGGAAGACAATTTAGATGAAGTCTTCTCATTAGCAATATTTGATCTAACAATATTTCCCGGTGGTATCTCTAGAGAGGATCCTGATATAGTGGGTTTTGTGTTCGTTTTTCTCTTTGTCCTTTTGATCTAATTGTTGAGGAGGATGGTGAACCTAAACTTAAATTTCTGATTTCTTGAATTTACCTTCCAGTTGATCAGAAGCATCATCAGACAAGATATCATATTTATTTGAAGTCGTGACTTTAATGTTTCTTATGGTAGGAGGCAAGAGAGATGGCGGTCTGTCTCTTTTTCGATTAAAAGGTTGTGATCAGTCAGGTTTTTGCACCTTCCCCACCACAGGTTCACCAGGTAAATTGGTTTCAAGTGGAGCCTCCATCAGATCAGGCAAGGACAAGGCCTGAGAGAGGTTTCTACTATTGTTTAGAATAGGAGTAGTTGGCTTTTGAATAACTTTCAGATCTTTAAGTATCTGTTTGGATTTTTCTACAATTTCTGGATATAGATTTTTCGATGGGACTTTCAACCTCTTTAACTATTCTCATTTGTTTCTTTATCTTAGAAGTGGAGATATAATTTTCGTCCATGAGCTTTGGCAAGTTTTTCTTCAGAACCATTGAAAAATGTTGCCCTGGTCTTATCTGCTTTTCAAGAGCTCTTTTACAAGCCTCTTTGAAAGTGACCCTTTCCATGGTCCTAATGGACTGAATTTCTTTTTCAAAAATACACTTAACACAGCTTTTCGATGTAACTGGGTGTGCTTCCCCACAATGTATGCCATTTTGATTTTCTATGCATACTCCATGAGTATTTTTTCCATAGTTGGCACAAACAGCTGGCTTATTATTTAGTTTTTCCTTGCATTTCTGGCTTAAATGGCCATACATTTGGCAATGATAACACCGCAATGGAGAAGGGATATATGGTTTCACCTTAAAAGATAGCCAACCAGCTTTTATAACATTTGGTAATCTGCATTGATCAAATGTTATAATCAAAGTAGCAAGAGGAATACGTTGTTCTCCAACTCTCTTTCTCATTCTGACTTCTTTTACTACTCCTTGACTTTTCAGTTCACCCTCAATTTCTTTTTCCTCTATGTCCAGCAATTCTGGAGCATAAATCACACATCTACTCTGGTTGAAAGCAGGGTGCGAAACTCATTTTACACCATCCAATGTTGTAAGTGTTTTTAACCTTTCACCTTGTAATGGGGATAGTGTTTCTATCAAGAGACTTCCATTTCCCTGGGGTAGAATTTTTTGGCTGCCCTCCAAATAAAGTAACTATTTCCCTGTTAGCTTTAAAAACATTTTAACGCTCAATTCTTCCATTTTCAAATTCTAAGATAAAAAGAAATGTTCATAATTCACTACTTCATAGTGACCAGGCAATACTTCTACTTTTCTATATCTTTCTGTACTGTCATCATTTCTCACTCTCTCTCTCCTCTTCTCTAGTGTTTTCTTATCATTATTTACATAATGCGAATAAGGTTCCAATGTTACAATACTAGAACCCGAGTTGGAGCTGTCTGTACTGAGGTCCATGTTTGTATTATCCAGGTCGTCAACAGAGGGGTTGGTTTTTTTGAAAAGAGCAAACCGGGTTATCCACCTCTTATCGGAGGATGTCAGTCCTCCTATCCCATGTGGCCCAACATGAGAAGAGATTTCAGCGGGGACCAGTCCTCTGTTAGAGAGGGGTTTCCTCTCTCAAGGTGGGCGTACACTGGTCCGTGGGGGTGGTTAGCCCCTCACACCGGCGACTCCAATGCCCGGCATCACCCATTACCCGCAAATATGAGTGACTTAAAACCGGATCACTGGACCCCAACTCTTAACAGACTTGGTCTGCACCCAATGGCGTCTGCCAGAGTGTGATGGCATCTAAATTGGTACAGGTTGAGATGGAATGCCGTCCATCCCACACTGTGCCAAATCCAAAGAAGCAGCCAAAGCATAATCAAACAAGCCAAAGTCGTCAACAAGTTCAAGCCCAAAAGGAAGAAATGGGAGAATAAAAGAAATAACCAAAAGGAAAAGAGAAAGTGCTGACTGACTTAGTTGGATCAACAGTTGGGCACCGAGATCCAGTGGGAAAGTAGTTTCCACTGTTCATTAGAGCTCAGCTGCTAATCCCTAAGCCCCCCATTCTCATCAAGGCTTCAGCATCTGGGGGTCTGCGGAGGGAAAGGTAGCATCCTGCTTGGCAGGTGACTGACCTACCATGGACTGGTGAGATTGGCTGGGCATTTGTGTTTCTTTACGTTAACATTCTGATAAATATAAAAGCCCAAGTTTAACATACAATAGTGAATAATACACGAGATGAAAGAGCAGATGATTTTATATGACAAAATAAACAACAATTATGTTATGTTAACAGGGAAATATATACAAGAGTAAAAGGAGAGTTGAATTGACAATGAAGCGTAGTACGACATTGTCCTTACAATATGTCAGTTCTTCCTACTACTAAAGCTCTTCATTACAGCTCCACGAGTAGCCTGGTTTTGTGCTATTTGTCCTGAGCAATGACACAAATAAAGCTAGGTGTCTTTTTATATAAGAGGCCAGTTCCTCCCGCGTGCATAGAAAATGGAAACCAACTAACCTAACCTACAAGCTATGTCCTTACCTAACGGGGGTTCTTACGATCCCCTTTACTAAAGCTATGTGGCCAGAGCATTGACATAAATAGAGCCCTATGGGCTGAACTTTTTAAGATCTCAGGGGTTATGACCGTGTCTAAAAGACCCTGTCTGGGGCGTGCCTCTGGGCGATCTAAGGAACGGAACAAAACGGGGGGAAATTGCGAATAGGTGGTTTTAATGAAACCTTGTTTTGGAAGCTTGGGAATAAAGTGTAAAAACTTGTATGTGAAAATATTAACCTAAAAAACATTTGATAAAATTAATAGATGTAATATCTCAGATGCAAAGCTGTCTTAAAAATTCTAGGAAATTGTCATTATGTTATATTATGGAACTCTACGTAACTGGGTTGGTGTATTAGTGGATCTGTAATCAGGGTATGTTCTGTGTATAAAATGCTTAAACCTTATATAAGGATATAATGATAAAAGAAGTCTATACAAGGCAAAAGTTTTGAGTACTATAATGGATGGTTGGTTGTGAAAGAAATGTCATATTATTAGCATTAACATAATAAATAACATGTTACAAATTATCTCAACTCAATATATAGAATCATTAAAGCTAAGAGCAATGCACATATATTATCAACAGTATTTATATCTGGCTATCATAGTTTTATAGGGTCTACAAGTGTAGACCGCAGTAAAAAGTGGATTACAGACTCATTGAGTTGCTCCCCTCCACGGAAATCTTTAGTAAAAGGCGAAAGATTTATGCGTTTTGAAGGGAAGCCAGAGCTACCAAACCAATCACGTTTCCTCATTCTCCTTTCTCTGACTGCCGAGTAGTAGCGACATTGATTTGGTGCAAGAAGGGCATATGCACTAATTCTATTTTCAAGCAGCTCATTTTATTTCAAATAACTTGTTATACACATTTAATCCCTGATAAAGTTTGACATTAGAAGACAAAGAAATATTTTCACTATTTGTGTTTACATAAATATATAGATTCTTTTTTCTTTGTTATATTTTACAGTGATGATTCTTGTGGTCTAGTGTTGAGGCACGAATGCCAAAAATAAGGATTAGAGCGATATTCTATAAATATTCATATGCACGAGTAACTTTGCACTGTGTCAGCTCATATTAACATAGTTTTTCTAAAATGCAAGTGTAACATATAAAGATTAAATCCATGTAATCTCCGTTTTTAATAACCACTATTATTTAGAAGGTTTCAACAATGCACATGTGAGGTTGAAATATAAAATGGTAACGTTTTTTATGTATTATACAAGTTTTGCAGCTTACATGTAAGCTTAAGTAGTAGGTTGGCCAGGGCACCAGCCACCCGTTGAGATACTACCGCTGTAGTTATGGGGTCCTTTGACTGGCCAGACAGTACACAGAGGACTCTTCTCTCTGGTTACGGTTCCTTCACTTTGCCTACACAGACACCGAATAGTCTGGCTTATTCTTTACAGATTCTCCTCTGTCCTCATACACCTGACAACACTGATATTACCAAACATTTCTTCCTCACTCAAGGGGTTAGCTACTGCACTCTACGAGCTCGTAAAAGAGCTCTTGGTAAGGGTAGAAGAGACTCTTCAGCTATGGTAAGCAGCTCTTCTAGGAGAAGGACACTCCAAAATCAAATAATTGTTCTCTAGTCTTGGGTAGTGCCATAGCCTCTGTTCCATGGTCTTCCACGGTCTTGGATTAGAGTTCTCTTGCTTGAGGGTACACTCGGGCACACTGTTCTATCTAGTTTCCTTCCTCTTGTTTTTTTAAAGTTTTATAGTTTATGTAGGAAATATTTATTTTGATGATGCTACTATTCTTAAAATATTTTATTTTTCCTTATTTCTTTTCCTCACTGGGCTATTTTCCCTATTGGGGCCCCTGGCCTTATAGCATCATGCTTTTCCAACTAGGGTTGTAGCTTAGCATTTAATAATAATAATAATAATAATAATAATAATAATAATAATAATAATAATAATAATCTTGAACAAGAATACCAGTTCGGTTAATTCATTCTTTTCAGTCCTGATACAAATACTGTCAGTATCAAACGCCAATCAAGCACGGTGGTGGCAAGGAAAAGGACAGTGTCCTAGAAATGTAATATATACAAATGACTTGGCACTTAAACACCTTTTCCACCCAAAACTAGGAACCAGGAGGATCAGACAAAGCCTGCCGAGGGATCTGCAGTTAGATCTGTAGTCTGCCTAAATCTCTCCACCTGACTGAAACCACAGCAAGACTCCAACCCTATTGCTGAGATTACTTCTACAGAGGAACCGAAGCCACAGAGGAAACCACGAGAGAGACCTCCTCGGAAGCCGGCTCCAGCTCCAACACCAGCTGTCATACCAGAACCTGTCTTCAATCCCAGTCAGAATCCTCCCTCCCCTACGTCAATCCCCTCCATCATCGCCCAAGCTACATCCTTACCTTTGCATGAGCTGATCCCCTTGATACTACAGCTCGTAATTAAAGTCCTTATCTTTGACTCCCAAACCCTTTGCTCCCTCATTCCAACCCCCCTGGGGCAGAGATAAGCATCTATGCTTTGAACTGCCACTATACTCTACTACTTAAACTTCTTCTCTCCTCTCCCAGTCTCTCCTACTTACTGGGACTTACTGCAATCAACACTTTTACCTACCACTAAAACCTTTCTCTTCGGCTCCAAGTGGTCCTGTTTCTTGGTCCACGGTCATGCTCTTGGTTGCTGAGCGACCACACTCGCAACCACGCTCAAGGTGCTGAGCAGTTGCAAAACCAGAGTAGCAAAACTTAAGCGACTATGCTAATAGGCCTGAGCGGTCGCAACTGCAGCTATGCTCAAGGTGCTGAACGGCCGCAAGACCAGGCATGAGAGACATATGCCGCTGTGACTTGCCTATATTAATAAAGCATCCCTAAACCTGTGCTTGAATAAATAAAGGTTTCAATCCCAGCACATGATCATTCCTCCAGTGACGGGCTGCCAACGCAAAAGCCCGTGCCCAGCAGTGTAGGCTGGGCAATCTTAATGAACGAACGAACGAACACCTGAGTAAGAAGGTCAACAAACCCACCGACCACCCCTACCAGGATTTCGGCCACCCAGAAAGAAATAACGCTGCAAACCATGCCACAGATACTTCCCTACCTGAGAATATGGTTTTCTACATGTCTGGGCCAACTTAAAAAGTTATGTGGATCGTGCAGCTAACTGCCACAAGATCTAGTGCAGGTGTGACGACTGCAACCTGTACCAGCAGAGACTACAGGAACATGACTGACAAGAACAAAGAACCACCTCTCTACAAAAGCAGGAACTTCCTGATGGTATTCCCAGACCAGCCACCCACCACGTCTGTCCAACCTCCATTCTGGGTCCCTGAAGCTGCCTATGTAGCTACTGCTATCCCACCTCCAAGTAAGAAGAAGACTAAGTCTACGAAAGCTCTTGCAAACTCCAGCGAAGACTGCCTACATCAGACCTGCTTCTGCAGACCCACCTTACCTCAGCTAAAAAGCAAGCAAGCAAACAACTGCTGCCTTCCAACCCACCTGCCTCCAGCTGTGCCCTGTCATCTTCAGACCCACCTGCCTCCAACTGTATCTTGCCATCTTCAGACCTACCTGCATCCAGCCTAGTCCTGCCACCTTCAGACCCACCTGCCTCCAGTCAAATCCTGGCACTTTTAGACCCACTTGCCTCCAGCCTAGTAATGTCCTCTTCGGCCCCACCTGCCTCCAGCCTTGTCCTGCCCCCATTCGACCACACTACCGCAAACTTCACACCTTTATCCTTAAATCTTGTCCAACCGATGTTGTCCAGCCCACCTTCCACTGCTATAGAAAAAATAGGAAGCCACTGCAAGCATCCTTGTCAAGTTACAGACAAATTAAAATAAAATAAATTTTCAGAAAGCAGGGTCAGACAGTGATTAGGCTGCAATTCATCATATTGTATTTAAGTAAATAATTACATAAGTGTTCTTGAGCATTCCCAAGTTAATTGAAAATTCGGCAGAGCATTCTTTTTTTCACAATAAATGATAAGTGCTCTTTTACATTTCCAACATCAAAATTCTTTTTGGGCGAGCAATCAGCGAGGAGATGAAAGTTACAGTGTTACACATAATTATATAATTATTACCCACACTTTAACTGTCTACTTCAAAAAAACCAAGTATAATTTTACACAAAGTTCTTATGGTGGTGGTCTTGAACAACGGCGTAATACGAGCCCTTTAACTCTGACAGCGGCTCCATCCCAACTGACGGCAAGGGGTGGCACACCGCAAGACGTGGTAAATGGCATCCATGGGGAGATGCTACGTGTCCTAGGGGTATCGAGGTAGTAATCCGTTTTGTCACTAACCGGATGCTCATCCGGAAGCCCTTCGTCTCCTGGCTGTTGCTCTCCTAAGCAATCTGTAAGAACAATGAGGTGACAAAGAAAAAAAAACCCTTTGTCTGCAGATTGATGCGGTGACATAATCCTGTCGCCGGTGGAAGTTGAGGCAACATGCTTTCCCAGGCAAACCAGCTGGCAGAGGTAATTTACATGACCTCTAAAAGGGGTTTCAAGCAATGTCTACGTGACATCCTGCTCGACCCCGATAGTAATCACTAATGGGACTGCAATAGCACACTCTCTCCCTCAGCTATTGCATGAAGCCACCACCACAATCCCCAGCTCTCTATCATCCTCTGCACCTCTGCCCAAATTCAATTTCCAGCCAAATGAAACTTATATGCTGCAGTTGCTGCCCTTGCATCTGCCAACTCCAAACTAAATTTCTCAGCTCGACCAAACCACAAGGGGGATCTCATCCTTACCCCCAAGGATCAGGAAAGTATCAGCCTCCTCCGGAAGGAAGTCTTCCTGGTGCTCCTTAATCCAACCAAGAAACAACACAAAGTCAACATCTCCAGATATCCTGTTACAATGAAGCTATCCTTAGCCACCTCTTTCAGCAACATCGCCGATGCGGAACACTGCAAGGTCCAGAATGAAGTTCCCATCAGCACAATCATTGCCACCATTGTTGGTCCCATTCCACCTTCCCTTGACTTGGGGATATGGAGCACTTTTCCTCATCAGTGGCTACATTCCTGAGCTGCTACAGTGCTACCGTTACCAAACGTTATGGCCATCACCGTGAAGACTGTAGAGGACCCATTTGCAGAGTCTGCAGTCGACATCATTGCATGCAAGAGTGTATAGATGCCCACAAGCAAGACCAGGCAACCCAGCCAAGATGTCCTGACTACTCTCTTTCCCCCGACGTCTGGAACAGGAGGTGTCCCAATTGTTTGAAGATGATAGCAACCATACAAGGTACCCCAACAGTCAACCCACCTCAACCATTGTTGCAGCCACCTAAACCACAGAGATATCCTAGTCAGAGACTTCGTTGTAAACCCACATCCACACCTGATCCTGCCATCCCACCCACCTCCACTGCTGATCCGGTCATCCCAGTCACCACTGCTCATGATCCTGTCATCCATACTGCTCCAGTGTTCCCCCCTCACCCTAATCCTTCTCAGTCTCAATCCTTACCATCCCTCACCCACCAAATAGATACACTGCCCTTTCAAGACCTGATCGCCATTGCCATTCACCTTTTCACCCATGTCCTATCCATTTTCAATGTCCCAGATTCCCTTCACTTTCTTAGTCAAATCCTCCCATTCCTCCAACCATAGGCCACTTTCTCATATCCCCTTGAGCAGGGATAAGTTCTTATACTTAAAAATACTTCTTTTATCTCCTACTGATAATCCTTCTATACTCTAAAGCATACCCATCAAAGCTTTTTGGGCTAAGCAAATCACTTCTGCTCTATGGGCAGAGCAAGAGGTACTCTGTTAGTATACTCGTCCATAAAAGGTTAATTGACATAGCTGCTCTTTGGCAGAGCAAATACACTGTACTGTACTCTTAAGAGGTACTCAGTAATTGACATCACTGGAGGGCTATGCCATGTCTAAAAGTCCCCGTCTGGAGAAAGCTACGGGTAATCAACTGAAGAAGGTGAACCTCATCTCACATGGATCTGGCTTGAGCAGGGCTTAAATTTTTAATAAAGGGATTGGGAGTTAGAATTGCTTCCAATAAATGACTACCTTTTAACTTGATTGTTAAAAGTTTATAGTATATTTCGAGTAGATATATAAAGTAGCTGAAATAAATTTAACATGAATTTAAAAATATTGATAATATTCATGGCAAAAATCCTGCTTCAATGGGATAATGGGAAACTGTAGCTACTGCCCACAGAAACTGATGCAAATTCTTCTTACCAATTTACTTTGTTTCCTTTTTTTAAAAAGTTGTATATAGTATTAATTTGAAACGGTTGTGACCAGCGACCATTGTACTTGAAAGTGGAAATGAAATTGTAATAACAAATGAGGTTCCTCTAGCCTCTAGTCCTTATTAATCCCTTCGAGACATGGATTCAATGTCTCTTATCTAGGAAGGCCAGACATTGAATCAAACCATAGGGCCGGGGCTACCACAAAGCTAATCTTATCTAAAAAAAAAAAAAAAAAAAAAAAACTTTAATGACTGCCTAATCCCCAGCAGCTTCCCAAGATCTTCTATTTCACATAAAATTGTTACTGGTACTCCTTACTTAACCTAATGATTGTAAACATATTCCTTACCCCAAGGAAATATGCCTTAGTTGACAATATTCCTCATGTACGCATGCAACTACAAAAGACTTCAGAGGACTACCCCATAACACTTTATAGTAACAAGGAGCAAACCACAAGGGACACCTCACCAAGAACCTAACCACCAACCCTCAATCAATCCTGATCCTGTCATCCCTACCGTACCCGTACCATCACCTTCCCCTACGCCTCCCCCATCTCAATAATAATAATATAATAATAATAATAATAATAATCTTTATTTCAGCAAAAGCCATATACAGAGTTACAATAAGGGTACAGTGATCTTACACTTTTGACATCGGTAATAGAAAAAAAAATGAGATATGCAATAATATCAGTGATATATTATAAACATCAATTAGCAGGTTGACCACAGAGTTCTAAGGTCTGGATAACAAACTCACAATAGAATTAACGCTTAACAATGATGATAACATACATATCAGCAAACAAAAAGAGAGGGAGAAAGCAAAAAAAAAGAAAAACAAATGGAGATGACAATGATAAATATGTTGGAACAGAAATTGCTTGAATAATGAAAGAACACTGGGGAGAGAAAAAAAAATCTAGTCACTGAGCAGGTGGTGTGAAGGAAATACAGGACATCCAGACAACAAAGATGTAACAAAATAAAACACGTTATCATAACATTACTGGGTATCACACCAAAGATATTTAGTGATGAAGATTTGGCATATCCACACTATCAAATATTAGTGAATACAATTCATTGTACTGACGCTTCCGTATTCCAGGTTTCCCACATCTTGGATTTTATTCTCGCTGCACTTGCAAGCACATTTTGAATTAGGGGATTTTCACTAGATCGTAGGCGGGAGGTGAGACTTACTATAGAGCGACGAATGATGGTTTTTAGGTTATCCAGTCTATTTTCAACAAACATCGCTGAAGCTGAATGGTGCCTCGGGGTATTGGTGAGGCGCCTTAGGATATCATTGTGAATGACTGTGATACGTCTCATCGATTCTCGCGTATAGTTTGCCCATAGCGAGCAGCCGTATACGTTATAGCAGTAGGTTTGAAATAGGAGTTTTTTGATATCCTGGCGGCAGAAGGCAAATCTTCTCGTTACCATGTTCCCTAGACAACACAATTTACGTCGCCTGTTTTCAATGTCGGATGTGTCCTTTAAATCTTTCGTAATGATGTGACCTAGGTAAGGAAAATCATTGACAAATGCTAGCTGATGGTTTTGAAGGTAAATATGTGGATCTTCTACGAAACGGAGCGATCTAGGAAGGACAGACATGCACTGTGTCTTCGATTCGTTATAGATTATGTCATGTTCATTAACGTATGCGTTGCAGGTGTCGATAAGACGTTGTAGGCCTTGGGCAGAGGGGGAGATGAGGACCATATCGTCAGGGTAGCAAAGGTTATTTATGGTAAAGCCATTAACGTACAACCAATGGGAAGTGAATTCAGTCTGGTATTTAAATCGTCTGTGTAAACATTAAATAAATATGGTGAGAGGATGCCTCCTTGCCTGAGACCGTTAGATGAGCCGAATTGCTGGGATAGGACATTGCCCCATTTGACACAGAACTGTTGTGTTGTGAACCAACAGTATAATATACCGATGAGATATAGTGGAGTTCCCCTTTTGTGTAGTTTCAAAAAGAGTTTCAGATAGTTTACTCTGTCAAATGCCTTCCGCACGTCTACAAAACATAAGTAGACAGGGGAGGCCGAGGATATATAGAAATTCAATAACTCCTTTAAAATATATATACAGGTGTCAGTCGAGTGGTTAGTCTTAAAACCAAATTGATTGTCTGCGGTGTGGAGAAATGGTGCAAGGCGACGGAACAGAAGAGATTCAAATATTTTCGATGAAATTGTTGTAATGGCGATGGGGCGGTAGTTTCCTGGGTCACTGGCATCCTTCAGTTTGTTTTTTATGAGAGGTATTAAGTGGACAAGTAGCAGGGTTTCGGGGAGATATTGGTGTAATATACAGGCATTAAATAGTGCAGAGAATAGGATATAAATTATAGGGTGGCAGAATTTGAAAGCCTCGGCAGGAAGGCCATCGCAGCCGGGTGCCTTGTTACTAGGTAATTTCTTGATAGCCTCGCACACGTCACTCGGGGAGATACGGTCACTATATTGAAAATCCATATTGACATTGATGAGAGTATCCACTTCATTTCGGGTATCTTGGTCATTTATACAATGTAGGATGGTACTAAAGTGATCCCCCCACATTCTTGCGATGGATTCTTCGCCAACTGCATCCCCTACTCTTTGGGATAATTTGTTTGACTTTGGGTTTAGGGAATTAATATCTTTCCAAAGATGGGGGAAGTCATTATTGGTCAATTTTCTGGACAATGCATCAGCTCGTAGCTGATTTTCGTTGCTACGACATTGACGAAGAGCAAGTTTGAACTGGGCTCTCGCTTGTCTCATCTGTAGAGCAAGGGGACATTCTCTCTGGCTACCATCGTTCCTCCAAAGAAGGAACATTTCTCGAGAGTGTGCATAGAGGTCTTTAACTAAGTCATTCCAACCAGGTATGTTTCAATGGTTACCTCTAGAGAGTCTAAACGTGTCTCTTCCCGAGCTCCTTAAGGCATTTATTATATTTACGTAGAATTCCTTTAGTTTTGTTTTATGCTGTTCGTTGCGGCAATTAGGATTATTGCAGAGCAGGGCTTCAGCAGGTTGAGTTATCGAGCGGAGATTACTTTCAGATAAGCGTTTGAATGCAGTGGATTTTTGGAGGTTGGAGAAATCCCATGAGATGGAAGGTAGCCTCTCCCTTTGGATGGGTACCACCGGGAGGGAGGGTGTGTGAAATGTGATCTGTATGGGTATGTGATCGAATGCAGACGAAAGGTCGTATCGTATAATACATTCAGTGATAGAGCTATGCAGGCGGTCAGTGGTAATACAATGATCAAGCCAGGATGTGATGGGCATATTATTTCTGTTTTGTATGTACGTAAAGGACGAAGGAGGCAGGATGGCAACATCGCTAATTTGAAGAGATTGTTGAGAACAGAGACGCTGTAATTCATTATAGAAAAGTCTAGATGGGTGCGCATTAAAGTCTCCTATTATGCACACATGGTCAGCGGTGGTATCATTAATAAAACCTTGGACTTCTCCTAGTAATATACAATACTGATCAAAGTTTGACTGGCACTCCCAGGGGAAGTATGCATTAATCACTAATATGGTTTTACCTTCGATCGTTACTTGCAGGCCGAGAAGTCTGTCAGTTTGATACGTCACTGGTTTCACGCACTTATCCAGAGATCTATGCCATAGAAATAAGAGACCTCCTTTCGGACGACAGAGAAACTGTTATAGTCAGCATGAACCGAATCACTGATAGCCAGGTCATGGGGGAGGAGTAAGGTTTCTTGCAGTGCAATAATGCCACGGAAATCATTGCAGAACTCATTAAGGACAGGTAAATTCCGCTTGATCCCGTATATGTTCTAAGACAAAATACTTAATGACTCCATGAATTTCGTCGACCTTTGGAGATAAGAGCAGAAATCTCAGGGGGCATGGGTGTGGCGGGTGCTGGGGCGTTGGCGAGGGAGGCTGATTGTCGTAGGTGAGTTTGGGGGACTAGGGTTGCTGGGGGAGGGCGATCTCTTTTAAGATCATAAAAGGACACATGTTCCTGGGCCAAAGTTTTCGCCTACCAGGAGCTCTCGATGATGGAATAAACAGGAAACACTGTATGCAACTTGACCTACTGTCTTACACTTGAGGCTATGAAGAATGAGGGGGTCTGATCCTGTTATATACCTAACCCGGAGCCTGATGGCTTCTTCAGTCACTGAGGAATGCAGGTTGTGGACAACGACGTGGCATCTCTTTGGGCAGTGGTGAGGGGGGATATTCCCGGATGAATGCTGGTTGACCTGTTTGCGGTTTCGGTCAGGTCGGAACTTTGTCTTTCGATGGGAGGTCTGCCATCCCTCGTCGTCGTCTTGGGCATTTGACATTAGCGCCCTGGCATATGAGTCAGTCGCAGGGGGGGGGAGGGGGGAGAGGTAGGAGTGGATGGTACTTCTCTTAAGTCTCTTCTGTCTAACGATAGGGAGGGGGAGGTGGTGGTATCCAAAACTGGTGTTTGCTTCGTAACGATCCTTGGCCCTGTAACAGGCAGGCTAGAGCGGGTGTTTTGTGAGTCCGAAGTGGGCGTGGGGTCAGATGAGGGTTGTTCAAGTGGCAGTTGGGGTTGGTCCGTGGGGTCATTCAACTTATTACATTTTCCTTTCAACTCTCCAATTTGATTTGTTATTTCATTGATTTTTAGCCCCATTGAAGCGAATGCATCATTGATTTGCAGGGCCATTGCATCACTGATTAGCTGCTTCATTGCAGCGATGGCATCATTGATTTGGTGACCAAATGCATCACTGATTTGTTGCCTCATTGCAGCGATTGCGTCACTGATTTGCTGCCCTACAGCATCACTGATTTGCTGCCTCATTGCAGCGATTGCATCAGGGATTGCACGGAGATCTTCAGAGGTATTTGACAGCGAAATTGACAACTCCAAGGCTTTTACTGCAGTGTTATGTACAGTCACTATATTGAGGTCAGCTGGCTGGGCCGGAGGTAGGATGTATGGGTTATCCGCGCAAATGGTAACATTTGTTGTGGTTTTGAGCCATGTTGACATGAGAGTGATTTTCTTCTGAGAAGTCAGACTCTTTGCATTTCGATCATTCCGAATGCCGTCGGGCATATAGTCTTTGCACGAGACATATGCAATTGTGATATCTTCTTCCGTGAAAAGATTTCTCACGACATCTGTGATGGACTCCGGATCGCTGTTGTTAGAACGAGAATTGATAAAATAAACACAATTGTTCTGTATGTGAGGGGTGGAGGGACGACAGGCACAATCGACACTCGGGGTAATTTTTTTCTATGTCAACCCCTTATTCGGCAAATGAAAGCATTGTTCCTTGAAGACCTAATCCTCATAGTCCTTCACTTTTCCATTCAATCACTCAGCAAAACATCCTTCTGCCCACCCCAAACAAAATCGTCTTCCTCAATACCCTAAAACCCTTTTCCCACTGCCCTTAAGAGCACAATTAACTTATTCATAACTGCTCCTTTCCCTTCTACTCATAATCCTTCCATTTCCTCTTCCAGCCTCTTCTAATCCCTAAACTTGCTGATGAGACACTTTTCGCTACTACTAAAATTCTCCATTTCGGTTCCATAAAAAGCCAGTTTTTTTGAGCTCCCATAAAAAGCCAGTTTTTTTGTGCTCTTAGGGCTGAGCATTGACACAAGTAAAACTTTATGGACTGAGCTCTTCAAGATCCAGCAAAGCAAAAGAAGTGTTCTCATTGACCACCTGTTACTCACTTTGAGATCCCTAAGGGCCCACGCTCATGAGCCTAAAAGCCTGTTTATGGAGCATATGGAGCATGTTTCCAGACAATAAATGGAACAGAACAAAATGGAGGACTTGCAGAGCTGAACAAAGGAAGTGGCTCAATGTATAATATGGGTCCTAGCCATAAAGGAAGTCTATAGAAGGAAGGCAGAGCTGATGGGTTAGGTTGAAGCTGAAAATGACATATTGTACGTAGGTACCACCACTTTGCACCTGCTCAAGTAGTGTACCCACTGTCTTTTTGAACTGTGGAGTGATCACTGTGGAATCAAGAAATATCCTACTGTATCTACCTTTATGACTAGCATGTTTATTTCTTTGGAATGGATTGAATATGGTTTATGTATTTGGGACATGAAAATAAGAATAGTCTGATAATTTACAGTCATGATAAAATAGCACAGTTGCTATGTGGAGTTCCCCAGTACTAGATCTAAAGAGGTTGGAAACTAAGATGGAAGGAAGGAAGTAGAAATGAGGGTATATTACAGTAGTCGTAAAAAAGTGAGTGCATCAAAGTGCTAAAAAGATAATTATTTTCAGAATGTTAACATAATATTTTCTCAACATTCCAAATCATACTCAAGTTTTATTTGATACCACACACCATAAGTTGTCTCTTTCTTATGGCCATGGCATTTTGCTAAAAAGTCCCCGGCCGGAAAAAGCTCTGGGTAATCTATAGATAAAGATGAAGTCTCTTCAGTCAGTCGCAACTTGGTCCCATGAAGGAACAGCACACACACACCCAGATTGTCCGGACAGTATCTCTCAACGGGGGCTCATAGACTAGAAGTCATAGCTCCCAAGAGGAAACTCAACGAGTTTTGGTACAGTTCAAAAGAGGTGTACCCTTGAGCAGTCACTCAGCACAAAAAGTGTGACAGCATGTGTCAACCTTTTCTTATAATATTTGGAGTGATATCAGTTTGCTTATAGCACAACCAAGCCATACTTGGCAAGACAAGTGCAGTTGCTCAAAACAAAGAGTGTGGCTGCAGGGACTCAGAAACCACGCTCCTCATGAAACCAAAGATAAGATATTTAGTGGTAGTGACCAAGAAAGTTTTATAGCAGCAAGTCCCAGTGAAGGGAAAAGACTGGGAGAGGAGAGAAAATTTTTGAGTAGAAGAGAACAGAAACAGTTTTAAGCATAAAAGCTTATCCTTGCTCTAGTGGGGAAAGGAGGGATTGAATGGTAAGGGAGGGAGTCTGTAGTAGTATTATTATTATCCTTATTACTAGCTAAGCTACAACCCTAGTTGGAAAAGCAGGATGCTGTAAGCCCAAGGACACCAACAGGGAAAAATAGCCTAGTGAGGAAAGGAAATAAGGAAAAATTAAACTATATGAAAAGTAATAAAAAATTAAAATAGAATATTTTAAGAACATTATTATTATTATTATCATTATTATTATTACTATTGTTACTATTATCTTTATTATTATTATTAAATGCTAAGCTGCAACCCTAGTGGGAAAAGCAGGAAGCTATAAGCCCAGGGGCCCCAACAGGGAAAATAGCCAAGTGAGGAAAGGAAACAAGGAAAAATAAAATATCTTAAGAATAACATTAAAATAAATATTTCCTATATAAACTCTAAAAATTTTAATAAAATAAGAGGAAGAGAAACTAGATAGAATAGTGTGCCCGAGTGTACCCTCAAGCAAGAGAACTCTAACCAAAGGCAGTGGAAGACATGGAACAGAGGCTATGGCACTACCCAAAACTAGAGAACAATGGTTTGATTTTGGAGTGTCCTTCTCCTAGAAGAGCTGCTTACCATAGCTAGAGTCTCTTCTACCCTTACCAAGAGGAAAGTAGCCACTGAACAATTACAGTGCAGTAGTTAACCCCTTGGGTGAAGAAGAATTGTTTGGTAATCTCAGTGTTGTCAGGTGTATGAGGACAGAGGAGAATCTGTATAGAATAGGCCAGACTATTCAGTGTCTCTGTAGGCAAAGGGAAAGAACTGTAACCAGAGAGAAGAATCCAATGTAGTACTGTCTAGCCAGTCAAAGGACCCCATAACTCTCAAGCGGCAGTACCTCAACGGGCGGCTGGTACCCTGGCCAACCTACTACCTACATTAAAAACAATAAAAACAATTAAATATTCTAAGAACAGTAACGACATTAACACATATCTTTCATATAAAAACTATTAAAAGACACTTATGTCAACCTGTTCAACATAAAACATTTGCTGCAAGTTTGAACTATTGAAGTTCTACCAATTTAACTACCCAATTAGGAAGATCATTCCACAACTTGGTCATAGCTAGAATAAAACTTCTAGAATAATGTGTAGTATTGAGCCTCATGATGTAGAATGACTGACTATTAGAATTAACTGCATACCTAGTATTATGAACAGGGTGGTACTGTCTGGGAAGATCTTTAGCTAAGAGGATCAACTTTACAAGTGGCAAGGATCCTACTTGACTAGTAAGGGTAGAGGCTGATTGGGTAGGAAGAGAATTCTGGATAGGTTGGGTAGGGGAAGGATTCCAGATAGGTGAGGCTGGAACAGAAGTGGTGGTTGGAACAGGAACAATGACAGGACCAGGATCGGTGGTTGGATGGCAAGGATGTCTGAACGTGGCTTTGGTGGCTGTGACGGTTCTTCTGTTGATGGAGTTGGTGAAACGGTCCAAGCAACTCTACTATTGCCAAGAATTACTGCACACCTATCTAGCAGGCTGAATTTTTGGCTTAGACAATTTTGATGCTCATAGTATAGTCTTCCTGGCTGAAATTTTTAGCATAGCCTTCAACTGTTGACTCTCAATATGCACCTACAGTCGCACTTTCATCTGTAAAACCATTTACAAGCCCATGGGCATTCTTTGCTAAGATATCTGCCACAATGACAGAAAGCCATGTAAACAATGCTGGCTTTTACTACTGTGCCAGAGATTAGGGTTTTCTCCATGTCAGGTTAAACCTAGAGGTTAAGGTTCACACTGCTGCCAAATACCACAAGATCTGGTGCAGGTGTGACGACTGTAACTTGTTTCATGACACCTTGTACGAGAACATTACTAATATACCAAGGGAGCCAATTAAGTAAAAGAGCAGAGAGCTGAAGATTATCTTCAATACCCACCATTCCTGCCCTGCCTTACAACTGTAACTGACCCAGAATAGGCTCCTGTAACCTCCCTACTGCAAAGAAGAAGGGCAAGCCCTCCATAGCCCCTGTACCAGCAACAAAACTCTGCCTCCTCAGGACTCACATGTTGTCAGCAAGACCCTTCTTGTCACCTGCCAAGTCCTGCCAGCTTCAGACCTATCTATTCAAGACACACCTGCCACCTGTTCATAACTGCCAATCTCAGACCTATCTCTATACGTCCATGCCATCCTCAGACCAAACTGTCACCACTCTTGTCCTTCCATCCCCTGGCCTCCTTGCATATTCAGGGTCATCCTCTACACTGCCACCCACGAAGATATACAACTTACCCGTAGGGAATCACCTAGATGACTGCAGCTGCAATAACTTCCTCACCGTTCTACTGCCACAAGCTTTGACCCTTATTCTATCCTTGCCTCCATCACCTAAACCACTAGAAAATAGCACTGCGAAAGAAAAAACTCAGTCACTTCTCAAGTTTCAGTTTTTCCCTACTGGGAACACCTCTTTTTATGCTGCAGGTACTGATATTGCAGCCTCCAAGCCAGGCATCAAGGTCCCCACCAGGCCCAACCTCCAGGGAGAGATAGTAATAACACCCAAGGATCAAGCCAGGGAAGCCAGCCTACTTCAGTCAGAATCCTCCCTGACACGCCTCGATTCTGCAATGTAAAGCAATACTGTAGTAGGCAACTACCCAGTCTCCATGCCTCTTGAATTCCTAACCATCATTGCCATTATCTCCAATGTCGAACATTGCAAGACAAAAGGACAAGTCACTGACCAGGAAAGTCATTGCCACCTCATCAGCAAAAATATTCTTCTATTTATAACTACTAATTTTTCTACTACTCATAATTATTCCATTTTCTCTCCCGATCTCTTTTAATCACTGGGTCTTGCTGCCATTATAACACTATTCCTTATTACTAAAACACTTCTTTTCAGTTCCTAGCGTGGTCTGGATTTGGGTGCTCTTAGTGCAGAGCATTGACCCCAATAAAGGTCTTTGGACTGAGTTTATTGAATAACAGGACTCCTCTATGGACAGAGCTAAAGCTGTGCTCTCTTTGACTTGTTTTAATTATGATAATTGACATCTCTTGGGGTTATGAAATTTTGTAAAAAGGTCCCTGTCCTTAGAAAAGCTCCGAGCAATCTACTGAACTGAAATTACCTTTTTTTACAAGTCTTCTGTGGTGTAGATTACAGCAGTTGATTGTTATTTATAAAGCCTTCACTAAAGACTGATAAAGGAACATGACCACTTGCCAAAGTTGTTAGCATGGTAAAGGCTGGCCTGAACTACTTTAAAATATTAAGGCTAGATATAATTCCATGGGGTCCAGACCTTTGGTTTCTAGAGTATGGCACAGACTTTTGCTTTATGAGAAGGTTGTAAATAGGTTGCTTTCGATTAAAGTTGACCTTATGACAAAATAGCCTCATATTTAAAGACAACTAAGCGAAGGGAACAACACAACTAGAGTGAATTTAGCCCATCTAGCTAACATAAATCTCTTCTCTCTCTCTCAGTAGGCTTATGTAGGTTTATGCTCTCAAGATTAAAATTAGGGTCATATATGTCTACAGACTTCTTGGACACCCCATCATAATCACTGTTGTAATTGATTGGAGATACCGTCACAGGTGAAATAAATTAGAAATTAGTTCTTGAAGAGCAGTCGTTAAAAATAATTGTGTTGCAGTTTTAGAAGACCACTGACAAGACAGGGTGCTACTATAGTGTGAGGTCTACCGCCATATGTCGCCTACCCAGGTAAAGGGTGAGGTCTACCGCGTGACCAGCTTCTATTGGCGTTGCTCGCACCTAACCATAAAAAACGTGACCTGTCCACGTGAACTGCCCATATAAAAGGAAGCAAATGGAGCTATGCCAACGAGAACTGTTGGCTATATTCTACAGCAAGCAAGCAAGCAAGCTCCTACATAAGGACGCTAAAACGATGATTCTGTTGGTCGTCAGCTGTTCCAGTCTCATCTTGATCATTTTTGCTGGAAGGGGATGAGAAGAAATTCCAATGATCTATTTGTGTCATTCTTAGAAGATGTACGAAGTGTCTCGCTAGAATAAATCTATGGAAATATATGATAACATGTTTGATGTACGAAGAGTGTATCCCTAAAATAAATGTATGGAAATATATGATAACATGTTTATTTTTACCTTTATTCCTTTTTTTTAATGTAATTAGAAATCCAATTATCTATTTAAGTCATTTCTAGATATGTTTAAATTAAGTGTTCATTGCTTAAACAAATGTATGAAATGTGTTTTATCTATGAGGGACGAATAATTAGGCAGTAGACCTCACGCTATAGTACGAACGGGAGGTAGACCTCACGCTATAGTGTGGTAGACCTCACGCTATAGTAGCACCCAAGACAGTGTATAATATAACAAGTGTACAAGATGAAACTTATAGACAGTTTGCAGACTATTGGATAAATCTGAGAATATTCAATAGAAAAAAAAAGTTGTATCTGACGAAAGTAAAATACAAAAGGTAAATTACTAAACAAATGGTTCTAGGAATGAAAGATGTTTATGGACAATTATGGTTAGGCAAAATATCAAATCTTGAGATGGTGAAGTAAGGACGATAAAAAAAAAAAAAAAAAAAAAAAAAAAAAAAAAAAAAAAAAAAAAAAAAAAAAAAAAAAAAACATCAGATGATGGCAAAGTAAAATGGCATTACATATTTTGAAATTTTATGTAGAAGAATCCATGCTGATCAATTCAGAAGATATAATGGGGCAATAGAGTTGATGAGATCACAATTTAGGTTTTACAGTATGGAGATGATGTTATACTGAATGACTGACCAGGATATGTATATAATACACAAAGGTTATATTGCTCTCGTTTACTAACTATTCATGTTGATATCAGTTAAAAAAGAGTTCCTAACATTTTTATCTAAGCTCACTTTATAGATACACTTACTCCTTACAAGGTTTAACCCTGGACCGGTACGGTGGGTCGTCCGCGACCCCGAGCGTCAAAAAAAAAAAAAAAAAGAGGTTTTTCTCACGTGACTCACCCCCGTGACTGAATTTGTGGGTGATCGACCTGCAGTAGGTGTCTCTCCTACACGCTCTAGTAGTGTCCAGATGTGCATTGCTGTAGCTGTACTCCTTCCCCGATTTCTGAGACGCGTCGGGGTCGAGCGTGACCGAGTTTACCCTTCTAAGGTAATTTGCATAATTATCAAAGTTATTACGTATTATGAAATTGTCGTAGAATGGTGCAACTTGTATAGGTTATCAGTTGTGGAAAGTCTTGGTGGATTGTTTGGCTACCATGTGCATGATTTTTTTTTTAGTTTAAATGTCGTTCATCACCACGAGGACCCTTTTACCGCGAGTGCCCCTTCTTCATTTTTTTTCATTTTTTTGCCAAGTAATTTTTCTGTAAGATATTGCCAAATAATGTCGTAAAACTTTTGCTTTTTTAGTGTAGGAAAGTGTGTCTAGATGATCTGGCTACCCATGCGTGACTTTGTTTTTGTCAGATACGACGTAGGCTAGTTATTGGTATATTGGGTATTTAACTGCGGTTGCCAATTTCTGTTTTTTTTTTTCAATATTTGTAAAAATTTACTACGTAGTAAGGAATTGCCGTATATTATTGATTTTTTTTTCATGTTTATGTGTTAGAAAGTGTGCCTTGATGGTTGGGCTAACACGTGCATGTCTTTTTTTTTTTATCTGAGATGCCGTATATTAGAACGTAGGGCCTTTTACCGCGAGTGCCCCTTTTTCATTTTTTTTTTTTTTTCATTTTTTTGCCAAGTCATTTTTCCGTAAGATATTGTACAAATAGTGTCGTAAAACTTTTGTTTTTTTAGTGTTAGAAAGTGTGTCTAGATGATCTGGCTACCCATGCGTGACATTGTTTTTGTCGGATACGACGTAGTTATTGGTATATTGGGTATTTAACTGCGGTTGCCAATTTCTGTTTTTTTCAATATTTGTAAAAATTTACTACGTAGTAAGGAATTGCCGTATATTATTGATTTTTTTTTCATGTTTATGTGTTAGAAAGTGTGCCTTGATGGTTGGGCTAACACGTGCATGTCTTTTTTTTTATCTGAGATGCCGTATATTAGAATGTTGGGCATTTTTCCGCGAGTGCCCCTTTTTATTTGTTTTGCATTTTTTTGCTTAGTCATGTTACCCTAAGGAATTGGCAAGTAGTGTCGCAAAACTTATATTTTTATAGTGTTGGAAAGTGTTTCTAGATGATCTGGCTACCCATGCCTATTTTTTTTTTTAGCCAGATATAGCGTATATATAGGTATGTGTTCGATTTTCCTGTGATTGCCATTTTTTCGTTTTTTCCCATTTCTTTCAAAATTACTACGTACTAAGGAACTATCACAGAGTAATGATTCATTTAGATGTTTATTTGTCGGAAAATGTGCCTTGATGGTTTGCCTAGCACGTGGCTGAAATTTTTTTCTTCTGAAATGCGTATAATAAAATGTTGGCCATTTTTCCGCGAGTGCCCCTTTTTATTTGTTTTGCATTTTTTTACTTAGTCATGTTACCGTAAGGAATTGGCAAGAAGTGTCGCAAAACTTATATTTTTATAGTGTTGGAAAGTGTTTCTAGATGATCTGGCTACCCATGCCTATCTTTTTTTTTTAGCCAGATATGGCGTATATATAGGTGTGTTCGATTTTCCTGTGATTGCCATTTTTTCGTTTTTTCTCATTTCTTTCAAAATTACTACGTACTAAGGAACTATCAGAGTAATGATTCATTTATACGTTTATTTGTCGGAAAATGTGCCTTGATGGTTTGCCTAGCACGTGGCTGAAATTTTTTTTTTCTGAAATGCCGTATATTAGAATGGCCATTTTTCCGCGAGTGCCCCTTTTTATTTGTTTTTAATTTTTTTACTTAGTCATGTTACCGTAAGGAATTGGCAAGTAGTGTCGCAAAACTTATAATTTTATAGTGTTGGAAAGTGTTTCTAGATGATCTGGCTACCCATGCCTATCTTTTTTTTTTAGCCAGATATGGAGTATATATAGGTATGTGTTCGATTTTCCTGTGATTGCCATTTATTCGTTTTTTTCCCATTTCTTTCAAAATTACTACGTACTAAGGAACTATCACAGAGTAATGATTCATTTAGATGTTTATTTGTCGGAAAATGTGCCTTGATGGTTTGCCTAGCACGTGGCTGAATTTTTTTTTCTGAAATGCCGTATATTAGAATGTTAGCCATTTTTCCGAGCCATTTTTCCGCGAGTGCCCCTTTTTATTTGTTTTGCATTTTTTTGCTTAGTCATGTTACCGTAAGGAATTGGCAAGTAGTGTTGCAAAACTTATATTTTTATAGTGTTGGAAAGTGTTTCTAGATGATCTGGCTACCCATGCCTATCTTTTTTTTTAACCAGATATGGCGTATATATAGGTATGTGTTCGATTTTTCGGTGATTGCCATTTTTTCGTTTTTTCCCATTTCTTTCAAAATTACTACGTACTAAGGAACTATCACAGAGTAATGATTCATCTAGATGTTTATTTGTCGGAAAATTTTGTTTACTTCTTTTTTGATTGAATATCATCAAATTTTTTTAGCTAAAATATTATATTGTTTTACATTTTTTTTTTCGATTTTATTTCCCTTCAAAAAATTTTTTTTGGGTCAGAATTTTAATTTTATAGTCGTAAAATAATCGACAATTATCCAGCAACCCACCATACAATTTTTATGCATATCCAAGAATAATTAGATTAGTAAATAACACCTTGAAATTGACATACCCTTCCTACATTTCAAGTGGCAGATTAGGGAGTCTAAGTCAGTGTGGTTGGCGGCCATTTTGTGGACATATCCGAAGCGTAAGTTGCCCTATCTATATATATTCTTGTTCCCTATAGAATTTGTGATATTTTGGTATATTTTTACCTGCATAAATATCATATTATATATTAAATATATGTATTTTTTTACGAAATTTCTAAGTACTCAAAAAATTACCTTAGATATGCCCCCTGATATAAATGTAATTTACAAAATAATGAAGATTTTTTTTACATATTTCTATTTTAGGATAACATATGTTTATTCCCTAAAAAAATTAGCCACTTCCTATTTCATTTGGGTACCCCAAAAAATTCATGAAATTTGGACAAATTTTTTTGGCCAAAAAAAGTTACCCTTTTTTTCTCATTTAAGATCTTCACCTCCATGGGTCTGACTTCATCCAAAATACATCAAGATGTGTCCTAAACATTCAAGAATCAATTCCTAAAAGGATTTGTGTATATATGTATAAACTTTTTTTTTATGAATTTTTATGTAAGGTCTTTTTTTCTACTTAATTTTTTAAAATATTTATAATAAATAGTTTTCTGCAGATGAGTAGTATTTATCTTTACAGTTGTTTTAAGCATTAATTGAAGTTTTTTTTGGCAAAAGAAAAAAGGAGGTTACTGCAAAAACTGATTTTTCAAGAATTTTTTTTTGGCGTCGGGGTCGCGTCCGAGTATATCCTTAAAGGGGTGTCCGAGGAGCGAACCTATCCAGGGTTAAACCCAGATGGGAAACTATAGTCAACCCAGAGAAATAAGGCTGCTGAAATCTTGAATGTTAAGGAAAAATCGTCCTTGTCGACCACAAGACAATCGGAGTATGCTTCAAGTTAATCCTCTGTTATTTGTAAACACCAGGAGTTTGAGAGGACCGCCTATCGGTAAAGAATAGTAAGCCAAAAACGCTAATATAGGTACTTGTGGCCTATCACATTTACATCTTTCAGGGACATAGATTCATCTTACTTGTTTACTTGTTTACTTGTTTTGTGTTTAAATCCAACCCTCCACTGAAGTCGAGTGAACTATTCTCGGGCGGGTCCATATTAATCATCTAACGAAACATTTTCATTATAACTTATACAATTCTTTGATTGTAGCATCTTCCAAATCATATGATCTTGTGAAAAGTAATGTCTTTAGTTTCTTCTTAAATTCAGTTGCTCCCTTTAGGTCCTTCATTTCAGTTGGCAGTTTATTATAATGTCTAGACGCACAGTAGCTAAACGCCCTTTCACCAAATTTACTATTTGTTCTTGGTTCAGATAGCCTATGTTTGTCACTCATGGGTCTTATGTTAACATTTGTTCCTAGTTCTAGTTTATTCAGGCATTCTTTTAGATATTTTGGTTCATTTTGGGTCAGTATCTTAAACGTTAGTAAGAGAAGCTTATATTCAATTCTTGCTTTTACCGGCAGCCAGAGTAATTTAATTAGTGCAGGGGTAACTCTTTCCCTATTGTGTAGTCCTTTCATTAATCTAGCGGCTGTTTTGTACTCTCTGAATTTTCTTTAGCTGATAATTTGGTAATCCATAGAACAGTGAGTTGCAGTAATCAATTCTTGAAAATATGTGGTGATTAATGAGTATGGACATAGATTTTTCATCTAAGTATTTACTAATAAATTCCATGTTTGTAATATGATAGTTACAATTTCTTACCATATTATTTATATGTTCATTCATTGTCAGTCTATCATCCATGATTACTCCAAGATTTCTGACAGATTTCTTTAGGTTAATGATCGATTGACCTATTTCAATTCTTTGGAAGCATTCGATTGTTTTTATATCTTTTTCATTTCCAAAAATAATACATTCACTTTTATCTTCATTGAGCTTGAGCTTTTTTGTTAACATCCAAGCCTTAATGTCATTCATTATTTCATGTATCTTTCTTTTAGCTTCATCAACTGATTCTATTGGGAAATAGAATTGTGTATCATCAGTGTATATTTTAAACTTAACTCTGTGAGTTTCAAGTATATTTGCCAGTTCAATCTGAGGAATTATCATTAAGACATTTCAGGTCATTTGTAGGGTCAGTAGTCTGATAGCCTCTACCCAATAAACATGTCAGGAAATAACTCCCCAAGTCGTCGTCATCTTCACAGTGAAACAAAGGAGATTGTTTACGTCATAAAATATTTCACGCAGGAGAAGCTAAATGGAGGACCTATCATCAATGTTAAGAGAGCATTATTACGAGTGGTCGAAGCTACAAAAATCAGCGAAAGGAGTAAAAGACCAATTTTGAAGGAAGGGGAAACAGCAGAATACTCTGGCTCAGAAACTCCGAATTTTAAGAGGAAGGAAAGGAAGCAGACTATATTCATCTCAAATTTAGATGATTTCAACAGGCAATTGGTGCAAAAGACCATTGTTAATTATTATAATAGGAAAGAAATACCAACAATAGATAATAGAGAAGGTACTGTGGGATTTGAGAGAAAACATTGACTTTAATGGATCTACAGAAACTCTCAGAAAAGCTATGCATGTCATTGGATTTAAGTATTCCAAGGTAGTCGTTAAGAAAATCTTAATGGAAAAACCACATGTGCTTGCATGTCGATCAAAGTTTTTGAGGGAAATTAAAAAAGTGAAAGACAAAGGACGGACTATATGTGATCTACCAGTATGGTGGACGGATTGTTTACATTGCGAGTACCGTAACAGTAACGAAGGAGGGTAACTTTGGAACGGCTCCTCAGTTACCTCGCCACCTTACCCCCTGGAAGCGTAAACGCTATGTGGGGCGCAGATAGCCATGTGGCGTGTTAATGCATGCGTCCTCTGTTGATATACGATATCCTAGAGGGAAACCTTTAGGGTACTCGCACCAGAAGTTAGAATTCTGTGAAACCTTTAGTTTAATTCTCTGTGAATATCTATTGTAGTCATATATACGCAAAGGAAGCTACTGAAGGAACCTTCCATCAGGACGACATGGCGATCTCACCCAAAAATAAATTTTTCGCTTCGCTCAAAATCCGTTTTGTGATCTACTGTACTATTGATCTACTGTTCATGGCATGTGATCTTAAATAAAAAGAATTTATTATTGACTATATTTAATGACAAATTTAAAAAGGAAATAATAGACATTTAACGATAGCAAAAATGGAAAAAGGTAAAAATCAAGACATTTAACGATAGACCTCTCTAATATCATTTAAAAAGTCAGAATATAAATCTACAGATTCTTTTCTCATCATTCTATAACAGTATTCATCCAGATGTGACTGAAGCATATGTTTAGCGGTATCTCTCATCGTTTGCAAAATTTTTCTTTTTGCATCTATCCACGATCTTTCTATTGATTGGGTATGCGTTCCAGTGTTTGGGTCGACGTAATGCCGCTGATGGTTAACAGAGGAGTGTACAAATCCATGAGAATTCAAGGTGCTATAACCCGGCCACACGTCTGAATGTATTACTGATCCTTGTGCACATTCACAAATTATTATTGGTAGAAGTGTATTTCTGTCTCGACGATCAACATAAAAATAACGACAGTCAAGACCCTTCTTTAAACCGAAAACCCAAGGGCAGTCTATCCTGTTGCCGTGATTCCTATTATTTTCAATTTCTGCTTCACTGTCTGTTGATTCTGGGTCAAGATTCCCTTGAAGTAGTCTTCCACGGTTATATTTCCTCTTGCCAACAAATCTAGCTTCATCTATCTGTATTGGCTCTGCAGTGGTCCCGACCATCTGACCTTTTTGTTGAACTATGTTAGTACAAACTTCACGGCACATGTTATACCAGTCAACTAGTGTGGAATGAGATCATCCAGTGATAACTTCAGCATATTTGATAGGGGTTTCACACACAAAAAAATACACAATATCCAGAATCTGGCATAAGGAAAGTTTGCAATTCGTCTTATTGTTTAAATCAGAGTAATGAAAAAAACTGTTTCCAGTACGAGTACTTTTAAAAGTTTGACATCCTTTCACTGGACATCTCATTACAGGTACAAAGCTTCCTTTCACTTTACGTCTTTTATTTTTCATAACACTTCCACACTTATCACAATTAATGGCAACAACGTTCCTTATAAACTCTGCGTGAGTCCACATTATATGGGTTGTATTCCAAATAAATATTCCAAATGGATATTTCAAATTTAACTTTTGAAGATTGTGTGGTTTATACTGGAATGATGACAACTAAATATTTTGCTATGTTTAATGGTTAATAATGGATAGTTAATGGGTAAAAACCCCGTAGTTTGCAAGTTTGTTGGGGAAATATGGGTTGTTATTGTGTAGATCACATATTGGAATGTAAACAACTCGGTAGATCACATATTGGAGGAGAAACAACCCGGTAGATCACATATTGGAAGAGCACCCTATAATCTTGAGGAGACATGGATTAATCAAAATTATTCTGTTTCAAAATGTTGGAATGACACTCACTCGACAAATGCAACAGGAACCCAATAACCTACAGGTTCTGTAAATGGCTTTGTGCCAATCGCAGAACTCGTGTTCAATGCCAAGAATGATGGAGATTACCTTAACCAGATGAACGGTGCTGTGTTCAAAACATGGTTTGAGGAACAACTAATACCCAATATACCCCCTTTTTCAGTAATCGTTATGGACAATGCTTCATATCACTTGGTAAAATTAGATAGTCCTCCAACCGTGGCACCAAAAAAAGGCAGTTGTGCAAGATTGACTGATTAAAAAGGATTACCTCCAGGGAACATGGTAAAACATGAGTTGATGAAAATGGTGAAACCAGTTATACGCAACAGTGACCACAAATTTGTAATGGATAAAATTGCGATCGACAATGATCATCAAGTAATTCGCCTGCCTCCTTACCACTGCCAATAAAATCCTATTGAGCTTATAAGGGAACAATTTAAAAACCATATTGCAAAAAGAAATAATTTTGTTATGGCAGATTTAAAAGTTCTTTTCAGAGAAACCATACAGTCAGTGTCACAAGCATATTGGATAAATGCTGTGTGCAATTCTGAGAAATTACAGTCGGAAGGTGCAAAACACATGGTTTCAACGGACAATCTGATTGACTCCTTTGTAGTCAACTTAGAATCTTCTGATAAAGATGATTTCACAGAAGAATCAGATGAAGATTACTAAAACATGAGACTTTATGATAATGTAGAGCGGTTTTTGTTAGTGTTCTTACACTCTATATACATACATATATATATATATATATATATATATATATATATATATATATATATATATATATATATATATATATATATATATAAAATATTTACTTTTATGATGTATTTTTATATTGTAGTGTAGATGAATCAAGTTGATATACTGTATAGCTTCCTGTTTGTATAATAATTCAATTATATTACCTGTTATTATCTTTCAAGTAAAAGTCTACAATACCTTCAAAATATTTTCCTTTACATCAAAAAACATTTATGAAAATAGGACCATCATTTAGCATTACACACCAATATCAAGCTAACGTATATCGATTTCTATAATAAGTCAAGTACCGTATATTACTTGGCATTATCTTCAAAATGAATGGTTATAATAGCAACGAAAGATTTTGCTTCTTGAAAATCACATGAAATCATGACCATCATTCAGTTTTGCACAGAAAACTCAAGCGAATGAATGTACGGTATATCTATTTCTATAATAAATAAGGCAATACATTACCTGGCCTTATCTTTCAAAGTATGACTGGTATCTACCTTTATACAAAATACAAAATAGGTAGAAATTACCCGAAAAAAACATTTCAAACATAACCCTCATAATGATCGATGTTTAGCATTACATTGAAAAAAATATTGATAGAACAAAATATTAAGTAAAACAAAAAATAGATATTCAAGTAGGATACAGTGTAAGGAAATTGACTGGCTATAGGGCACCGAGAGGAATAAGATTAACTCGCAATTGAAGGATTAGTGACCCTTCAAATCACCTCCCATTGTGACCTAGAGTTCATCTGGCCGATGTCAATACGGCGAAGCGTCTGTTTCTGTAGCAGCCTTATTTCTCTGGGACGACTATAATGAAAAGACCATTTACTTATTGAAAAAGATAGAATACAGAGTGTAAGACCGATTGGGGGCAGGTTTAAGAAAATTTGGAATAGGTGTTTTTGATGAAACCATTGTTTTGGAAGCGTGAGAATAAATTGTAAAAACTTGTATGTGGAAAATATTAACCGAGGAAAACTTTTGATAAAATTAATGGATGTAATATATAAGATCTGTATGCATAGCTAATTTCTAAAGTTTATTGGAAATTTTCATTACAATGGTGTAATAGTGGATCTGCAATCAGGATCTGTTATGTGTATAAAATCCTTAAACCTTTTATAAGGGACAATGATAAAAGAAGTCCATACAAAGGAAAAGTCTTTGAGTACTATACTAGAATTTGATTGTGAGAGAAATGTTAAATTATTATAATAAAATAATAGCATGTTATCTCTTATTTCTTCACTCAAAGACTCTATTGATTTTCAACCTCTTGATGACTTCTTCAACATTTCTAATGATAATTTTGAAAGTGTCGGTGTAACGGTTTCTATACCAAACTCGCCTCATAAAACAGTAATCTTAGGTATCTACAGACGTCCAGGAGGTAACGGAAATATGTTTTTCGACTCGTTAGAGGAGGTGCTAAGAAATCCAGGTATCTCCCCTATGAATACAATTGTCACTGGGGACTTAAACATCTGCTTAATGAGGGAAGGGGAGAGCGAGACCACCCGCAGACTGATTAACACAATGCGATCTTTTGACTTTCGCCCGTCAATAACTAGACCAACAAGAGTCGGCTCGAATGACTCGCTGTCTTGTATCGACCATATTTGGGCAAATAATAATCTTGTTGGTAATAGTGGGATATTCTTAGCAGATATCACAGATCATTTCCCAATTTTCTGTAGTCTATTAATGCCTATATTAAACAACGTAGACAACAAAATAAAAATTCAATTCAGAGATATGAGCGAAGTGAATGACAGGAAATTCACGGAACTCCTGAGGGGGAAAGACTGGACCGAACATGGTCAAGCCTCATTAGATCCTCACCTGGGGGCGGCCTCTTTTACGGATGAAATAGACAGCTTTTTCAATGAATGCTTTCCTTTAAAAACAAAATATGTAAGTGTTAAAAGATTGGTGAATAAGTGGCTCTCCAAAGGGCTACTGAAATCAATTAACATTAAACATAATTTATATCGAAGAATGAAATTGGGTGCTTATAGTGCCCAACGCTATAGAAACTATTGTAATATGTTGCTTACATTAATTCGCGTGGCAAAGAAAAAATATTTTGATAGTACTTTTGATCAACTCCGAAATGATGCTAAAAAATCCTGGGATCTCATAAATTCGTCCCTTAGGCCTGGAAAGAAAAAGCGCACTTCGCTAAGAAAACTCATTGGTCGTAACGGCGAAACTATTACTGACAGCCAACAGATTGCAAATGCTTTTAATCTTCATTTCTCTACAATTGGCATTACTCTCCGAGATGCCCTGCCTCAAAATAATCAGTTAGATTTTCATTCCTATTTGCCTCCTTCAAATCAGCACTCTATTTATTTGACCCCATCTTCTCCACTTGAAGTAATCAACATTATAAAAAAACTAAAGAACAAAAAAGCAAATATTCATTCTCCCCCTACTAAACTATATAAGAATAATGCTAGTTTACTTGCCTTTCCTATATCCTTATTGTTCAACCGTTGTATTGCCTCTGGCATTTATCCTGACATTTTAAAAATAGCATGCGTTACTGTGCTACATAAGTCTGGTGATAAATCGGATGTCAATAACTATAGACCAATAAGTTGCCTTCCCTTATTGAATAAAATTTTTGAAAAATTATTGTACAATCGACTCTACTCTTTCTTTACTAGATGTAATATCTTTTCTTCCTGTCAGTATGGCTTTCTGCGTGGCGTTAGTACAAGTGATGCTGTAAATGACCTTCTTGAAAATATCTACAATGCGATGAATAAAAATGAATACCTTGGTGCGGTCTTTTTAGATTTGAGTAAAGCCTTTGACACAGTGTCTCATGATGTGCTGCTTAAAAAGCTCGAACATTATGGAATACGTGGAAATGCATTACTCTTACTAAAATCCTACTTAACGAGTCGTAAACAATTTGTGACCCTCGATGGCCATCTCTCAGAGGTTATGGATGTCAAAATAGGTGTTCCCCAGGGATCAGTCCTAGGACCGTTATTTTTCCTCGCCTATATCAATGATCTACCTCGATCAGTAGGTAGGTTAAGCTCCATACTCTTTGCCGATGACACTACGCTTCACTTTAGACATAAAAATATCTACTCCCTCTGTGATACACTAACCAATGATTTAACTCATGTAAAAAACTGGCTACTAGCAAATAAGTTAACCTTAAATGAAAGAAAGACATACTTCATAATCTTTTCTCTACGAAGAGTTCCTGATAACATAAGGGTTTCTATAGGAAATCACACTCTGGATCAGAAGTCCAGTGGTAAATTTTTAGGGATAATTCTTGATAATAAACTAACTTTCTGTGAGCATGTAAATATGACAGTTAATAAAATTGCCAAAGTAATGGGTATCATATATAGATTAAAAGAGTATTTCCCCTTATATATTATAAAACAATTGTATCACTCGTTAGTATCTCCTCACCTAAATTACTGCAATACGGCGTGGGGGAGTAGTAGTAGAAATGTCTTGCAACCATTAATTGTAATTCAAAAAAGACTGGTAAGAATCATAAGCTCCAGTGATTACTTAGCTCATACATCGCCACTTTTCCGGTCTCTCTCGATATTGAAGCTGGAAGACAATTATAAGCTCTCCTTAATGAATATGATGTTCCAAACACTTATTTTGAACAAATTTCCAGATTTAAGACGAAAAATAATTCAGGAACAATCAGTTCATCCATATGGAACAAGAAATTCAAACTTAACTCTCCCTTTCATACGTATTAATAGATGCGAGCAATCGTATCTATACCAAGGTATTAAACTTTGGAATACTCTGCCCGCTTATCTAAAGGCACTGCTTAGCGTTCGGTCTTTTAAGAAATCATATACAAATCTCCTGTTATCTGGGTATTAAGCTTTATTAATAAATATTTATACTTGCCTACCTAACCACAGCGCAAGTATGTTTCATTGTTTAGAATATTTTTTTATTTGTAAAACTAGTTCTTTTACTGAGTTTTTTGCTTAATATCTACAATTTTTTCAATGTATATACCATTAGCTTTCATATACCATCTTTCCTTTTCATATAAATATGCATTTCCATTTGTTTTTAGGCTAAGATTCTCATTTATATGTATCTATTTGTATACATATGATTATGTATATGTATGCGTACATTTTGTATATCTATATCCATATTTACTTTATTTTTTATTTTACTTAATTGATGATATTATTTTGTTGTATTATTGCCCGAAGAGCTCTGCTCCACATGGGCTTGGACTGAGTCTTTTTTTCTTTTTGTAAATCTTTGAATGTAAATATTTTTTGTCCAATAAACATTATTATTATTATTATTATTATTATTATTATTATTATTATTATTATATGGTATTATTAACGATTAACTTAGCCCAATAAAAGTTTACTAGTATCATATTTTGCTGAAATCTCTGTACTGTACTTCCAACAGTATAAAGTTCATTCTGGCTTTATAGGGTCTACCAATGTAGACCACAGTAAAAACAGGATTACAGACTCATTGAGTTGCTCCCCTCCACGGAAATCTTTAGTAAAAGGCGAAAGATTTATGCGTTTTGAAGGGAAGCCAGAGCTACCAGACCACTCACGTCTCATCGTTCTCCTTTCTCTGACTGCTGAGAGGTAACAGCGTTTGTTTATTACAAGAAAGGCATATGCACAAAACTTTAGAAAGGGGCAGGAGTCTGGAGGAAATTTGGAGGAATGTGGGGATCAGGTCTTAAAGGAACAGGGATTCATTCCTTTGGTTGGATAAATATTGGTTGGATTCGAACTGGAATGGGGAAGGATTAAGGAAGAATTAGGGGAAGGTCGTGGTACTGGTGTAACAGGGATGACTGGGTTGGGAACGGTGGAAGATTCGTCGGTTAGATGTCTGGCAAGATATCCTCTGTTGTTAGGGCAGCTGCTGGAGCTGTGGCAGGTTTGCCAGTGGAGTGGTTTTCACCGCCGCAATCCTTTACAGGTGCTCTGATCACCTCCTATTCCAGGCGTGATGAGGAAGGATGCAGTTTAGACATTAAGGACACGTTTCCTTACCCGCCGTGTGGGCATCAATACAGACTTGAGTTGGGTACCTCAGCCTGCATATGCCTTAGAATGATGGGGCCTTTGCAGTCGGGTCGGTGGTGTCCAAAACACTGGCACCAGTAGCATCAGAGAGGTACAAGTGTTTAGTCATCTACGGGGAAGATTCCCTATATTCCAAGGTCTCCGGTGGATGGGATGTAGCTGATGAAGGGGGTGACTTTACTAGTCGGTGTCTTGTCATTTGTCTCCTTACCCTCCTTTTATCCCAAAATAACCGCTCCTCACCATCCTAACTCCCTTTTCTCACCATCCCATGAGCAAGAATAGATTCTTCTATTTATAACTACTCCTTCCTCTACTACTCACAATACTTCCATTTTCTCACCAAGTCTCTTCTACTCACTGGGACTTGCTGCTATAGCACTATTCCCTATTTCTATAATTTTTCTTTTAACTTTCTAATTGCAGCCAGTTTTTGGGTGCTCTTAGAAATGAACCATGAACCTCAAAAAGCTCTTTGGGTTGAGCTTACTAAAAATCAGGACTGCTCTATGGACAGAGCTAAAGCTAAACTGTACTCTTTTTTAAGTACTTCTTACTCATGATTATTGACATCTCTTGGAGGCTAGGACAAGTTGTTAAAAGGGACCCCCCCCCCAAAGGAAAAGCTCCAGACTACCTATGACCGACTGACTAACTGGTTCACTGACCTGGTACATAAACACAACAAACCTCACAACTCATGGCCTCCCAAAAGACACCCCCAGAAAACTAGAGGTCACAGTACATAGGCTTAGGCTTGATTACCTATACTCAGGAAAACTCATAAACCCTGAGGGCAGATGATGCAAACACTGAAAAATCCTTTCACATCTCCCCCTCGAACACTATCTCTTTCACTGCCCAGACACCATCATCCTCAGGCAAAATTTAGTCTAAGGTCTACCTCATATCACCTCGCAGGTAGTAAGACACATCCTGGAAAACATTACCACATTTCAAGGTTTCCTGGACTCTTACCCTCCAACATAGGGCATCCTATCCATTCTTCTTGCAGCACACTGACCCATACCCATAAACCTGCACACAAAACAGTCTACACCTGCCAGACAGGGACATTTTTCACTATCCTAATGCAACAACCCACTCAAAGATCCTCTCCCATCAAAACTCAATGTTCTTCGGACCACAGCTTCATGCTGCTGTTAACCTTTCCCCTCCTAACTGACACCATGGCTCACCTTTGCTTTTCACACTACAATGCTCTACATGCTGCAGAGACAGCAAAATGCCTCCCATCCTATTAGTATGCCCCTCCCCCCACTAACAATACACTGACACAACCCCAATACTAACATGCCTGGCCAAACCTTCTAAGGCAGGCCAGGGCCTTCTGCCTTCTCGTCTGCCTGCAACCCTCTTCCTCCTTAGCCCTCTCTTCCATGGCTAAAGCTCTTTCACAGTTACTCTGTATATGATATATTGCTCTTTCACAGATAATCTGTATACGATATATTATGGACAGGGTAAGTAAGGAGTACTGTTCCCATGTTGATGGTTTATTAGGAAGCACGTCTAAATCCTACGGTGAGTACAAGCTTACTTAGGTCCGTGCCAAGTCTTGGCACCAATGAGTTAAGCGATGCGTAGCTGACCATAACATAACTATACCCGACTCATTACTGATACATTCTTATCCTACACTCTGCCTTACCCTTAAGCTTAACCTAGGAATTTGGCTTCCCGATTCTTTCACCTCCCCCACTCAGGCCATCCTGCTCCTCACCCAGTCCCTCCTACTCACTGGGTCATACTACTACAAACTTTTACCTCTCCCTGCAGGTACTGGTGAGTAAAGAGGTTCAGTCCTCAACTGATCCTTACTGTACTAACACCAAAACCTCTCCCTAATCCTTTCCCGTCTCAACCCTCACTTAGAAAATTATGCAATCAATACTGAAAGTAGGATCACATATGTCTTCATATTTTAGAATAGTTTTGACAGTAAAATTTTACATTAAAACAATAGTGTTTTCGGCAAAGAAAAATCAGAGCATGATATAAATATAGGTGTTTTGAACGTTTCTGATGCTCTAGAATGTCGCAAAAAGACTGGTTTTAAGCTATTTTACCTCAAATTCCAAACACCCCAAAAAAGCACTAAATTCACGAAAAAAAAAGAAACATCACGAGCAACACGCATAAAGGGCAAGCTATGCAGTATCGTGACTTACAAAGTGAATAGCATTGGTAGAAAAAAAAACATTACATTGATAAGAAATATGAAAATTGAATCATAGGTATTTGTAGATGATATCATGTTTCCCACAGGAAGGAAAGAAGGAACAGAATGGGCTATAAGCAATTGTCATAGTTTGGAGATCTTAAAAAAAGGTCACAATCAACACATACTCCAAAAAGTCGGGTGTATTAATAATTAACAAAAGAAAGAATAAGAAAGAAGAGGAGATTAAAACAAAAGTAAAGAATGGGCCCATAAGTTTTGTTAAAAGAATATAAGTATTTGGATGAATGGTACACTGAAAAGGAAACAAATAATTGAGTATCAGTGAAAAAAAGGCCAGAGGGTCGCGTATATGACCCAAGAAATAAGAAAATATGGAGATATAAGAAAAGTAGGCAAAATGGCATTGGAAGTAAAAGAAAATATATGAAACAGTAGTAGCCAACAATATTTGCTAATGTGGAGAACTGGAGTGAAATTAGAGATAAAGATGTGAAAGATCTGGAAAACCTTCAATGTAGGATAATAAGAAACATGTATGAACAACCTGCAAGTACTCCATATTGACGCATACTTGCAGAAACAGGAATATGGCCACTGTCTTGCAGATTAGAATATAAAAAATGAATGCTCTCCCATAACATCATAAACTCAAGATAAAAAAAGACTAGTAAAAGAGAGATAATTGACGATCAGTTGAAGAACCCTTATGGAAAGTGCTGTAGTAACAGCATAGAAGGAACCTGTTATAATATGGGATGCAAGTTGAAGAAATAAGAAATTGGGGGGAAAGGACCCTGAAAAAAAGAAATTAAGAAAATGATTATGGAAAAGATAGAAGAAACTATTGTAGAAAAGAAAGTGATGAAAAAATTAAGATTTTTAGAAGTGAGTGGCCCACAGCCATATGTCAGAGAAATGGATCTGGATAAGGCAACCCTTGTCATGAAATCAAGATTAAATATGCATAATCTTAAAAGAAATTTCTGGGGAAACTACTGTACGCAGATGATTTGTGTGACCTTTCCAAATATGAGGAAGGTAATACAGAACATTTATTTTCATGCCCAAAATTAAGACAGTTAACGAAACTAGACATAAGTGAAGGTATGTCGCAAAATCCTAGCAGGGATCTGGTTGCAAACTTAAGTAGGACAATGGGTATGAAAGAATTTAAAAGAGTCCAAGCTGACCACAATAAGATGCCAAAATTGATGATAGCAGGGTGATATCCTAGCTGATTTCAAGGTAGAATGGGATAAAAGTAAACACTGAGAATATCAGTATTGATCTATTTATAGTACAGGTAAAATAAACTTAATTACAATAATACGAATAAGCTCAGAATCTTTGCACCTATCTTTAATGCAATAGAGTGTCTGTAAACTTCTTTTGCGGAGGGAGCAATTAGGAGCAACCCAAGTCTCGCCTCAGCTCCCGACCAGGAAAGTCGTCCCTCTCGGCAGCTGAAGGATCCGCTTACCTGGCACAGGGGACACCAGTCTCCCCTGACATTTCTCTGGATTTCCTGTTTCGGCCAGGATTCCTCAGGCATTATGTCCGTGTCATAAACGGCTAAAGGACTTTGTTTGGGACCTGTATCCTGAATGGCTCCACCATTGTAGAAGACTATACTCAGATGACACTTCAATTCCCAACTGCAAAGACTGCAAATGGCACTCTTCTTACAGAAAGGACCTAATCAACCATGTTGGTTTTGTGCCCAGAGATGTACCACCACAACCTAAGATGTGAGTGCTCTTACTGCTTCTCTCTCACTATCGCATGTATCCCCTTCTTCAAGGAGCAAGAGACCAGACTTATATTCTTCAAAGATCCATATACCAGTATCTTCGCAACACCCCACCAGCTCTCCAAAACTGCTTTTTACCGCACGCCGCCTACAGACTGGCCCCACTTCAGTGAGTGTTGCTGTGCAGGATATATGCAAGAGTTTTGGCTCTCTGTCCAACCCATAGAAGCTCCACCCAAGGAACAACAAGCCTCCACACCTAGGCCAGCCACCTCTGCACCTTCTCCAAGTCAACCTGCTGCCAAAAAGAAGAAAGCAGAGCATCTACCAGCACCGAACCACCTGCCTGCCTCCTCAGAGTCACAAACCTGTGGCCCGGATAGAGATGCAGCTGCAGCCACCACTGCACAAGAGGCATACATATCTGCCATGGATCTCGATCCTGACAGCCATCCCACCATGCAGCCTGCAGAGGCACACCAGCAGAATTGTAACTGCACCATGTGCCTGACTCAGTTCCTTGCTGAGACTGCCACCATTAACAGCAGTATTGTTGGAGACCCCACAACCAACAACTCAACTAACCAAGTTTAGACTGCCAGCCACCGAAGAGACCCTGTCATATGCGGCAGTAGCTGCTATTGCAGCTGCTAATCCCAGACTCCATATTACGGCCAGACCCAACTTAAAGGGAGACATCATCATTAATCCCAAGAATCAAGATAGTGCCAGACTCCTTCGTAATGAAGCCTCCATGGTCTATCTGGATACCCCGAAGGAATAGAAGAAAGCAGTAGTATATAACTACCTAGTCAATATGCCAATCTCCCTTATCACCGACTGCAAGAACATTGCCCAAGCCAAATGGAAGTTGGGCAGTCACAAGGCCCCGACCAAAGAAGTCATCGCCACCTTCGTAAGACCCATACTACCGGCCTTGGACCTTGGACTGTGGGTAATTTTTTCCATAAGAGACCTCGATAAGGAGCCACTCCGCTGCTTCAATTGGCAGCGCTTTGGCCACCACAAGTCTGACTGCAGGAGTCAGGCGATCTGTGGGGTCTGCAGCGGCAAGCACCCAATGCAGAATTGCATCGACGAGCACAATGCTGGGAGGGAGACCCGGCATAAATGCCCCAACTGCACCCAGCCTCATCACACCTGGAACTAAAGATGTCCAGAGCATCTCAAAAGGCTGGAAGCTTTGGAGACTACCACTCCTACAACTGCAAAAAACACACCGACGCTGCAACCAAAGCCGCAGAGGATACCACGCACGAGACCGCCTCGGAAACCATCCACCGCTCCTGTACTAGTCACTGCTCCTGCATCTAGCACTGACACCAGTCCAGCCACTATCCCTGAACCGACCTCCACCACTCCAGCATCTACACCTTCCCCAAATCCTTCTCCTACCCCATCCCCTTTATCCTTCTCCTAACATTTTGACACCATGTCCTTACAAGACCCGATCCCTATTACCATCCATCTTGTCACCTAGGTCTTATCCCTCCTCAACATCCCTCTCCTCAGTCAAACCCTAAGCCATTTCCTCCCCTCCCTTCTTTTCTACTTAAACATCCTCCTTTCCTCTCCCAGTCTCTCCTACTTACTGGGACTTGCTACTATTCCACTGATCCCTACTACTAAAATTCTTCCTTCTGGCTCCTGAGGGGGGCCGATTTTTGAGAGCTCACGGGCGAGCCACTTACTCATCTTGGCCTTCAGGACAAGATGAATATCAATGCTCAAGGTGCAGAGCAACAGTTAATGCTCTAGGTGCAGAGCAATAAACCAGGAGCACTCTATGAGTGCTTCTATAATTAGAAATTATTATTGACACAACAGCACTAGGTGCAGAGCTACATAACTGACTTGGGGCTAGGACACATTATCCAAAAAGCCCCCTTCTGGATAAAATTCTGGGCAATCTATATCATCATCATCATCAACCAGGAACCTTGCTACTACCATGCTTGAGTGACCTTTGAAACTGTTCCAACTGTTGGTCAGTATATGTGCAAGGACTGAAATGAGTGGCTTAACCTAATTGATATTCATATTATAAAAAGACTTGATTGGGTAGAACAGACTCTTTAGCTATAGTACGCAGCTCTTCTAGGAGGACACTCCAAAATCAAACCATTGTTCTCTAGTCTTGGGTAGTGCCATAGCCTCTGTACTATGGTCTTCCACTGTCTTGGAGTAGAGTTATCTTGCTTGAGGGCATACTGTTCTATCATATTTCTCTTCCTCTTGTTTTGTTAAAAGTTTTTATAGTTTATATAGAAGATATTTATTCTAATGTTACTGTTCTTAAAATATTTTATTTTTCCTTGTTGCCTTTCCTCACTGGGCTATTTTCCCTGTTGGAGCCCCTAGGCTTATAGCATCCTGCTTTTCCAACTAGGTTTACAGTTTAGCAATTAGTAATAATAATAATAATAATAGTAATAATAATAATAAAACTTATGTGATATGTTATTTCATATTCAAGCTCACATGTACATCGGTTAAACTTATTAAATAGCAGTTAATAAAAACAGACATTTCATAGGTTTACTTTTCATGCTTTATACTTGCATTATAGAACAGCCTTGACAATATTGGCAGACGCAATGCAAATTTATTCTTGCATTTGAATATTTATAGAACATCCCACTTATCCTTATTCCAGGCAGCCGTGCCTCCAATACCAGAACTAAAGAATAATGAGTAAAAAAAAAAATTGGGGACCAATGACTTCTTTTAGGCATCTTTATTAGTATTTAGAAAAACATGAGAAGCCCAGATAAAATTTTGTGCATATGCCCTTCTTGTACTAAACTATTGTTGATATCTCTCAGCAGTCAGAGAAAGGAGAATGATGAGACGTGAGTGGTTTGGTAGCTCTGGCTTCCCTTCAAAACGCATAAATCTTTCGCCTTTTACTAAAGATTTCCGTGGAGGGGAGCAACTCAATGAGTCTGTAATCCACTTTTTACTGCGGTCTACACTAGTAGACCCTATAAAACACAATATACAGTAAACTTAATACTCTTGTAAGTATATGTGCATTGCTCTAACCTTTGATAATACCAAATGAGTTACAAGGTAATAGGTAGCATGTTATCTTTCCATCATATTAATACTAATAATCTAACATTTCCTTCACAGCCATATTATTCAACCAATATAGTACTCAAGACTTTTACCATGTATAGACTTCTTATATCATTATATACTTATAAAAGGTTCAAGGATTTATAATACACAGAACAGATCCGGATTGTCGATCCACTATTACATCAATATAATGAACATTTCCAATATTTTTTTAGAAATTAGCTATGCATCACAGATCTTATATATTACATCAATTCATTTTGTCAAATGTTTTTCTAGGTGAATGTCTTCTACATACTTTATTCTCTAGCTTCTAAAACAAAGTTATTTTTTATCAAAAACACCTACAGTAATCCCAATTTTCTTGAACCCGCCCCACTTACCCTGAGTATTCTTCCGTTTTCAATTCACATCTTAAAGCTTTTGTATTATATCTATTAAATTCTCCAGTTTCCAAGAACAGTAATTTCTTGACCATTTCTTTTAAATATTGAAAACAAAGCTTAAATGTTTTGTAATATCCATGTCTTCTATTTCCATAATAGCATTCCAAAAACGGTTTAAACCCCCTTATAGGAGTAAATGGCCTTTTCCTTAGTATCCCATCTGGATTTAGACTTTTTAAGTGGTAAGTGCATCCACAAACTGTTGAGATCAAAAAGTTAAGATCTCTTTTTAACTAATAGAAACATGAATACTTGGTAAACGAGAGTAATACGGACTTTATATATTATATATATCCTGGTCAGTCACTCAGTGTTTTAGCCTTCTGGAAGTGTTCTGAACGTTGTAGAAGCTGTGTAGTAAGTGCAAGCTGTGGTGTAGCCGGGGATTTTAGCATTCTGGATGCGTTGTAAACGTTTTATAGGCTGTGCAATGAGTGCATGTGGTGTTGTAGCAAGTGATTTTAGAAGGGTAAATTTACTGCCAGAGCTTTGCTCAGAGATCCTCTATAACATTTACAACGGTTCCAGAATTATCAAATCATTGGCTACACCAACACTTGCACTTATTGCACAGTCTTTACAGCGTTTACAATGCTTCCAAAAGGCTAACTTCATTGACTACATCACCACTTGAACTCGTTGCACTGCATCTCTAATAGTTACAAAGTTTCGGGAAAAATCATATCACTGGCAGTTCTCTCAGTATACTGCAACACCTGATTTGTGATCTCATCAACTCTTACTTTTCCATCATTTCATCTCGAAATTCTACAACACGGGCTCGTCCACAGAAATTGTAAAAATATGTAAAACCCTTTTTACTTTAGCATAATCCGATTTGTTTGTCTTTTATTATCCTTACTCCGACATCTCAAGGTTTTATATTTTTCCTAACAATTCCCCATGAGGAGTTTTCTTTCTAAGAACCATGTGTTAAATGACTTACCTTTCAGCTTTTACTTTCATCGGATAAAACTTTCTCCTACTTCGCTTACTTGTTAAATTGTCCAGCCTTGTGTTGGACACGGGCTCTACAGAATATTCTCAGGTTTATCTCATAGTCTGATGGCTATGTCTGTAAATTTCATCATTTTATCTTGTACTGTATTCCACTATATTCACTCTATCCTGTCAGTTGTCTTCAAATACTGCAACACCATCATTCTTTATCCTCCAGTCAATTGCAACATTATTTCAAAGACATTTTCAGACATATGTGACCCCAACTTTAATCTTGAGAGCATAAACCTCAATAACCCTGCCCCACACACACACACACATTGTTTTATGTTGGCTAGTTGGGTTAGATTTACACTCGTCATGTTGATCCCTTGGCTTAGTTGTCTATAGATCTGAAGCCATTTTGTCACATGGCCAACTTTGATCTAAAACAACCTCCCTACAATCTATTCATAAAGCAAGAGTCTGTGTCATGCTCTAGAAACCAGATTTCATGGCAGTATATCTACTTTTAATATTTTAAAATAGTTTAGGCCAGCCTTTGCAATGCTAGCAACTTTGGCAAGTGGTAATGGTCCTTGATCACCCAGCGAAGGCTTCATAAATAACAGTGAAGTATTGTATTAAGAGAATTAAAGAAAATAGACAATTTATTTGTCTATGGGTATTACATAGAACTTGAATATAAGATGGAATGTTGAGAAAATCTTATGCAAATATTCTACATATAAAGCTGTCCTTCCGACAGTTAAAAGCACTCACTTTTTAGTCTTTTAATATACCTCAATTCTGCTCCCTTCTATCTTGATTTCAAACCTCTTTAGATCTAGGCATACCGAACTTCACATAGCAACTGCCTTACATCGCTGACATAACTGACCAGCTCGAGGGGACAAGAATATTCACGAAAATCGATCTCCTCATGGAAAATCCCAATAACGAAAGAGGACATAAAAATAATAGCAATCCTCAGCCCCTTCAGGACATACTTTTAATTACAGCTGCTTTTGACCTTCAAAACGCAGTTGCCACCTTTTAACAACTCATTTCCACACTCTCAGTCTTCATACACCCGACAACACTAAGGTTACCAAACAATTCTTCTTCGCTCAAGGGGTTCACTACTGCACGATAATTGTTCAGTGGCTACTTTCCTCTTGGTAAGGGTAGAAGAGACTCTTTAGCTATGGCAAGCAGCTCTTCTAGGAGGACCCTCCAAAATTAAACCATTGGGTAGTGCCATAGCCTCTGCACCATGGTCTTCAACAGTTTGGGGATAGAGTTCTCCTTGGGGTACACTCAGGCACATTTATTATATCTTATTTCTCTTCCTCTTTTCTTTAGTTTTAATAGTTTATATATGAAAGATTTATTCTAATGCTGTAACTGCTCTTAAAACATTTTATTTTAATTGTTCAATACTTCTCTTGTAGTTTGTTTCCTTACTTAATTTCCTCACTGGATTATTTTTTCCTGTTGGAGCCCCTAGGCTTATAGCATCCTGCTTTTCCCCCAGGGATGTAGCTAATAATAATGATAATAATAATATAATAATAATAATAATACTAATATGGATGACATCCTCGGAAAATTACACTGCTGCGTTGTTTATGTCAACGTTACTCTGATATTCCATCTCCAACTATAAGCAACACATCAAGGACATAAAACTAGTGTTTGAGAATCTCATAGAAAAGGGTTAATAGTCTGCCAAGATAGATGTGAATGGGAGAAAAGAACAGCAGAATTTCTTGGTCTTTGAATAAATCCAGAAGCTGTTAAACCCCTCCGACGAAGGTCCAAGCCATTGCCAATTTCCAAATGACAGGGAACATTGCTCTGCAACTACTGTTACTGATTTGATACCCAACCTAGCTAGAATCATGTCTCCCTTACATGAATGTTTAAAATGAAAAACCTAAACATTATGCTGGTCAAATAAGCAAGAAATAGCATTTCAAGAAGCCCAAAAAGGCCCTTAGCTCTGCTGCAACATTAGTGCTTCCTCTCTACAGTGGGTCCTTTATACTGACCACAAATGCATGTAGCATATTGATGTGTGCAATACTTGAGCAGGATACAGATACCAGCCTTTTTCAGGAATATTCTATCTTCACCAGAACATATTTACTCCACCTTCGACAGCTGTATTGAAGATAGGTAAGGTCATACAATGAAATTTTACACAAGGCCAATTCACCTCGTCAAGCAGTAGCTGAGACTGTAAGCTTGCAGGTCTACATTTCATCAGTCCAGTACTGCTTGCAAGCCTACTGTTCATTAGTGCAAGATTTCAAAATTAACCAATCATAATCCTTTACCCGGATGAAACCACTATGAAACCTAAGGTTGTTCTAATTCACCACTGCCTGGTCTTTAGTACAGTGACCACAAAGGTACCAGGACGCCACTAACATTAGTTCTAATGCAAAAGACAGTTTTGAATTTGCAGACACTATGAAGAACTTGATTCTAAAAAACGAATATAAACTATGATCTTTGTGATTTTACTTTCTGTCTACACGAGCTCTTTAAATGCTTATCCACAAAGGCCTCTTCATCAACTTTACTGGTATTTGTGAGTCTAGTAAAATTGGTTTGGGTTGTTTGCATGAAGGAGGCAGGAATCCTAATATTAGTTAAGCAATGATGTCTTGGTTAGGTATGAATTATTTGTGATGCAAGATGTTTCTCATTAAGCATCATTACTTCTTTAATGATTCTAAATTAGCAGGTAGAGAGATTATTTTGTTAATCTGGTAATTTTCACAACACTGGCCCCAGGAGTGTCTTCATGTCAATTTCTCACTTCTAGCCTACCCCACCATGGTTAATTGGCACAGTTTCTGCCGTGATGTTTATTGCAAAATTATAATGAAGGACAGAAAGAAGATTGGTGGACCAGGCCTTATGGACGAGAGCAATTTGGCAAAAGGAAGTATAACATAGGACACAAAGTCGACAGTTGTTGGGCATTTGGAGGCACTGGATGAGAAACAAAAAGTTGTTGAGGACTGCACTGCTGAAACTTTAATCCCTGTTAATTGATAAAGTTCTTCCAGGAACCACGATCCTATCTGATCTGAGGGCTGGAAAGCATACTCTAATGTGAAAGATCATAATTTTGAGCATTTCATGGTCAATTATAGTCTGAACTTTGTTAACCATGAGAACCCAAACATGCAGTTGAACAATATAGAATCACATTCTCAAAAGGAGCATTCTTCCCAGATTTAGTACACAGAAGTTGCAGTATGACAGCTATTTTTCTTCACACTGTGTTAAGAAGCGGCATATAAGGAAAGATGTGTCCGTTCAGGGTGTTTTTGAAATTAATCATATATGTTTACCAGGTCAGTTTTCCCTTCTCTACCCAAAACTCTCCTACCGAAGACACTTTAACATAACATACAACCTACCACCAGTTATTTCTTCATTACCCACTGCCCTTTGCTGGAGACATCTGTGAGCATAGGTGTTTAAGTTCCATCTGCTGTGTCAGGTTTATATAGGACAGAAGGGAAATTCGATTGAAAAAGCCTCGACATCCATAAACACATAGATATAGGAGAGTTGAAGAGTGTAACTAAAGGAATCTATGTGCTGTTCAGAGGCTTTCTATAAAGGAATGCAAAGCATAAGTCGCTGTGCATCTAAAGTTCAAAAGGATAAACATTGTGTTGTTTCTTTAAAATAATTTCATTACCTGCCACACTGCTCACATGATTTAAGAGTTAATAAAAAACATTTATGATAATACCACCTTCCAACTTTCAAGACAAACATAATCCAAGAGGCCAAGAAGACATCCAGACTCTATCTCTATCCTTGTAGCATTATGATATTATAGGGTCTACTGATGTAGACCACAGTAAAAAGTGGATTACAGACTCATTGAGTTGCTCCCCTCCACGGAAATCTTTAGTAAAAGGCGAAAGATTTATGCGTTTTGAAGGGAAGCCAGAGCTACCAAAACATGCAGGTCTGGTCATTCTCCTTTCTGTGACTGCCGACTACTATCAACAAAAGTTTAATACAAGAAGGACATATTCACTAATCTTATTCTTCTTTTCCAAGTTTCTATTCATCACCAGGTTTTTAATTTAATTGTGGATGACTTTAATTTTATACTAGAAGACGATCAAATATTCTTAATTTTACTTATAATGACTGAAATTAATATACCATAAAAGTCCTTAATTCTGTTTTTTATTCTCTGTTACAATATTTTGCAGTGATTATTCTTTAAGCCCATTATTCAATCTATTGTTAGACACAATGGCGACAAGAAAAAAAAAAAATGATATGATATTCTAACAATAATCAAATACTAAAATAAGTTTGCATTGTGTTAGCTCATATTTTGGCTGAAAGCTGTTCTAAAAAGCAAGAATAAAACATGAAAAATAAACCTTTGCAATCTTCGTATTTTAGAAAAGTTATTATCTAGAAAGTTTTAACTATGCATATGTTAGTTTGAACTATATAATAATGTTTTTATATATCATACAAGTTTGAAAGTTACACTTAAGTGAATTTTTAATAGAAATAGCAGAGCGGTCAAGTTACTCCTTTGAGCAGTTTCATGAATAATGAAACTGCTAACAAAAGTTGTCAAAGTATATTTCATAAATCTAAACGGCACAGGAGAGGCAGTGGCAAGGAAAGGGACAGTGTTCTAGAGACTGGTCATGCATATATATGATTTTAAAGGTTTACAGTTACTCGTGCATGCACTCGCAGGATTGCCCTAAACACTGACCATATACATATATGATCAGCGCCCAAGTGCCCTCTCCACCCAAGCTATGACCAAGGAGGGCCAGGCAATGGCTGCTGATGACTTAGCAGACAGACCTATAGGCTCCCCCAAACCCTAATTCTTAGCTCACAAGAATGGTGAGGTTACAGTGACCAAAGAAACTAACGAGATTGAGCGGGACTCGAACCCCAGTCTGGCGTTTACCATTCAGGGACGTTACCACATCGGCCACCACAATCCTAAAGCTTTCGAATATGCGGCTCCAAAATTGAGTAACAAGCTTCTACTTGACTTCAGAGGGCCTGATATAAAGGCTTTCAACAAGTTGGGGACTTTCATGTTCTCTGAGTGTTATGAAATTTTTTATTTGAAAATCTAAGCCAGCAATGTTGTGTAGTTCGCAGGGACTTTTCCATATCGGGCGGATCAGGAAAACACTTGAATCAAGCATGCAGGACTGACAAGTGAATATAGCTTGGGGCTAAAAAGAGACCTTCCTTTAAAAAATGTTATAAGATTCTCTTGATATTCCATATGTTATACTCTAGGTCTATAGAATTCCACAGACTAGTCAGCAGACCACTTTCATCTTTTCTAAAAAAACTTTTTTTTTTTTTAATGACGCTTTCGCTAAGGACTGATCAAGGACCATGAGGCCTTGCAGGCAAAGGCTGGCCTAAACTATGCCAAAACATTAAGCCTCAATATACTGGCATGGCGTTTTTCTAAAGACTGTCAGCCTTTTGCTTCTACATCATGTTATTTAGAGGTTAGTTTAGATTAAATTTGTGTGACTCTTACTAAATTATTTATTTAATTGTCAAAGGCTGCCTTGGGCCTGAACCCCAAGATACTTAGTATTAAGGAATTAGATAGCTCACCAAAGGCAATGGGGTCAAGGGAAGCATTTGAAAATAAAGTGTTGTTAGATTAGGTTGCAGCTGGTAATGGTGTAGTGTCGACAGGTGCCAACACTTGGCTTCTGTTTAAGTAGTGTGGCCATGGACGTTTTGAACTGTAAAATGAGTATTGTGGAACCAGGAACCAAGGAAGCAAGATAACTACTGTGAACTGCTTGACTTGGTCCATCCAATAGACATAAAACTGTCTCCCTCAGGCCAGGTTACTGAGGTTCATGTTATCAAATTAGAAGGTGAACTCACGTACGTACGCCAGAAGACTTCTTTTCTGAAGAGCAGCAGTCAAAAACAATTTTTGTGGCTGTTTTTGAAGACCAGTGACGAGAAAAACTAAAATTATAGCAGAATGCAAGAGCTGAAATGAAAATTACAGATATATTCTAAGGACTATGGCATAAATCTGAGAAATTTCAATATGAAAAAGTTGTAGTCAATGAAAGTAAAGTAGAAAAAGTTAACAAAAGGTTCTTGAAAAGAAAGAAACTTATGGAAAAAATTGGTTAGAAAATTATAAAATCTACGGTTCCTGAGGTAAGACAGACATATGAGATGATGCTTGAGTAAAAATTGTTACATTTATTTTTAAATTGCCTGTGGTATACTATTTAGGTCAACTGAGACAGAAAAATAATGGAAAGCAAAACACTTCATGAAACTACATAATATTAGATGTCATAGTAAGATGGTACAGTAATAGTGTTTGAGTTGACCAGGATGTTTATGCAATACATAGAATAGATTGGAGCATCTAATAGCCAGAAATAATTCTCAACTTTTTGATCTCCTTACACTTTATCGATACACTTGCCACTACTGTGCAAACTCTAGATCCAGATGGGAAACCAATGATTAAGAGATTTTCCTCAATAAGGACATTTAAAACAGGGTTCAAGTACATTTATGGAAGGAGAGGACATTCGTGATGTGGTGTGAGCCAAGGGAGAGCCGCTGTAAAGTATGGATAAAGGGAAATGCTATTCAGGGGAAACAAGGTAAAAGTTTGTGGTTCCTGATTCCTAATTGCTCACTCAGTAAAATAAGTTTGTGGGCATTCTATCACTGTTTATCAAAGTGCAAAGCTTCTAAGCTTATTCTTATTATTGTAATTAAGCTTATTTTACCCATACCATAAATAAATTAATGATGAAAATCAATCTTTACACTTATCCCATTCTATCTTGAAATCAGCTACGACAACACCTTGCTATCATAAGTTTTGGCAACCTATTGTGGTCAGTTTGGACTTATTAAATTCTTCTTTCAAAGGCGTTGCCCTAGTTATAAATTCTACCAGATTCCTGCTAGGATTTTGCAACGTACCTACACTTATGTCTAGTTTCATTAACTGTCCTAATTTTGGGCACACAAATAAATGTTCAGTAGTATCTTCTTCATCTTTGCAAAGGCCACACAAATTATCTGCATATTTTCCCCTGAAATTTCCTTTTAAATGGAGCATATTTAATCTTGTCCTCATTACAAGGGTTCCCTTATTCAGATCCATTTCTCTGATATAAGGCTGTGGGCCATTTCCTTCTATAAATCTTAATTTTTCCAACACTTTCTTCTTTTCTTCAATACTGTAGTTTCATCTATTTTCTTCCATAATTCCTTTCTTGATTTCTTTTATTTCAGGGTCCTTTTCTGCCAACTTCTAATTTCTTCAACTTCCATCCCATATTTACTACAGATTTCTTCTATGCTGTTACTCCAGCACTTTCCCTAAGGGTTCTTCAACTGATCCTCAATTATTTCTCTTACGTCTTTTTATATCTGAATTTGTGATGTTCTTGAAGAGCATTAATTTTTCATATTCTATTCTGCAAGACTCTGGCCATATTCCTGTTTCTGCAAGGATGCCCCAATATGGAGAGTGGCAGACAGGCAGTATTCTTGGCCTGATCAAAGAACAGAGTATATCATATGGGGTTGGCATCGGGCATAGGAGTTCTTGGGGTCTTAGTAAGCAGTAAGTCCCTAAATTAGCAAAAATGTAGTGGGATTTTGAGATATCAGTGGCTGGTTATACATGAATAAGAAATATAGCATTTATTAAGCCACTAAAAGTTAGATTAACCCATCTTAGGTCAAATTTGGAGTATGATTCCTAACACAACGGGCCATGTTGATACTTTGATAGCTATATGCTATGGGTAGAAAACTATATTGTAAGTAGTTTAAGTCAACATAAATGATTAGAAACATCACAAGCTATTTAGGCCTAGACCATGGCAGGAAAAATCCAACTTTGTGAGAATATGATGTGACCTTATTGTAGGGAGGGAGGTCTGATGGTCTAGCTGACCAAAGACAAGCTGGTGGCTAGGCTTCAATGAACTAATAATCTGGCACTTATAGTAACCCTGGACTTAATGAGGGAAATGCTTCATTGCAGGCTTCTACAATGAGACCATTTGCAGTATATGGGTAGTTAGAAAGTTTAAGGTGGAGTGGGAAGCAGGCGGGCGTTTTAACCAATGAAGTATTAAGACTGGCCGTGCTAATTGGGTACAATGGAGAAGGATGGAATATAATTGGTTTCAAGACCACTTCTTAGTTGCACAGCAATAAGCACCACATTTGGAGTGTGCAAATGGACTAGAACGTGGCGAAAGAAAGGATTATGGTGCCTTTGAGCATGCAACAAAACAATGTTGTGGCTGCATGAAGAATGGTTGTAGTCCAGTCAAAAGAGCCAGCATGCCAAACAAAGTGATGATCAGGTTTGTGGACACAGAGAGGCCCAGATGCTTAGAGGTCATTGCTTTTATTGTTAAAGCCTTCCCATGGTGAGGGACTGTGATTTTCTATCAGTGAGGTGAGTCAGAGCACATATATAGATAGTTCACCAAGAGAAATGTCCAGAAAGGCGGGGGGAGGCTGCTGCACCTTCAGCCACTCTTCCAGGCAAGCAAGCTAAAGACACTTCTAGATTTCTGCAACTAGAAGAGATCGAAGTAATGAAGGGAACAAGAGCTCGTGTTATCAATGGCTGTTTGACCACAGTAGTGGCTTCATAATTAGTTTATAGCTGTAGGGGAGAACATAACCTAGTGTCATTTGATGGTAGTGAGAACAGATGCAGGGGTGAGATTATGGTAGATTTGTGGGTGCAGGGGAGGCTTCCTAAAGTACAAGCCATTATATTGGATAGCATATACAAAGAAGTGGAAGTAGTGATGGAGAGGGATGAATATGATTGGCAGATTTTGACAGGGGGACATTATTATTATTATTATTATTATTATTATTATTATTATTATTATTATTATCTAAGCTACAGCCCATGTTGGAAAAGCAAGATGCTATAAGCCCAAGGGCTCCATCAGGAAAAAATACCCCAGTGAGGAAAGGAAACAAGGAAATAAATAAACTAGAGAAGTAATGAACAATTAAAATGAATTATTTAAGAGGATTGAGCAAGGTTCAGACAGGCTGCACATATAATGAATGTAGAATGTAGAAGTGTGGATGATCAGGTTCCGTCAGCAGTTCATAGAGGGAAGCCTGTCCCTTTCACAATTGAAGATATCGAATTTTGCTCTTAAGCTGGAATCAACCTAGGATTTTTTTCGCCAGTTGCTGCCCGAAATGGAAAGTACAAGCAGTTGTAGCTCGAGACATTGGCAGCAATTGGCTTTCCGACTGGATGGGAAGAATCTCTCAGGACTCGGCCACATCTAGCGCGATGAGCGGCGCGGTAGCGGCATGACTTGGGCAGCAGGCCAGCAACAAAATGTTGGGTGACTACACTGGAACCGCCACATCTCTCTTGCCTCCTCACTCCCAGCAGTCAAAGATAGCCTTCCTCGTAAACATGACGATGGTGTTTGAGTAGGAAATTACTTCGGATTAAAAATCTTTATCTAAATCTGAACAATAAATTACGCAAGAAACTGGATTCACGATTTTAATAAACAGAGGAGGGAAAATAAGTTAATTTTAAACTCAATGTCGCCAGTCTCATTTGTACGACGACAGATTTAATGAATATATGCGTATTTCACAAGTCTTTTGATTCTTTGATGGCAACATCCTTCCTGGATTCAAGCTCAATAAACAAATGTCAAACTATAGACAACCTCAATCTCTCTCTTACCAGTTATCATAATTGCTTCAAATATGATAAAGTTCACGAAAAATCATTGCCCCTTTCATTCCAGAATTAACTATCACTTGCATAAGATATATTGTTTAAATGTAGCCTACATACGATTCTTTTTACATTTGAAATTTCTCTACTTCATCTTATATATATATATATATATATATATATATATATATATATATATATATATATATATATATATATATATATATATATATATAACTAAATGGTGATTAAATAGGTTGCAAAGCACAAAAAGGCGTAGGCCTACCCACTATTTTATTACCATCCATTTGCAGTTGATTGCCATAACTTCCATTTAGTTAATTTATTTTTGCTCTCCAAAACACCTCTCAATAAATAGTTGACTAGTCATGGCTGGAAACGAACAACTGAACGCGTACCCCTTCAGGAACTGAGGAAAAATGGTGTAATCTTGGGTGAAGACGCTCGAACCGCCGAGCTTTTTTAAAACATGAAACACAGTCTGCCGGCTGCTGCAGCGGTTGGAGGCTTCTCGCGCCTCCTATCTGGCCCCCTACATAAGATACCTTAGGTTTCAATTTGCCGCGGGAACCTCTTCCCGCTAACCACGCCGCTAGTCGCACTCAGTGTGGCCGAGCCCTCATAAACTACAGGGGTGACGTCAGATATAAACACAAGAGGGCAGCTGCAAATAGGACGTGCTCTTGCTTGGCAATCTTGGGTCCAACAAGCCTCAAGAGATAATAAAAATATGCTTTTTTCATCCTGTGGTAGTTGTAGAATTCTTCAATTCACGTAATTTACCGATAATACATATTACTGCAACAGTTAGAAAATTTCTGGGAGCCATGATGACATCAGCTGATCGGTTTCGTTTAACTTTTTCCCATTTGCTCCTTGAACTGCGATATCGTAGTGTGACGCAACAACACTTTCGCTCGCTATCATCGGCTGAAGGTTGGCGAAAACCTCGGACAAGAAATTGTGATTCCACCATTAGCCGAATGATTCAGGTTTAGGTTCACGTCGAGGCTTCGCCTTTGCTTCGGCGCCTCTTGTGTCTTGGTTTTGTGTGTTTATTATTTTCACTAGTTTTTCTCTTTTTACCCACATTTGTTGTAGTACACTTTTCTTATTTTCAATATTTTCTTCACAGAAAACGAATTTTCCAACTGTTTATGCACTAACTTCTTCGTATGGCTGTTGGAGCTCTATTGCTTTTCCTCTTATCTCACTATACTGTGGACAATATAACATGAAATGGTTAACATTCTCTTCTACATCACAGAATACACAGTTTATATTTCCACTTTTGTGTCTGTTTTATTTTTATTTTATTTTTTTTTTTAAGCCCAATGTGTTTGTCCTTGCTCTGAATAATAAAAGTGACGAAAGTGTGTTGTCATATACTTCCTCCTCCTTAATTTCACTTGTACTCCATTTCACTCTTCCATTTGCTTGTGTCCCATTCCCTAGTTCTTTTCTTTATGTCCTCTTTCGTACATCTCTTAACTTCTCTCATCGCCATCCCACATTCTTCAGCATACTCCTTTACATGCATCCACCACTTCCTCTCATTCGTATCGAATCTAAAATATTTCGGTCATTTTATTTGGAGAAGCCCTAAAGCAGGGGATGGATTAAGGTCTTAAAGGCGGGGTAGTTTCGTTGGTCATTATCCCGGATATAGTTCCCTTTTCGGCTAGTTTTCCCAGGTGGCCAATGGAAAAGAAATTGGAATAGATTAAAAGTCTCTAATGCATTTAAACAAGGCGCGCGTGTCTTTATTAATTTTACATCTTTATCTGAGTGAATATGATATACGGCATTTTATATATATATATATATATATATATATATATATATATATATATATATATATATATATATATATATATATATATATACATATATATATATATATATATATATATATATATATATATATATATATATATATATAATAATAATAATAATAATAATAATAATAATAATAATAATAATAATAATAATGTTTATTGGACAAAAACATATTTACATGCAAAATATTTACAAAAAAAGATTCGGTCCAAGCCCAAGTGGAGCAGAGCTCTTCGGGCAATAATACAAATAAAATAATATCTTCAATTAAAAAAATTTATAAAAAGTAAATATTGATATAGATAAACTAAATGTACACATACATATACACAAGTATATACATATGCATACATATACAAATACATATACACACATGTACATATACATACACATATACACATAGACACATGTAAATGAGATTTTCAGCCTAAAAATAAATGGAATTGTATATTCGTATAATAAAGTATAATAAAGAAGGGCGGAATAATAAATAGTGCAAATTTTGAATTTAAACATTGATATGGTAGAAATGCTAAAATTACAAATGTATACAAGCAATAAACAATATAAGAATTAAGAACATTATTGCATTAATGGTTAGGTCATGAAGAAATATCAACTAATAAAACTTAGTACACAGATAATAACATATTAGTATATGATTTTTTTAAAAGATCGAATGCTAAGCAATGCCTTAAGATAAGCAGGCAGAGTATTCCATTGTTTAACTCCCTGATAGAGATAAAACTGTTCACATTTCTTTACACGTACGAAGGGAAGAGTTAAGTTAGAGTCTCTTGTTCCATATTGGTGTGCTGATTGTACCTGAATTATTTTTTGTCTAATGGATGGATATTTATGCAGCGAAAGTGTTTGAAACATCAAATTCATTAAGGAGAGTTTGTAGGTATCCTCCAACTTCAGAATCGAGAGAGACCGGAATAGAGGTGATGTATGAGCTAAATAATCACTCGAAGTTATTATTCTCACCAGTTTTTTTTTGCATAATGATTAGCGGTTGCAGGACGTTTCTACTGCAACTCCCCCACGCTGTAATGCAGTAATTTAGATGAGGAGATATTAAAGAGTGGTAGAGTTGTTTTAATATATATAGCGGGAAATAATCCTTCAGCCTATATAAGATACCTGTAACTTTGGAAATTTTATTGACTATCATATCCACATGCTTACTGAAGGTTAATTTATTGTCAAACATTACTCCTAAAAATTTTCCACTGGATTTCTGGTCAAGAGTGTGATTTCCTATTGCAACTCTTATGTTACCGGGAACTTTGCGCAAAGAAAATATTATGAAATATGTTTTTCTCTCATTTAGGGTCAATTTATTCGATAGTAACCAATTTTTAACATTATTTAAGTTAGCAGTTAAAGAATTACAAAGAGAATAAATATTTTTATGACAAAGATGGAGCGTGGTGTCATCGGCAAATAGTATGGAGTTTAATCTGCCAACTGAACGAGGCAAATCATTAATATAGATGAGGAAAAATAACAGTCCTAAGACTGATCCCTGAGGGACACCTATTTTGACATCCATAATCTCTGAAAGATGACCATCGAGCGTGACAAATTGTTTTCGATTTGTCAGGTAGGATTGGAGTAAGAGTAGTGCATTGCCTCGTATACCATAATGTTCCAGATTTTGAAGTAGTATATCATGAGACACAGTATCAAAGGCTTTGCTCAAATCCAAAAAAACCGCACCAAGGTATTCATTTTTATTCATTGCATTATAGATATTTTCAAGGTCATGAACGGCATCACTAGTACTTACGCCTCGTAAGAAACCATACTGACACGTAGAGAAAATGTTACAACTATTGAAGAAAGAGTAAAGTCGACTATACAATAGTTTTTCAAATATTTTATTCAACAAAGGAAGGCAGCTAATATATATATATATATATATATATATATATATATATATATATATATATATATATATATATATATATATATATATATATATATATATATATATATATATATATATATATATATATATAGGTGCTACTATAGCGTGAGGTCTACCACACTATAGCGTGAGATCTACCTCCCGTTAGCACTATAGCGTGAGGTCTACTGCTGAGTTATCCGTCCCTCATAGATAAAACACATTTCATACATTTGTTTAAGCAATAAACACTTAATTTAAACATATCTCAGAAATGACTTAAATAGATCATTGGATTTTTAATTACATTAAAACAGGAATAAAGGTAAAAATAAACATGTTATCATAATTCCATACATTTATTCTAGCGATACACTCTTCGTACATCAAACATGTTATCATATATTTCCATACATTTATTCTAACGATACACTCTTCGTACATCAAACAGGTTATCATATATTTCCATACATTTATTCTAGCGATACACTCTTCGTACATCAAACAGGTTATCATATATTTCCATACATTTATTCTAGCGATACACTCTTCGTACATCAAACAGGTTAATCTAGCGATACACACTTCGTACATCTTCTAAGAATGACACAAATAGATCATTGGAATTTTTACTTATCACCTTCCAGCAAAAATGATCAAGATGAGACTAGAACAGCTGACGACCAACACCTCGCATTCTCTTCAGAATCATCGTTTTAGTGTCCAACCACGATCGCTTAATTGATATTTCTTTTAGGCCGAGGGAAAAACTGATTTAGGAGCTCCATTTGCTCCCTTTTATATGGACAGGTCACGTGGACAGGTCACCTTTTTGATGGATTTGGGCAGTTCACATGTTCGATGGTTAAGTGCGGGCCTCTGGGACACTGGTCAGGCGGTAGACCTCACCCTCTACCTGGGTAGGCCACATATGGCGGTAGACCTCACGCTATAGTAGCACCTATATATATATATATATATATATATATATATATATATATATATATACACATATGTATGTGTATATATGTATATATATATATATATATATATATATATATATATATATATATGTATGTATAGGCTATATATATATATATATATATATATATATATATATATATATATATATATATATATATATATATGTATGTATAGGCTATATATATATATATATATATATATATATATATATATATATGTGTGTGTGTGTGTGTGTGTATATTCACATATATATGTGTGTATATATTCACACACACACACACACACACACACACACACACACATATATATATATATATATATATATATATATATATATATATATAAATATATATATATATATATATATATATATATATATATATATATATATATATATATGTGTGTGTGTGTGTGTGTGTATCTGTTTAAAAGGATTAAAAAAAATTCCAGTGTACTGAAAAACTCTGTTGGTCGAAAAAACCCAGAAAGAATCAAATGATTAAGATTTAGAGGTCACCCATTCCCAGAGAAGAACAAGATTAGTCCGACACGCTAAATCAGTTAATCCGCAAATGTCAAGCTGGGCAAATTTTCTTGTATCCTCACCAAGAGATCGTGAAGGTACGAAATTGTTTGAAATCTATACGAAATATTAAGAAGAACTGTCATTCGACTGCCACTTTCGTTTGGGAGCACTTATAGTATGTCCTTCTCTCCCTTATAAATATTATTAAGATACCTCAGCTTTCCATCCATTACCCTTGTTTAGAGTCTAGAGATTTGGCAAACCAGCAAGGGAAAAATGTGCATGTAACCATTTGATTCGATTACACCTTATGAATATATAAATCGTTTTAGTGGTAGACATCAAGACAAGTTTGTCTAATATCATACCAGTCCAAATTATCCCTAAAAATTAAAAAATTTCCAACAGATAAATGTTCATAAAATCCTAACTTTCTTTGACTGATGACCTTCATCCCCGATGCATACATTTTTATGTGAATAATTGTTGAATTTCCTGTCATTAAAATTAATTTATATTCAAAATCTTCAAAATAATTATAATACAAACCGTCACATTTTTATTTGCTAAAAATTGGGAAAAATTTTGAATTTCCCAAATCCATTCTTACGTTTCTGAAAACCCGGCTACAATAGACTACAAAAAACCAGGGATTTCTTTATTGGCTAATTAGCTCGGTTGATCAAATTTCTAATTACACGGGATTTAATTATTGATAATCCATAAATTTATTACCATATGACTCATTATTTCCTAAAATAAAAGGGCATTACGTCTACCTTGGACTAAGACATATACAGACACAGTCTTTCTCTCTTTATATAATGTATACACACACACACACACACACACACATATATATATATATATATATATATATATATATATATATATATATATATATATATATATAAATATATATATATATATATATATATATATATATATATATATATATATATATATATATATATATATATATATATATAGTTGGGTTCCTCTATGGAATGGCAATTTAAGTAAAAGTAAATGGTCAATCCTGCTATCATCTTTAATTGGTAGCTTTGGACATAACTTCTGTCATCTTCAGCCTATCTGCAATTGTTTTGTAAAATTAATAAAAATTATCATAAGTATATAACTAGGAAGATATACAGTACTTCCATGACCTGCACAACTAACTCTAAAATCAAACCAATCAAAGAACATGAAACCATATAAAAGACCTCATTACTAATATAACTTTTTAATCGAAGAACATGGAACTATATAAAAGACCCTATTACAGTACTAATATACCTAGTCATCCTCAGGGAATGACGACCACCCACCCAGACCAGCAGCCCACAGACAAGAAAATGAATTTAAGGGTCACTGGCAACTTAACAGGTAAGAGGTTACAGGTGACTGGTTTCAGTTCTGGTTCCATCAGAATAGATACTCACCAGAACGTCATCAGGGCAAGCCCACTCCACAGCATTAGCCTCCCCAATAAACAGCTTAAACTCACGGTCCTGGGCGGGGATCGATCTCTTGCCATGCGAATGCTAGGCAAACACGTTACCACTGTATTAGCGAGCCCTCATTTAGCTGGTTTTGTTTTAAAAATGTATAAAGACTCCAAGATTTTCAGTTGGCCGACACTACTATGTCTGTCAGTGATTCTGAAATTTTCCTTGGAAATGGTATGGCCAGATTTAAATGAATGTTCAAAAATGACTGAAATTGGTTTCTTACTTGAAGGTCTATTGGTTCATACCGATCTCCCCATGTGCTCCTACACTGAAGCTGTCTAACATGCTTCCAGTGTAGCACTCATTACCATGTGCACATTGATAATTGTAAATGACACCAGAACACAAGGGAGTAGGTAAACTCCCCTTATATTTAAAAGGTGAGCCAACTGAGAGCTTGTTTGTAAAAATAAGTTTTAAATCTATATGGAGATAACACTTCCCCACAACACTCATAACCTCTGTTCTCAGTCTCTACGAAACATAACCATAGTACGGAAAGGAAACATAATTTTTCCTTACTGACTGCTTGAATTGCTAATTTTTTTACTGTAAATTTTACCCAAGAGCTGCCGGACTTGATTATAATAGGGGGTTCAAAGGGAACCCATTGGTAATCAAGAATGACTTTAGAAAATTTTCTTCCTCGTGAAACCTCAGATAAGTTGAACATACTGTACATGGTAACATCTATATAACAGTGTTTTTAATGTATTAATTTTTTAGATTTTTAGTTGCAAACTTAAAAAGTGAGAGCTCAGTCCTGTAAACGTATTTTTCCGGAATACTTAAGTTTCAAAAGTATTATGTTTCCGAAAAATCAGACATCGAGAAAAGGCAAAGCATCATCCTGTTCACTTTCTTTTTTTAAATTTCATATTAAGATGCTTTGAATTTAAATAATCTAAAAAATGGTTAACAAGGTCTAAATTTTTAAAAAGTATCGTCCACATATCGACGGGCACAAAAAAGGCTTAAATACCACAGGACAATCACTGGGAACAAGGTTGTGCATCAGAAAGAGGAAGCTATGAGGATTGAAAACGAAGGTGAGGATTTCCCTTGGACTAGCTGGCTCCCTAAAGTGATGTTCGCAATGAACACTGTGACCTGTGAGACAACAAACACTTCTGCATACTAAGTTGTCTATGGAGAAGAGCCAAAAGGAAACATTCTTCCTGAAGCAATAACTGGTGTGGCAGGAGAAGAGATATTTCAACAGGATTCAGTTGATGACAACTACCAACTGTTGAGCCTCTACCTGAGGAAGTTCTTGTGGATGTGGCGGACCAACTACACCAGCTATCAAAGGAAAACCTGTCTGATGCAACATCCTCCTCTCAAGCTTCAACACCCTTCACTCAGGTACGATGTTTTCTCAGCAATCCTCCTCGTTCCAAACATGACATTTGCCGAACAACTCTTCGCAAACGTGTTCATAAGGAAACAAGAAAATGCTGAAAGGATGACAGGAAAGTATGAAAAGAAGCATGCCTTGAATATTATTGAATTTGATGTTGGTGACATTGTGACTGTGGCTATCCACAAATTTGACAGGACAACATGTGAGGGTAAAAGGCTTCCAGCTCAAGTGCACCCAGTTTGTGGGGATGCTGCTCAGTCATATGAATTAGCATCTCAGTTTGGCATCATAAATGGCAGATATTAAACTGGTGAAATTGCCCCTTACCATGGAAGTCTTCATACAGATACAAGTCAAAAAGTTTCCTGGAGAAATGCTGCTCGGATGTCTAACCCTACCCACAAGTTTATTTGCAAATGATGTACCTGTGCTGGAGTGTGCAACACAAAATTCTGCCCTTGTTTCCAAAGACAAAATTGCACAAACCATTGCCATGCAATCAAAAGATGTGCAAACAGTGAATCAACCTCAAGTCAGGTCAAATCCCACTAAACCGAAACTGATCAACCACCCACCCCTAGAAAGATGTTGGATCCAGATCTCCCCTTGCCACTGTAAAAGTGTACCTCACCCCCAGATCACCTAGACAAGCTAAAAGCTATGTACCAGTCAAAAGGCTTCTCTACCCACCCTTAAGAAAGGAGCCCACAGCATCTCTATAAGCCTGAACCTGGAGCAGATATTGCCTGCTCCTCAGTTAATCACAAGCTAAAAAGATCTTGCACTGCCATCTCAAGCAAAGCAGCCTTGAAGTAAAAAATCTAAACTGAAGCACATAATCAAGTACAGGTTGCAGGGTATGATATCTCTACAACCTTCATCAAGCCATCTCAATTCTTCGAGGGTGGCTGGCTGATCTCCACATTTCAGCTGCTAGTAAGCTGCTGAAGGACTCGGGCCCCTTATCTTGAAGGGTCACAAGACCCAACACTTCATCAGAACGAAAGTTTTGACATCCCAGTTTACGAATTCATACAGATCTTTAATGTGAATGGTAACCACAGTATAACTGTGTCAAATATTGACTGTAAAAATGGATCTGTAAACATTTATGGCACCATGCATCAAATACGGTACCCACTAATTAAACTAAAAATATCGTTGCAAAATACTTGCATACTGATAAAGAACACGTCACTGAACATTATAAATGTGGATCTCCAACTTAATGGTAGGAGTTGTGGTGTATGCTGTAGCTTTGTCATGTTTCTAACTTTCGAACAGGATCCTGTGGATGTCAAGTATGCATACCACTGCTACAAAAGCATTTATTGGACTATCTCACAACTCAGCAACTGTTAGAAGAGGTGCTTTATGAACTCTGTTGATATTGAACTGCACTGCACCTGTAGAGCAATGGATTTAGGCACCATATAAAACAATGTGACTCATGTGATAAATGGTATTATACTGCATGCATTAACCTAAAGTGAGTTTCTGGCAACTGGATATGTGATGTGGAAGGTGTTAGTTATCACACACCGAACAAAATGGATGCTTTGGTTCAACTTGTTTTTTTAATACTAAAATGTAACAAGTTGATTGTTTATTTCTAAGTATTTAAGTTGGCTGTGGAAAGTTGTTCAGTTTCAAGTCTAAATTTCTAGATTTTACAATATGTAAGAAAAGCATTCCAAATTGAGTAGATTGTGCATAATGTAAGTATTTTCTCATTTAACAGGCTATACTATTGAACCAAGGCATCGTTTTGGTTTTACCATAAATGTGATACAAAGTGCCTTCTATTGGAAAGTCATTATTATTATTAATGATTTCATTGATAAATATAAAAGGTGTCCTTGTTAGAATGATATTGTGTGAGAATTTAAGTTCACTTGAGTGTTGTGAGGAATGATCAGATAAAAAAAAAAATATTGGTTAATGGCCACTAATACACTAATCATTAGCAAAATCTCTCTTTTTTTTTTAATGGAATGCCCTGAAAAATTCTTAATTTCCTGAAAATTGTTCTCAAAGATGAAGTTATTCATATAGTTTCTTTCAAATTGGATATACAGTACTCATTGCTAGGATTCCGATGAATTAAACTGCAATGACCTAAGTTATTATGATGAAATATAGCATTACTTGGGTAGGATGTGATGAATGTCTGTGTTAAATATTAGTCTTGTGAGGCAAAGGAGGTCATGATTGTTTTCTTTAATCTTGAATTAAGTAGGGATTATATCATCTCCATTATGTTCCTTGCTCTGGACCCAAAAATATGGAATTTGTACTGAAATATTAATGTATCGTTATATAATGTCAGCCCAAGTGAGAAATTGGTGATCTTGCGGTTTTCCTGATCTGTAGTAGGAGTACCTTGGATTAGTCAATTCTTTCCTTGTGGTCAAGATATTTCTATGGCTAAAGTGATCTTGTTCTCATCTTCACATGCACTATGTTTTTAACTGTACAGTGAATAGTAAAAACTTCTATTATACAATTTGGAAGTTGCCAATTTAATAAAACCTTAATGATAAATATTCCATGTAAGTGTTGGCTTCTTACATGTGTGCTATCTAATATATCACATGAGCTTGGGCTGAAGATAAATAGAAGAAAGACAGAGATGATGAGAACAGAGTATGCAATGGAAGATGAAATATCATTGGAAGATGAAATATCATTGGGAGGGGAAAGGATTAACGAGGTAGAATCATTTAAGTATGATCTACAATACAGGGTCTTTAGAATTAGAGTTCAGTGAAAAGTTGAAAAAAAATCAAATCAGACAATGGCTAGGTTAAGTAAAATTTGGAAATCAAATTGCCTGAAATTACATATAAGAATCAGACAATATATCAGTTTAGTGAGATCGTTGTTACTCTACAGAAATGAGTCATGGCATTACAATGAAACAATCTCCAATAGATTTTGTAGATTTGGGAACAAAGCCGTCAAAAGGATATTGGGAGTTAAATGGCTGGACAGGATTAGAAATGAAACTATTAGAGAGATTACTCGAGCGCCATATGTGGATGAGATCATGATGAGGAGTATATGGAAATGGTTTGGGCATACTTTTTGCACTCACCAAAAGAGATTAGTTCACAAAATGTTCAGCTGGGCTCCACAAGGCACTAGAAGAGTTGGAAGACCCAGACTTATTTGGCTGAGGACTATGAAGCGCAAAGTAGATGATGAATGGAAAAGTATTGAATTAAAAGCTCAAAATAGAGACGAATGGCGAAATCTAACCGAGGCACCTTTGCATCAATAGTTGTAGGAGATGATGATGATGATGATGATGATGAATAAGATAATACGCCTAAGTAAGCGTATTACTAGAATCTGGTGTCAACCAACACGAAACAAAAATGATTCCAACTTGGTTGTGCAATGTAGGAATCTTCACACTGCACAGCATGATGTGAGAATATTCTGACACTGTGCAAATTTTAATATGGGTAGCAACATGAACAAACAAACCTTAAATTATACCAACGGTGTTACTCATTACAAAAAATCATTACACTAATCAACTCCTACTCTTGCTTGCTCTGCCTCTCTCATGCTCTGAAGGATTTGGCAAACCAAAATAATGTAAATGTTACAAAATAAAAGCATAAAATAGAATTATTTTTCACACTTCCTTCAACACTTGTGCCATGGATACTTTTTTCGTGGAGAATTGGGTGAAGGAGATACTTCTGACCTCGTGAGCTTGAATTGTCGATGGTCAGCTCATGAATTCTACAGAAACGGCATGGTCTCATACATGCGTTTCATGGTCTCACAGAGCATACATGCGTTTCATGGTCTCACAGAGCTAAAACGAGGTGGTGTTCTTAGTTATCGGCAGTTTTACCCTACCGGTACTGAGAAACAACATCTGGTGCTCTGATCTGAATTCTCTTGAGGTAGCCCAGTATCACTCTCACACAACAGAGAAGTAGATCATGCTAATCGCTAGTTGTGTCTTGGAAAGAGATAGAGAAGGAAACAAACTTTGGATTTTAAGATGGCAGGATTTTGGGTCTTAGCCACAAAATCAGAATGGCTTTCATCATTAGATATGTCAGGTGTTACTCTCTGGTAGTACAACACTGCTAGAAGCTCTTCATAAGAATGGACAATTCTGATGCAGAGGAAAGGTCCAAACACTTCAATATGAGAACCTATCTCAAAACTGAGCGATACCATATCACCACAGACACTGAGAGGAGCTTCCCCCAGTGAAGGCAGATGTGGAAAAAAGCAATCAATTGCAAAGAGTTTCTGACTGAAGTTTCCCTCTACTCCATCAATTGCAGAAGATGACCCAATTACCCTGGTAGACAGCTGCAGAGGATCTACAAAGATACCCAGCCATATCGTTACAATGTCTCGTGAATAGCATTTCGCTCAGATGTTGGACAGTGTCCACCTGTAAAGCTACAGGGAAACCACTGGGATGTGGTACAGTACCTCTACAAATGGGGCTGACAGAGAAGGTTGGTCTATTAGGTAAATTCAACCAGTACCTCGATGAGGAGTATCAGCATCTCTGGGAACCATTCAGCTTGTGGCGAATTGGGAGCCACAAGGGTCAGTCTGATGTTCGAGGTCGTCAACAGTTAGTTAACTTCTTGGCACATCAGGCAGAACAAACACACAGATTATCCACAGCTTGTCTCTGAGTGGGAGGTCTTAAACCAGCAAACACAGTACCTAAGGAAGCAAAAGGGAGGAAAGGCATATATGTCCAGGTTGTCAAAGAATGTTGGAAGGCATACTCCATCACTACTGGTGGGTCTTGGACTGGTAAAGAGAACACTGGAAGCTTCTTATTCAGCTGGTTGGTCGATGGGAAACCCAAATTTGCAAGAAGCCTTTCTGCCCTCATTGGACGTAGGGATTACTCTGCATCTATTACCTGTCCCTTCTAGCTAAGCAAGTCTGCTAATACATTTGTGTTGCCTGGAATGTACCTTTCTGACAGTTATTCTGCCTTGTCGAACGCCCAAGTGTGTGCCTGTTTCGAAAACTTGCATAGGGCTCTTCTTTGCATGTCTATGTAATCCCCTACGATTGTATTGTCACTTATCAATGCTAATGAGCGCCTTATCAAACTCTCTTGGAAAGTTTGTAGAGCTAAAAACACTGCTAGCATCTCCAACAGGTTGATGGGCAGGAACTTTTCTTCTTCAGACTAAAATCTCAAGGCAGTATAGTCACTAAGGTGTACATCATCTTTGGATGGGCCTATGAACAGCAACATCTCTGGAGGGGGGTTATTTAAGTGGAGCTCCCCTAGTATGGTTCTCACTGTATAGCACCAAATACGTTCATTCGTTCGGTTGATTGATTGCAATTTTATCCGGATGGGGACTTTTAGACAACACGCCCCTAACTTCTTATTTGACCAGAACTAGGTGTGCAGAGTCAGTGACTGCAAATAATTATCTAACTAAATTTATTAGAAATGAATTATCATATAAATAACCTTTAATATATATACTACTTGCCTTTTACCATTGACACATTGGTTTATTTTTCATTATACATTTTTTTTTTTATTTCTCAAAACCTAACATCGTTTTGCATTTATGAACAAATCCCAAGACCACATATGAAAGACTCAGGAGTCTGTAGGTAACATTTAAAGTTTGTTTTGCTGGTGATGTTTGCTTCATTTAATCAAACATTTAATCTGGCTTATTTAGATAGGGGCACTAGTAAGGCTAAATGATTCAATTAAGTTTAGTTTTTATAAACCAGTTAAGGAGCTAACTTACTATGAATGATCAAGAAGCATTGAATTGCAGAGATATGAACTAGGTTTAAAACAAATAGTAAAATCTGAAAGCGTAGTTTGGCTTTGACACGTGTCTGCCTGTTGTAACAGAAATCGAAGGCCTAGACCAAGGCCACTTTTGGTTGATGCAATTGTATTGATTTTGTATTGGCACCCAAGAGGCCATTATTATATAAAAGGCATCTCAATATATAAATTATAATGCCCAGGCACCCGTTAGTCATACACAGAAACAGCCAGCACTCGTGCGTTATCCAGTTCTGCTAGCTTGGTGGTGCTTTAGGCTTACCATAGTAAATGTGTTCCTTAGACAAATCATAAGAGTCTAAGGAGCTTATGCGCAGAGGCGCCTCTGATTTAGATATTCATCAAAAGACCTCTTATAACTGGCTACTTATCCCTTCAGCTGGTAGGATAATGATCACCAGCTACTGAGAGTAGATGTATTTCTAATTTGCTGTGCACGTTCGTCTCAGTGAATTTGACAAACTATCAGTAAATTTGACAAATGATCAAGCTGGCTGTTATGGCTGCCACAAATGTGGTTGGTGCTATTAGCAGTGGATAATAACAAAATACAGGATAAAAAGTTCTCTATCAGAAATCTTGTTCCTCATAGACAGACTATTATTCGATGTGAACATGGCTAGTGGCGTGAAGTGTTATGTGTGTCATAGCGATAATAATGAGAAGTGGATTGGCAGCTCATATTGTGAAAATTGGGCACACGCGAAGTGTGTTCATCTGAGTGGAGTGAAAAAAGATGAAGTCAATCAATTAAACTGGGGATGTGAGGAATGAGTTAGAGGTGCGCAAAAATACAAGCTCAGTGGAGGGGGGAATGCTGACACAGGAACTACTCAGTTGAGGTGGTCGCAGGTCATAAAGAATAGTGAGAAGAAGAAGAAGAGGAATTTGTTGCTGGTGAAGTCAACCGGTCGTACTAAGAAAGTGGCGGAAAAGAAGGAAGAAGTTTCTCAGGCATTAGAGGGAATAGGAATAAATGACACAAGGTTCACATAAAAGGGAGATATTGTCCTGAACTTTGAGAATGAATCTAAGAGGAAGGAAGCTGCCAGGAAACGGGATACTGTGGCTGACGTCAGGCCGAGCGTTGTGAGGAAGTTAAAGACCAAGATTACAGCTGCAATGTGATCAGTGAAAACATGACAATTGAGAATATGGTTGCAAAAAATGGCTTTTGGGATGGAGTTTCAGATGTGGAATCGAAGATACAAATTCTTCTCCACAGGAAAATATCCGGTGGTACGCGCCACTATGTTATTAAGCGTGACCCAGAGGTCAGGAAGCTCATAAGGATGAATGATGATAAAGTTCACTTGGATTGGGGCATCTATCACGTGCGAGACAGATACATGACAATGTCCTGTTGCCACTTTCAGCATTTTGGGCACACTCAACTAAGGTGTCCAGCCAAAGATAAAGGGGAGGAGCCTATTTGTCCCAAGTGTGCCTGTCATCATTACATGATGGACTGCAGGTCTACAGACAGAAAGTGTATTAATTGTATAAGATTTAAGAAAGGCTGATGTTGTACATGCAGCGTATGACAAATGTTGTTCAGTTCTCCCGAGTGAATTGGACAACGTTAAGAGCATCAAAGAAAACAGATACTGATGGCCATTGACTCAAGTATCTTGAAGGGTTGTTTCTTTTAAATAAGACTGGTGATATACATGACTTGATTAATAATGAATGTCTCGATATTCTTCCTTTGGTTGAGACAGGGTCAAATAGTTATGACATGGCAAAGATTAGGGATATGACGCCTGTCATGCATACATTTTTACACGTACCAAGGCAAGGATAGAAAGATGGAGGTGTTGGACTCTTCCTCTCTAATGTGATTAGTAAAGTATGGCTAGAAAAATCAGCATCAGGGAACACCTCTGAACACATGGAGGTTACTTGTGAGATTGGTGGCAGTAAATTTGTTTTCATAGTCGGATACAAACCATCAAATGTTAATGGCAATCTATTTCTCAATGACTGCAGATTGTACACTGAGACAGTAGATTTATTGAATAAAGCCTAATTATTATGGGGATTTTAATCTATGGGTGGACACTGAGTATCGTCATGCATGTAATTTTATTATTATAATGGACAGTCTCGGCTATGTGAACAAAGTGAATGGAGCGACATGTATTACAGGACACTTGCTGAACTTGATCTTTTGTAATACAGGGCAAGATCTTCTTCATAACGTTATGGCGGATGATGTATGCACTATTTCTCCTATTCACATGCTGGTCTATTTTGCCATACCTTTTGTAATAAAAAAAGATTTCAGGAAAAAGATTAATTTCAGAGTGAAGGAACGCTTTGATCACAATGTATTAATTGAAAAGCCCCTTTGGAGAGGGAGATGATTATTAGATGTGTCCATGGGAGAGGTGAGATGAAAAATTATGTAAACTGTCTGCCATCATTATATAATCAAGTACTATAAAACAGAATATGATAAGAGAATGTACAATGCATGAAAAAGAAATACTGGTTAAAGACCATGTCCCATGGTTCAATGCAGAGGTATTAAGAGCCAAAAGAAAGAAAAAGAATAAAAAAGCTATGGCGGAGACTATGAACTGACGAAGCCAGGAGTGAATACCAGAAAGCGAGGAAAGAAGAAAATCGACTTATATTGAAGAGAAAGCGTGAGTTCTATTCTAGAAAAGTGAAGGAAGCGAAAACAGATATAAATAAACTATATCATATACTGGACAATTTAACTCGTAACAAAAAGAAACCAAAGTTACCAGAGGACTTCCCAGATGAAGTGCTTGCGAATAACTTCTTAGGTTTTTTATAATAAGATAAAAACTGTAGTCGAGAGGTTCTCAGGAGAGGAAAGACAGTCACTACACGCAGATGTCAGGGTTCCCAAGTGTCGATTACTTGTACTTAGTTTCCGAAATATTGACTTGTCTGAGGCGAAGGAAATTATGAAGCGAGTGAAGTTAACTTATTGAGGGGTAGACCCATCGCCTGCTTCTGATACCATACATACTAATAAGATTGACGACCTTTTCCAATTATTCCGGACAATTATTAACTTGAGCTTCGAAAATAATGAGTTTTCTGACAGTGAAAAGTTGGCTATCATTAAACCCATTGTGAAGGGTACCGTTGACCCACAGAGTTTAAGTTAGTTTAGACCTGTGTTGATTCTGTCCTTCTTGTCAAAGGTGATTGAAAACATACTTCTGAAACAACTCTGGTGTCACCTAGATATGGTTGATTTTATATCAGACAAACAGTCTACATAAAGATAATTATACTCGACAGAAACAGCTTTATGTACAGTTGTAAATGATTTGCTTGTCTCGATGGACAAGGATAAATGACAAGAAGGACAGAATCAACACACGTCTAAACTAACTTAAACTCTGTGGGTCAACGGTACCCTTCTTATGATGCTGGACCTTAGTGCGGCTTTTAACAGAGTAGTACACAGTATACTTCTTGATGACTTGAAATCCATTGGTGTTGGGGGTACTGCATTAACCTATCTTGGCAGTTACTTGGAAGGTAGGAAGTACTGTGTTCAGATCAGGAAATCCTTTTCAAGAGTACAATCATTACAAATAGGAGTTCCACAGGGAAGTGTGATGGGGACTATTCTTTTTCGTATATATACTATTGGACTTTCAAAAATGCTAAAGAAACATAGTGTGAAATTTAAACTATTTACCGATAATACGCAAATGAATATGACCATAACTAATGCAGTGGATATTGAGAAGTTGGATCTTGTCATGTCTGATATATCAAACTGGATGAATCAGAAGCAATTGAAATTGAACGCAAATAAAACAGTGTCTAATAAATGGGAAAAAGACTGGTCTAAGGAGATTAAATGTGCCGACTCTGAGTATGTGATGTTGATCTGGGGTGAAAAAGGAAACGAAGGACCTAGGGGTATTACTTGACAAAAATCTCTCTTTAGAAGCTCAAATCAACAGTGTGAGTAGAGTCTCAAGTTATCACTTGAGAAACATAGCCTTTGTCAGAAAATACTTGGATGATGACACTGTGAAGATGCTTCTCCATTATTATACCATTACTTACTTTTACTTTTACGGGTTTATTTCTCGCCCTCCATCAGACACTAAAGGTCTGTTCAGGCGGGCCTTGGTGTGTGAAAAAATAATTTCTTTCCAGTTAGTATTTTGCTCTGTATCGTTATCAGTTATTTCGCTAGCATTTGTATTCAGGCTTAATAGTTTTCAGGTCACTATTATAACACTTTCTAAAAAAATAAGTCTTCAGGTTTTTCTTGAAAGCTGCCACATTATTGCTATTCTTGACATCGAGTGGAAGGTCGGTAAAGAGTCTCGGTGCAGCATAGCTGAACGTTCTTCCTCCTATTGCATGATTCACACTAATTTCGAATAGTCTATGTGGGTCATCAGCATGTCTAACTCTTACAGAGGTGCTGGTAGCTTCAGGGTAGGGGACCAAGCAATCACGAAGATATTTAGGCTTATCACTTGTAAGTGCTTTGTGAGTCAACAAGCAAATTTTAAATTCAATCCTAGCCTTAACAGGTAACCAATGTAGATCGATCAATGCATGCGTTATTCTCTCCCTTAGTTTAATGCCTTTTATCAGTCTAGCCGCCCAGTTTTGCACATTTTGAAGCTTTCTTAGTAGTGTATTGGGCAATTTGTAGTACAGAGAATTGCAATAATCAAGCCTTGATATTACATGACTCATCACTAAAATTTTTGTACTGCCCTCTGTTAAATATTTTCTAATAAACGCTATATTTCTCAGGTGATAGTTACACACTTTCACTGTGTTCACAATTTGGTCCCTCATTGACAAATTATAATTTATCAGTACACTCAAATTTTTATAACAGGCATAATCCCAACATCAGCATCATCCAATTTTTATACTTTGAATTAACTGGTAATTCTTCAAAGCCACCTTTGTGCCAAAAAACATACATTCTGTTTTATCATCATTTAATTTGAGCTTTTTCCTCTGCATCCATGTTTTTATTTCAGTCATTATCTCATCAATTTTCTTCTCTGTATCTTGTGTTGTTGAAATTGAGAGGTAAAACTGAGTATCATCTGCATATAGTTTAAAGCCCACTTTTTGTTTTTTCAAGATGTGTGATAGCTCGATAGTATATATGTTAAACAAGATAGGGCCCAGAACACTACCCTGTGGTACACCCTTCATAAGAATTCTCTCATTGGATCGGTTTCCAGAAACTTCTACAATAGTCTTCCTGTTCACTAAGTAACTTCGCAAAAATTTCAGTGCTTCCTCAGTCACTCCAATAGACTTTAAGTCGTCAAGTAAGTACTCGTGCACAACAGTGTCAAAAGCAGCACTAAGATCTAACATAATCAAAATTCCACACTTTCCCTCATCAAGAAGACCTATCATATCATTCATTATTGAGCATAAGGTAGTTTCTGTAGAATGATTAGCTCTGTAGGCCGATTGATTTTCCGGGAATACCTCTAACTCGTCAATATGCGCCCATAATTGCTCACTTATGACTTTTTCAATAAGCTTTGACATGTAGGATAAATTTGAAATGGGCCTATATGAATTTAGCTCGTTTACATCACCTTTTCCTTTGTAAATTGGTTTGATCAACACAGTTTTTTCACAGCTAGGAAAACAGGATTGTGATATACTTAGGTTAATTATGTTCAGGTAAATATTATATACAACTTGCTTGTTTGGAGCTTCACTTATTGAACTGTTTGGGAAAGGGTCGTTTCCACAATATGTATTCTTCATCTCTCTCATAACCTTTAATAAGTCGCACATATTTATTTCCTTAAACTTTATTAACTTCTTTCCCTCCTTCACTGGCATAGCTGACTGTCCTTCCAAGTGATTTTGGGGGAAACCTCTATAGATCTTATAAATTTTTTCATTGAAGAATATAGCAAATCTCTCTGCACAAACATTGTCAGGCAAGATATATTTTTTCTTTAATCCCATCAAATCATCAAGGTTTTTGTGAAAGTCCTTCATGTTATTGGTTTTCTTACATTCGCCGTTGTAGAATTTTCTCTTTGTTTTTTCTAACAGGATGTTATAGTCATTTCTGGCCTTATTATATAGATTTCTGGCTTGTGAGGATTTGGCTCTTTTCCATCTACCTTCCATCTTACGTCAGTGTCTTTTTGCCTTTAATAGCTCACTATTATACCATCTAACATTTTCACGTACAACTATTTGTTTGTCCTTTATGGGACACATGGTATCGTACATTTTTCCAAAATTGTCGTTGTATTTCTTGGTATAACACCCAACACATTCTCTGTCTACCATATGTTCACATTGTGTGTTTTCACAAGACATTTGCGCTACACTAGCTTCAATAAAATTCTCAGCATCAAAATTTCCCCGTTCCCTATATGTGATCCATTTTTTCAATACTCTGGTGCAATTTATATTAACATCAAAAGTGATGAGTTTATGTGTTTTTGAGATCTCAAAGTCTGGTTCCACTTCAAGGTTTTTTTATTAGGTCTGAGTCTTTTCCACATATGACCAAGTCAAGTGTATGACCACCTACTGACGTTGATACCGAAACACTGTTTATTAAATTAAACATCTCAAATACTTCCTTGAGTTCTTTAGTCTTATAAGCATTTTCCTCATCTACCCAATAATTAAAGTCACCACCAATTAATGTATTTTTAATATCGTCCACCACACCCACAAGAATACTAAATTCTTCAATGAATTTCCTCATATTACTCCCTGGTGGTCTATATAATGATATTATATTCAATACCTTATTGTTTCTTGTCAGTTTTAAACAGATATATTCAAACGTTTCAAATACTATTTCATTCATGATAGAAACCCTAGAAAGGTTTTCGACACAAAGACACCCACTCCTCCTCTAGTTTTGTCCTTTCTTGGTACGTGGTAGAAATCGTGAGTACACGGAGTCATCTCCTGAATCTTTGAGTTATCACTAATATTTCCCTGCAACCAAGTTTCCGTTAATAAGCATAAATCTAATTCCTTTTCGTTAATAAGATTTCTAATCTTTATGGTTTTATTCCCCACCGATTGAATATTTATCAGACCACACTTAACCAATGGGCTAGACTCCATGATCAGTTCTATTTTTTATCCTGGTAAGCTCCTCCTTGTATACTTTAGTTATTATCATATGTCTTATGATTCGTATCATTGTAATTCCTCACTGTGCAGTTATGACACTTTAACGTGTTTACAGTACAATCCGTGGTTCGATGATCCTGGCTACACTTGGCACATACCTGAGTCTTGCTACAATTTTCGGCAGTATGACCAAATTCCTGGCATTTATAACACTGAAATACATTGTAGGAATCATAAATTTTGCAGCATCCTCCAAGCGTGGTATATACTCTATCATCCCTTTTACGGAAGACTTTCCTGATAGTTGGACTACACTTTATAATGACATGTAATTTACCGCTTTGTCTTGATTTAAACTTCCTGATCAATTTAAAGTCCTCTTCATTTTTACATATATCATTCAACAATTCATTCTTCTCCATTATACTGGCAATTATATCATCTTCATTTTCATCAATATTGCAGACCTTGATCTTCGGTTTAAGTAGATCCTTTTTATCTACTTCTACCTTAATGTCATTCTTGACCTCTTCTAAGTCATTTTTAGCCTTTTCTAACCCAGCTTTATCCGCAAAATTAACTACCAAGTGGCCTTGTTTAGAGGTTTTGACCTGTTCGACATTCATGGTTATCTTCTTCATGATAGTTTTCTTGATCTCTGAAGCCTTCGTATTTTCCTCCGTAGATATCATAACCAAAGTGTTTCTTGATTTCAACTTGCTTGCATATGTGGTCTTGGTCACATTCTCTTGTTCGTATTCCATAAGTTTCTCTTTCAGCTCAACAATTTCTTGACGCATATCAGTGTATTGAGCATTTATCATATCCATAAAACCAGACATCTGTTGTTATACATTTACCTTCATCTCATCTATGTTGATGCTTAGTCTCATCATGTCCTCCCATGATTGCCTGGCCCATGAACCATTGGAATTTGCAGTCTCGACACATCTTGGACATTTATAAATGATGTTCCTGGTTTGTAAAAGATTACTTGTACCATCCCTTAAATTAGAGCAAGCTTCTTCATCATGGTACCATCTTCGGCATTCATCGCATTGTATCCCCTCAGCGACATAGGACTCACAGTGCCCACACATGCCATGATTGCCTCCATCATCACATTCTTCATTAGCTGCTGCCATTATATTTTCCTCTTTTCCTTGGAGTACTGTGTCGATTTCAGTCACAAATAGATCGAAATCATTCACGGGATTAAGTTTTTCTTTTCGTTTTCTAGAGAAGGACATATTGAGTCATAGTACACTGGACTACAGTAACTCTCTATATTTTGGTTTACCCAACTATCAACTGAGGAAATTACAAAACATTTTCAATAGAGTGGCGAGACTCATAACAGGCATATCATCTCGTGAAAGGATAACCCCAGCAATTATTGCCCTGCATTGGTTGCCTATCAAGGCGAGGATAGTGTATAAAATAAGCCTTTTGACTTTTCGTGCAAAAAGAAATAGGAAACAGATCATAGGTACCTAAGATCAAAGGACAACGATCAAATTTTTATTATTAATATTATCATTATTATTACAAGCTAAGCTACAACCCTAGTTTTAAACGCATGATGCTATAAGCCTAAGGGCTCCAACAGCGAAATGAAGAAACTACAAGAGAAGTAATGCAAAATTAAGATAAAATATTTTAAGAACAGTAACAACATTAATATAGATCTTTCAGGTATTAAATATAAAAAAAAAATTTAAAAAGTAAGAGAAAGAGATGGTCTCGATGCAATTACAATTCCTTCCATGAACCAACATTCCAATAAACTTGATGTACTTCCAGATGCTTGGGGGTAACTTTGTGATCATCTGGAATGACGTGACTTTCGTCAAACTGGTAACCAACCTTCGCAATGTGGTGACACCATACCACCCCCATCGCAAGTGATGTAATAAACTATTGTTACTGCTACAGTCAATACATAAAAAGAATAAGGAGGCGAATTTGTGTGCTTGAGGGCGCACTCAAGCACAATTTTCTATATTGCTTCTCTTCTTTTTTTTTAATTTTTTGTAGTTTATATGTGGAAAATTTATTTTAATGTTATTGTGCTTAAACTACTCTTGTAGTATATTTCTTTTCCTCACTGGGCTATTTTCCTTGTTGGAGCTCTTAGGCTTATAGCATCCTGCTTTTCATAATAGGGTTGTACCTTAGCAAATAATAATAATAATAATAATCATTTGAAATACAAGAGAACACTGCAGGATACATTGCATACATCCTCAAAATACACAGAGACATATGTATGGTGCATTTACTTAAGAACTTAACAAATTCATTTGTTTTTCTTTATAGCTTAAATCTCCAAACTTTTAATGCAGAGAGCATCAAATTTGTCTCCATGCTGATGCAACTGAATTGCGACAATTATATTCCTCTAATTGTTTATCCTTTTGCATGGGTTTAATATCAACTACAAATATGAGTAATTCAAAGTTAATATCCAGGTGTTCTCGATGAGGGTCAGTATAATACTACCGCTCATTTGCGGTAATGGATTACCAACACAAAGTGGGAAAATAATTACCACATATGAAGACTTGTCAGTCGACTGTCACTGTGGTGCTGCTAATGAAAATAACGCTATGTTGGTGTGAAAGCTTAATTAGATTGATCAATCGAGTGTTATGCACTGTTAGTGGAGACAGTTTATTGCATAGAGCAAGACAGTCTAATGTACATTGGAGGTAATATTACTTATTTAGTGGTAGACTAAATAGAGCCAGACAAAGAGGCAAGCTTGTCTGGGTTACTAAACTATCTATCAAATCATTATACTTACAAAAATTTTATATAGAGGTTTATAGGGTCTACTAATGTAGACCGCAGTAAAAAGTGGATTACAGACTCATTGAGTTGCTCCCCTCCACGGAAATCTTTAGTAAAAGGCGAAAGATTTATGCGTTTTGAAGGGAAGCCAGAGCTACCAAACCACTCACGTCTCATCATTCTCCTTTCTCTGACTGCTGAATGCTACGAGAAAGAGTTTAATGAAAGAAGGACATACGTCGCAATGCTATTTATCCGTTTTCTATTTTTTTTTTACATACAAATTATCATAAACCTTTGGTCATAGAAAACGTTTGATAATAGATGAATAACAAACTTATTTATTTATGTTGACCTATATCAAATTATCAAAAAGGATAATTTGGTTCTGGTTCTGAGGTCATTGATCTACTGATAGAGTGGGGTGATGTCAATATCTCAAACGAATTACAGAGTAAAGTGATTTTATGTTATATATTCTTTTTTAAAAAGAAATTTTTAAGATTTTAGAATAAAATGAAATATCACTATTTTGTAAACTGTAGTACAAAAATTAAAAGGTATGCCGATAAAAAAAACAGGATTAATCAGGATAAGCAAGGGTCAAGAACGTTTATTATTATTATTATTATTATTACTTACTAAGCTACAACCCTAGTTGGAAAAGCAGTATGCTATAAGCCCAGGGGCTCCAACAGGGAAAATAGCTCAGTGCGGAAAGGAAAAAAGGAAAATAAAATATTCTAAGAAGAGTAACAACAATAAATATCTCCTATATAAACTATAAAAACTTTAACAAAACAAGAGGAAGAGAAATAAGATAGGAGAGTGTGCTCGAGTGTACCCTCAAGCAAGAGAACTCTAACCCAAGACAGTGAAAGGCCATGGTACAGAGGCTATGGCACTACCCAAGACTAGAGAACAGTGGTTTGATTTTGGAGTGTCCTTCTCCTAGAAGAGCTGCTTACCATAGCTAAAGAGTCTCTTCTACCCTTACCAAGAGGAAAGTGGCACTGAACAATTACATATTAATGGAAGAGCTGCACACAAAAAAAATATCGATGCAACTAATTGATATGTGTACAGATCTGTGGATTTATAAGATTAAGATTTATGATTTTTGTCCAATATAGCACAGTGCTGGAGCCTGTGAGGCAATTTAGAGCTTATGTACAACTGAGGCTAAAACCCAGCAGTTTGCACTATGAAGTGAAGGTTAAAGGAGGTTGGACAGTAAGAAGGAAAAAAAAATAAGCAAAAACCGGAGGTATAATGGAAAGATCTAGGACAACAAGTGCAACTAGGGGGTGAAGAAACACATCAAAATATCTTGGGTAATGTCATCGGCGCACTGCATGAAGTACGCTGACGTGGGCACTACTCCCCTAAGTAATTTGTTGTGAATTGTGACACCTTTTAATGACGAAAACAATATCAGAACATATGTGAGAAATTCCTCTCACAACAATTTAACATAACATTTCTGTGTATGCATCTGTATAACAATAATCTTCCTCTTACCGTAAGGTTATTAGTATTGCGTGTTCATACAGATTATTGATTGATTTATTATTGAGAATAGTCGTTTATCGGGTAATCAGCAAACAGGAATTATGTTATTGTGTATATGTCTTTATTCATGAAACCGAAATTTGCATGTCTTCGTATTTTGTAGAAATATGTTCTTTATTGCATGTTATGATAAGAGTTAAAGAACCACATCTTACGAGAGAATGACACTCTTACGTTATTGTTTGTTTCATGCATGACTATGGTTTTAGTATGTAGCATTTTACGTATGGTCAATTACCGTAAAATATGCTATTAACAGTAAACAGACAAGTTACTTGCTAATTAGCGAGTCTCGAGTTGCCCCATGCCCTCCGCTCACTATTCCCCGTCAAGAATTACTTGTAGGTACACGCCTAGTCGTTCATTTGATATTGATGTTTGGGGATAAGATTTCAGATTGCACTGTTTGGAGTGACTCCCAGGTAGCCTTGAGTTGGGTATTTTATGAGATATCAAGAGAAGTGTTTGTAATTAACAGAGTAAACGAAATCAAGGACTTGAAGTCCAGTCATAACATCAGATTGTTTTATGTCTCTAGCGAGGATAATCCTGCTGATTTGGTTACACGAGGTATTCCAATGTCTCTTTTGAGTAAGTCAGGTTTGTGGTTTCATGGTCGCACTTGGATCATTGACCAAAATCAATTTCCAGAACAAGAAGAAGTAGTTTACAGAGAGTCTGTCAATGTAAATGAAATACTTGCAGAACCAAGTTTGAGAGTTCCCGATGATGATGTGATTACGTTTAAATGCCCAGAATTCTCTTCATTGAAACACGCATTAAAAATTGTAGGTAGATTAATTCGTTTTGGGAGAAGAATATTTCCTGAGAAATTCCAGAAAAGTAATAATTTACTTGTGTTAATCAAGATTATGCAACTTCAAGCCTTCCCAACGTTGTCTTATGCATTGAACAATGGTTTACAGAAAAATTCTTGTGTTCCCTCTGAGTTGAGGAATCTTATCAGACAGTTAGGTCTTTAAGTAGATGAAAGTGGTGTCATTAGGTGTCGAGGGAGACTTCAAAACGCAGATTTGTCAGAATTTGCTAAGCATCCAGTATATGTCGCTAAACGACAACCCTTATGGCCACTGATAGTATCACATTACCACATGCTTAACCTACACTGCAACACAAACACCTTAGTGATCATTCTGCGACGGCAGTTTTGGGCAGGAAAAAAATCCCCAATCCGGGAAGAAGATTTTGAAAGCATGTCTTCTGTGCAATAAAGTACAGAATCAACCCCTAAGTTTACCAGGATATCCCCCCAATACCACCCGAGCGAGTTAAGCATGAAGTACCGTTTTCCTGTGTTGGCGTAGACTATACGGGAAACATTAATGTATCTGAGAATGAAGCTGAGGACGAGAAGGCGTATGTCTTGTTATTTACATGCGCCACCGCGAGAGCAGTTGACTTGTATGTGTGTAAATCCATGAATGCTCGAGAATTTATTCTTGTCTTCGGCAACTCGCGGCAAAACACGGACTTCCAAAGCTTTTAATAAGTGACAATGCACCTAACTTCATTGAAGAAAGTAAGTTTTTAAAGGAAGTCAGCGAAGAGCCAGAAGTAAGGAATTACCTTACTGATAGTAATTTGAATGGAAATTCATTAGCCCAAGAGCCCCATGGAAAGGAGGTTTTTATGAGATTGATCAGAGTAGTGAAAAGCTGTTTACAAAGGGACTGGTTTAGAAACTGTTTCATTCATAGAACTCGGTACCATCGTGGCCGAAGCTGGAAACATCATCAATAACAGGCCCCTAACATACGTCAACGAAGATAATGCAGATGGTGCTCTCACTCCTGCAAAACTCTTGTACAGCAGAAATATTGCAATAGCTCCTCCTTTGAACAAACTTGTTGACTTACCTTACCATTAAAACGTTGATTTAAGGGAGAACTACGCCAAATTGTGTGAGACAATAAGAAAATTTTAGAAATTGTGGCTACATGATTTTCTGTCTTCTCTTAGGGAAAGACACAGGAACGTCGAGTCGTCAAACATCTGTCCTTTAAGAATAGGAGATTTAGTCCTGATAGTTAACGAGAATTGTACGAGATACAAGTACCCCTTAGGAATCATAGAGCAACTCAACACAGGACCTGATAATGTCATAAGGACAGCCGCCCGTTGAAATACTACCGCCAGAGAGTTATGGGGTCCTTTGACTGGCCAGACAGTACTACGTTGGATCCTTCTCTTTGGTTACGGTTCTTTCTCTTTGCCTACACATACGCCGAATAGTCTGGCCTATTCTTAACAGATTCTCCTCTGTCCTCACACACCTGACAACACTGAGGTTACTAAACAATTCTTCTTTGCTCAAGGGGTTAACTACTGCACTGTATTTGTTCTGTGGCTACTTTCCTCTTAGTAAGGGTAGAAGAGACTCTTTAGCTATGGTAAGCAGCTCTTCTAGGAGAAGGACACTCCAAAATCAAACCATTGTTCTCTAGTCTTGGGTAGTGCCATAGCCTCTGTACCATGGTCTTCCACTGTCTTGGGTTAAAGTTCTCTTGCTTGAGGGTACAATCAGGCACACTATTCTATTTAATTTCTTTTCCTCTTGTTTTGTTAAAGTTTTCATAGTTTATATAGGAAATATTTATTTTAATGTTACTCTTCTTAAAATATTTTATTTTTCCTTCTTTCCTTTCCTTACTGGGCTTTTTTCCCTGTTGGGGCCCCTGGGCTTATAGCATTTTGCTTTTCCAGCTAGGGTTGTAGCTTAGCAAATAATAATAATAATAATAATAATAAGATAAGAACGGCAAGTGGAAATTTTACGAGACCACTGAATCAAGTCATTCCACTTGAATGTAAAGTAATAGAGACATCGTCAACAGATAATGAAGAAAGTGGGGCCGAATCCGTGGACGTAGGAGATGACCTGGAGAGTGACGCGAAGGATGAAACAACAGATGCCCCACCATTACAGATGACGCGTGATCGTCAACCTATGAGAAAAGCTGCTGTTAAGGCCGAAGAACACAGGAAACAGTTGATTTGAAAAGGAGCTTTGTATAGCTGTATAAATGTGTTGTATGATTCCTCCCCTTCTTTTGTGGGGGAGGATGTGAGAAATTCCTCTGACAACGATTTAACATAACATTTTTGTGTATGCATCTGTATAACAATAATCTTCCTCTTACCGTAAGGTTATTAATATTGGGTGTTCATACGAGTTATTGATTGGTTTATTATTGAGAATTGTCATTTGTCAGGTAATCGGCAAACAGGAATTATATTATTGTGGATATGTCTAGAATCGGCAAACAGGAATTATGTTATTGTGTATATGTCTTTATTCATGAAACCAAAATTTCCATGCCTTCGTATTTTGTAGGAATATGTTCTTTATTGCATGTTATGATAAGAGTTAAAGAACCACATCTTACAAGAGAATGGCACTCTTACATTATTGTTTGTTTCATGCATGACTATGGTTTTAGTATGAAGCATTTTACGTATGGTCAATCACCGTACAATAAGCCTACAAAATGTTAATAGATGCTCAGTTTTAATAAGATTCGTATATGTACTTCTAGGGAATGCGTTGTAGAACATGTGGTAGTAGTTGAAGATGTTACGTAACTTGTTTACATCTCGTCAGAGAATCCATTAGTTGAGGTCAAAGGTTAGAAGACGAGGGCAGTGTTCACCCTATGATTCCCCTAGTTCGCGCTCCTCCATAGATGTATGGGCATGACAACACCCATGATCATATTTGTCACACACCACCAACCAGCTAATTACATTAAAGAAATATGTTTAAAATTACATACTGTGTTTGGAGTTTATTTTTTATGTTAATCTTTGAATTTGCTTCAAGGTGTTTTTTATTAATGTATATCTTGTAGGCAGTCTAACATGCTTTGTAATTGTATAACTTGTCTCCTTTTCTCATATAAAACCTGAATGCACGACAAAGGAGACAGCTTTTGCTCAGGGCCTCAGGCTCAAACTTTGAGTCGATCTGTTATTAGGTGTCGTGGTGGTGGTGGTGCGTGTGTGTATAAGATTAGAAGTGGTGATTTACCCTTATTCTTTTAACTTTGTCGTAATTTGTTAGAGTGCCATCGACTTATAAATTCCTTGGATTTGTCTTTGCATAATTACTTTGTCATGTTTAATCTTTATTATTAAACTTGTGACGGCGCCGAGTAAGGTTGTGAACTAAAAGGCAGGTTGGAAGCGACTGAGTTATATTATTGTAGAACACTCTCCTTATATACAAAACCTCAAGGCAACAGGACATAATAAGTTCACAAGACAGACAATATTACAGAGGAAAAACCAGACATGAATTTTCATGTTCGTTTTAGTGCGAGGGAAGAGCGAAGATACAAGCATAATATATACAAAAGGAATTATGTACAATTGTGTGAAACACGGTTGGTACATGGCTCCCCCCCTAAAAATGACATACTGTACATGTTAAATAGGGCGCCCTGATCTAGAGAGGCGAACTGTAGGCGGGTCATCTGGCAGAAGATAAGCAGGTTTTAGACGATCAATGGAGACCCAGTCTTCTTTGCCCCGAATGTTTAGGAGGAATGCTTTCGGACTGCGTCGGATCACAAGGAAAGGGCCCGTGTAAGGGGGCGTTAGTGGTGGCTTGCTGGTGTCGTTGCACAGGAAGATGTGCGTTGCAGAGTGCAAGTCCATTGGTATGTGATGCTTTCACTGGGGGCTTGTAAGTCTGGCGGCATGGAGTAAATTTTCCCACGACGTGACGTATGCGCTGGAGATCGTCGGAGGAGGTTGTAGAGGGAAAAAATTCGGCAGGGACGACCAACGGGTCGTCATACACCATTTCAGCTGCCGAGACATCGAGGGCATCTTCAGGAGTGGTCCTTAGTCCCAGGAGGACCCAGGGAAGCTGAGTAAACCAGTTGCAATCCTTGCAGCGGGACATCAAAGCTGCTTTGAGGGTGCGATGAAAACATTCAACCATTCCATTGGCAGCAGGGTTGTAGGCCGTTGTCTGATGTAGGGTGATGCCCAGGAGATTCACTAATGACGTCCACAATGGAGAGGTTAAAGTGGTTCCCCTGTCAGAAGTAATATGCTCAGGGATACCGAATCTTGAAATCCATCCAGAGAGTAAGGCAGATGTACATGAGGCGGACGTTGCAGTTTCCATGGGAATGGCTTCAGGCCAACGAGTGGAGCGGTCGATGACGGTAAACAGGTAACGATGTCCTTGTGATGTGGGTAGGGGGCCTACAACGTCGACGTGAATGTGTGCGAAACGACGCTGAGGTTGAGGAAAGGTGCCCACTCCTGAATCCGTGTGTCGATGTACTTTGGAAGTTTGGCAAGAAGTACAAGCGCGGACCCAATCCTTAGCATCCTTAGAAATGCCGTGCCAAATGAACTTTGCCTTCAGCAGCTGTGCAGTAGAACGGCACGAAGGATGTGAAAGGCCGTGAATGAAATCAAACACCTGTCGGCGCATGGGAGCAGGAATCCAAGGTCGCGGTCTACCAGTACTGACGTCACAGAGGAGGGTGGTGTTGGAGTCTTCGAGGGGAAAATCTTCCCAACGGAGGGACGTGCAGGATGTCCTACAAGCTTGATACTCTGGATCCTGTCGTTGGGCTTCAGACAGGGCGTTGTAATCCAATCCCAGTTGAACGGCAGCCAACGTGTTTCTTGACAGGACATTGGCAACGGGATTCATTTTCCCAGGGACGTATTGGAGGGTGCAATTGTATTCAGCCACGGCGGAGAGATGTCGGCGTTGACGGGCGGACCAGGCGTCACTGTCGAGTGAAGGCGTGCACCAGAAGCATGTGGTCTGTGCGAATGACGAAGGGCGTACCTTCTAAGAAATGGCAAAAGTGACGGACAGCCAAGTGCACCGCCAGCAATTCTCGATCGAAGGTAGAATAACCCGATTCTGCCTTGGACAGTTTTCTGCTGAAGAAGGCCAATGGGCGGGGCGAGCCTTTGACCACCTGCTTGAGTACTGCACCAATAGCGACGTCGCTGGCATCGGTGGAGAGAAGGAGAGGGGCGTGTGGGATAGGAAAAGTGAGAGCCGCAGCAGTTGATAGGGCCTTCTTTGCATTGCAGAAGGCTGCTTCTTGAAGGGGACCCCACTTCAGGTCCTTTGGCTTGCCCTTGAGGGAGGCGTAGAAGGGAGCAAGAGTGTCGGCAATGGCTGGCAGAAAACGGTGATAATAGTTGATCATGCCCAAGAATTCCTGCAGAGCTTTGACGGTCGAGGGCGCGGGGAAATTCTGAACGGCTGCTACCTTCTCAGGGAGGGGATGGACTCCTTCAGGAGTGATACGGTGCCCTAAGAACGACACTTCGTTGGCGTCAAAGGTACACTTGTCATACCGGACTACAAGGCTGTTTTGTTGCAGGCGGTCGAGCACGATGCGCAGGTGACGGAGGTGTTCCTCTTTTGAGGAGGAGAACACAAGTATGTCGTCCACATAACATACACAGAAAGGGAGGTCCCCTAAGATGCCATCCATGAGACGTTGAAACGTTGCCCCAGCATTACGAAGGCCAAAACAGGAGTAATTGAAGGTATATGTACCAAACAGAGTGGTAATGGCGGTCTTGGGGATGTCTTCTGGGTTCATAGGCACCTGATAATACCCCTTCAGAAGGTCGAGCGTAGAGAAAACCTTCGCTTTGTGCAGGTAGGAGGTCACATCGGCAATGTTTGGGAGGGGGTAGTGATCCGGTTCTGTTTGCATGTTCAGGCGCCTGTAATCCCCGCACAGACAGAGGGAGCCGTCTTTCTTCAGAACGATGTGTAAGGGTGACGACCATGGGCTGGAGGCCTTTTGGCAAAGGCCCATTTTCTCCATTTCGGCGAACGTCTGTTTGGCGGCTGCCAATCGTTCCGGTGCCAGACGTCTGAATTTTGCGAAGACTGGGGGTCCCGTCGTCTTGATATGGTGATAAATACCGTGCTTGGCAGGAACCGTGGGCGTTTGGCGAAGTTCTGGACGGAAAACTTCCGGGTACGACGTGAGGAGGTGGGCGTAGGCATCCGTGGGTGCGCTGATGTGGAGAGCGAGGTTAGAGGGGGTGGGTTGAAGAGGTGTCGACAAGTACGAGTCTGCGTTGACCAATCGTCGGTGGGCGACATCGACCACAAGGTGGAAATGAGAGAGGAAATCCGCACCGAGGATTGGCATTGTGACGTCAGCAACGAGAAACTTCCAATTGAATTTACCATTTCCGAACGATAATGTTAGGTTCTCGTAACCGTAGGTGGGTATCGCAGATCCGTTGGCAGCTACTAAGCGGACGTCGGCAGATGTGGACAGACTACGTCGTGCCTTGAAGAGTTTCCTTGGCAAAAGAGAACGACAAGCACCCGTGTCTACCAAAAATCGCACGCCCGTTCCTGCATCCTGTAAAAAGAAAAGATTAGAAACATGGGAGGCCACCGCCACAAGCGATGGCCTACTTACACGTTTTTTGGCCACTGACAATCCTTGGCTCATTTCTTCGCGGTTGCCCCGAATCTGAAGTGGTAGTAGCAAAACTGCGGCGGATGGGAGGTAGTAAGTACCTAAGATCAAAGGACAACGATCAAATTTTTATTATTAATATTATCATTATTATTACAAGCTAAGCTACAACCCTAGTTTTAAACGCATGATGCTATAAGCCTAAGGGCTCCAACAGCGAAATGAAGAAACTACAAGAGAAGTAATGCAAAATTAAGATAAAATATTTTAATAACAGTAACAACATTAATATAGATCTTTCAGGTATTAAATATAAAAAAAAAAAATTTAAAAAGTAAGAGGAAGAGATGGTCTCGATGCAATTACAACTCCTTCCATGAACCAACATTCCAATAAACTTGATGTACTTCCAGATGCTTGGGGGTAACTTTGTGATCATCTGGAATGACGTGACTTTCGTCAAACTGGTAACCAACCTTCGCAATGTGGTGACACCATACCACCCCCATCGCAAGTGATGTAATAAACTATTGTTACTGCTACAGTCAATACATAAAAAGAATAAGGAGGCGAATTTGTGTGCTTGAGGGCGCACTCAAGCACAATTTTCTATATTGCTTCTCTTCTTTTTTTTAATTTTTTGTAGTTTATATGTGGAAAATTTATTTTAATGTTATTGTGCTTAAACTACTCTTGTAGTATATTTCTTTTCCTCACTGAGCTATTTTCCTTGTTGGAGCTCTTAGGCTTATAGCATCCTGCTTTTCATAATAGGGTTGTACCTTAGCAAATAATAATAATAATAATAATAATCATTTGAAATACAAGAGAACACTGCAGGATACATTGCATACATCCTCAAAATACACAGAGACATATGTATGGTGCATTTACTTAAGAACTTAACAAATTCATTTGTTTTTCTTTATAGCTTAAATCTCCAAACTTTTAATGCAGAGAGCATCAAATTTGTCTCCATGCTGATGCAACTGAATTGCGACAATTATATTCCTCTAATTGTTTATCCTTTTGCATGGGTTTAATATCAACTACAAATATGAGTAATTCAAAGTTAATATCCAGGTGTTCTCGATGAGGGTCAGTATAATACTACCGCTCATTTGCGGTAATGGATTACCAACACAAAGTGGGAAAATAATTACCACATATGAAGACTTGTCAGTCGACTGTCACTGTGGTGCTGCTAATGAAAATAACGCTATGTTGGTGTGAAAGCTTAATTAGATTGATCAATCGAGTGTTATGCACTGTTAGTGGAGACAGTTTATTGCATAGAGCAAGACAGTCTAATGTACATTGGAGGTAATATTACTTATTTAGTGGTAGACTAAATAGAGCCAGACAAAGAGGCAAGCTTGTCTGGGTTACTAAACTATCTATCAAATCATTATACTTACAAAAATTTTATATAGAGGTTTATAGGGTCTACTAATGTAGACCGCAGTAAAAAGTGGATTACAGACTCATTGAGTTGCTCCCCTCCACGGAAATCTTTAGTAAAAGGCGAAAGATTTATGCGTTTTGAAGGGAAGCCAGAGCTACCAAACCACTCACGTCTCATCATTCTCCTTTCTCTGACTGCTGAATGCTACGAGAAAGAGTTTAATGAAAGAAGGACATACGTCGCAATGCTATTTATCCGTTTTCTATTTTTTTTTTACATACAAATTATCATAAACCTTTGGTCATAGAAAACGTTTGATAATAGATGAATAACAAACTTATTTATTTATGTTGACCTATATCAAATTATCAAAAAGGATAATTTGGTTCTGGTTCTGAGGTCATTGATCTACTGATAGAGTGGGGTGATGTCAATATCTCAAACGAATTACAGAGTAAAGTGATTTTATGTTATATATTCTTTTTTAAAAAGAAATTTTTAAGATTTTAGAATAAAATGAAATATCACTATTTTGTAAACTGTAGTACAAAAATTAAAAGGTATGCCGATAAAAAAAACAGGATTAATCAGGATAAGCAAGGGTCAAGAACGTTTGAATTACATATTAATGGAAGAGCTGCACACAAAAAAAATATCGATGCAACTAATTGATATGTGTACAGATCTGTGGATTTATAAGATTAAGATTTATGATTTTTGTCCAATATAGCACAGTGCTGGAGCCTGTGAGGCAATTTAGAGCTTATGTACAACTGAGGCTAAAACCCAGCAGTTTGCACTATGAAGTGAAGGTTAAAGGAGGTTGGACAGTAAGAAGGAAAAAAAAATAAGCAAAAACCGGAGGTATAATGGAAAGATCTAGGACAACAAGTGCAACTAGGGGGTGAAGAAACACATCAAAATATCTTGGGTAATGTCATCGGCGCACTGCATGAAGTACGCTGACGTGGGCACTACTCCCCTAAGTAATTTGTTGTGAATTGTGACACCTTTTAATGACGAAAACAATATCAGAACATATGTGAGAAATTCCTCTCACAACAATTTAACATAACATTTCTGTGTATGCATCTGTATAACAATAATCTTCCTCTTACCGTAAGGTTATTAGTATTGCGTGTTCATACAGATTATTGATTGATTTATTATTGAGAATAGTCGTTTATCGGGTAATCAGCAAACAGGAATTATGTTATTGTGTATATGTCTTTATTCATGAAACCGAAATTTGCATGTCTTCGTATTTTGTAGAAATATGTTCTTTATTGCATGTTATGATAAGAGTTAAAGAACCACATCTTACGAGAGAATGACACTCTTACGTTATTGTTTGTTTCATGCATGACTATGGTTTTAGTATGTAGCATTTTACGTATGGTCAATTACCGTAAAATATGCTATTAACAGTAAACAGACAAGTTACTTGCTAATTAGCGAGTCTCGAGTTGCCCCATGCCCTCCGCTCACTATTCCCCGTCAAGAATTACTTGTAGGTACACGCCTAGTCGTTCATTTGATATTGATGTTTGGGGATAAGATTTCAGATTGCACTGTTTGGAGTGACTCCCAGGTAGCCTTGAGTTGGGTATTTTATGAGATATCAAGAGAAGTGTTTGTAATTAACAGAGTAAACGAAATCAAGGACTTGAAGTCCAGTCATAACATCAGATTGTTTTATGTCTCTAGCGAGGATAATCCTGCTGATTTGGTTACACGAGGTATTCCAATGTCTCTTTTGAGTAAGTCAGGTTTGTGGTTTCATGGTCGCACTTGGATCATTGACCAAAATCAATTTCCAGAACAAGAAGAAGTAGTTTACAGAGAGTCTGTCAATGTAAATGAAATACTTGCAGAACCAAGTTTGAGAGTTCCCGATGATGATGTGATTACGTTTAAATGCCCAGAATTCTCTTCATTGAAACACGCATTAAAAATTGTAGGTAGATTAATTCGTTTTGGGAGAAGAATATTTCCTGAGAAATTCCAGAAAAGTAATAATTTACTTGTGTTAATCAAGATTATGCAACTTCAAGCCTTCCCAACGTTGTCTTATGCATTGAACAATGGTTTACAGAAAAATTCTTGTGTTCCCTCTGAGTTGAGGAATCTTATCAGACAGTTAGGTCTTTAAGTAGATGAAAGTGGTGTCATTAGGTGTCGAGGGAGACTTCAAAACGCAGATTTGTCAGAATTTGCTAAGCATCCAGTATATGTCGCTAAACGACAACCCTTATGGCCACTGATAGTATCACATTACCACATGCTTAACCTACACTGCAACACAAACACCTTAGTGATCATTCTGCGACGGCAGTTTTGGGCAGGAAAAAAATCCCCAATCCGGGAAGAAGATTTTGAAAGCATGTCTTCTGTGCAATAAAGTACAGAATCAACCCCTAAGTTTACCAGGATATCCCCCCAATACCACCCGAGCGAGTTAAGCATGAAGTACCGTTTTCCTGTGTTGGCGTAGACTATACGGGAAACATTAATGTATCTGAGAATGAAGCTGAGGACGAGAAGGCGTATGTCTTGTTATTTACATGCGCCACCGCGAGAGCAGTTGACTTGTATGTGTGTAAATCCATGAATGCTCGAGAATTTATTCTTGTCTTCGGCAACTCGCGGCAAAACACGGACTTCCTAAGCTTTTAATAAGTGACAATGCACCTAACTTCATTGAAGAAAGTAAGTTTTTAAAGGAAGTCAGCGAAGAGCCAGAAGTAAGGAATTACCTTACTGATAGTAATTTGAATGGAAATTCATTAGCCCAAGAGCCCCATGGAAAGGAGGTTTTTATGAGATTGATCAGAGTAGTGAAAAGCTGTTTACAAAGGGACTGGTTTAGAAACTGTTTCATTCATAGAACTCGGTACCATCGTGGCCGAAGCTGGAAACATCATCAATAACAGGCCCCTAACATACGTCAACGAAGATAATGCAGATGGTGCTCTCACTCCTGCAAAACTCTTGTACAGCAGAAATATTGCAATAGCTCCTCCTTTGAACAAACTTGTTGACTTACCTTACCATTAAAACGTTGATTTAAGGGAGAACTACGCCAAATTGTGTGAGACAATAAGAAAATTTTAGAAATTGTGGCTACATGATTTTCTGTCTTCTCTTAGGGAAAGACACAGGAACGTCGAGTCGTCAAACATCTGTCCTTTAAGAATAGGAGATTTAGTCCTGATAGTTAACGAGAATTGTACGAGATACAAGTACCCCTTAGGAATCATAGAGCAACTCAACACAGGACCTGATAATGTCATAAGGACAGCCGCCCGTTGAAATACTACCGCCAGAGAGTTATGGGGTCCTTTGACTGGCCAGACAGTACTACGTTGGATCCTTCTCTTTGGTTACGGTTCTTTCTCTTTGCCTACACATACGCCGAATAGTCTGGCCTATTCTTAACAGATTCTCCTCTGTCCTCACACACCTGACAACACTGAGGTTACTAAACAATTCTTCTTTGCTCAAGGGGTTAACTACTGCACTGTATTTGTTCTGTGGCTACTTTCCTCTTAGTAAGGGTAGAAGAGACTCTTTAGCTATGGTAAGCAGCTCTTCTAGGAGAAGGACACTCCAAAATCAAACCATTGTTCTCTAGTCTTGGGTAGTGCCATAGCCTCTGTACCATGGTCTTCCACTGTCTTGGGTTAAAGTTCTCTTGCTTGAGGGTACAATCAGGCACACTATTCTATTTAATTTCTTTTCCTCTTGTTTTGTTAAAGTTTTCATAGTTTATATAGGAAATATTTATTTTAATGTTACTCTTCTTAAAATATTTTATTTTTCCTTCTTTCCTTTCCTTACTGGGCTTTTTTCCCTGTTGGGGCCCCTGGGCTTATAGCATTTTGCTTTTCCAGCTAGGGTTGTAGCTTAGCAAATAATAATAATAATAATAATAATAAGATAAGAACGGCAAGTGGAAATTTTACGAGACCACTGAATCAAGTCATTCCACTTGAATGTAAAGTAATAGAGACATCGTCAACAGATAATGAAGAAAGTGGGGCCGAATCCGTGGACGTAGGAGATGACCTGGAGAGTGACGCGAAGGATGAAACAACAGATGCCCCACCATTACAGATGACGCGTGATCGTCAACCTATGAGAAAAGCTGCTGTTAAGGCCGAAGAACACAGGAAACAGTTGATTTGAAAAGGAGCTTTGTATAGCTGTATAAATGTGTTGTATGATTCCTCCCCTTCTTTTGTGGGGGAGGATGTGAGAAATTCCTCTGACAACGATTTAACATAACATTTTTGTGTATGCATCTGTATAACAATAATCTTCCTCTTACCGTAAGGTTATTAATATTGGGTGTTCATACGAGTTATTGATTGGTTTATTATTGAGAATTGTCATTTGTCAGGTAATCGGCAAACAGGAATTATATTATTGTGGATATGTCTAGAATCGGCAAACAGGAATTATGTTATTGTGTATATGTCTTTATTCATGAAACCAAAATTTCCATGCCTTCGTATTTTGTAGGAATATGTTCTTTATTGCATGTTATGATAAGAGTTAAAGAACCACATCTTACAAGAGAATGGCACTCTTACATTATTGTTTGTTTCATGCATGACTATGGTTTTAGTATGAAGCATTTTACGTATGGTCAATCACCGTACAATAAGCCTACAAAATGTTAATAGATGCTCAGTTTTAATAAGATTCGTATATGTACTTCTAGGGAATGCGTTGTAGAACATGTGGTAGTAGTTGAAGATGTTACGTAACTTGTTTACATCTCGTCAGAGAATCCATTAGTTGAGGTCAAAGGTTAGAAGACGAGGGCAGTGTTCACCCTATGATTCCCCTAGTTCGCGCTCCTCCATAGATGTATGGGCATGACAACACCCATGATCATATTTGTCACACACCACCAACCAGCTAATTACATTAAAGAAATATGTTTAAAATTACATACTGTGTTTGGAGTTTATTTTTTATGTTAATCTTTGAATTTGCTTCAAGGTGTTTTTTATTAATGTATATCTTGTAGGCAGTCTAACATGCTTTGTAATTGTATAACTTGTCTCCTTTTCTCATATAAAACCTGAATGCACGACAAAGGAGACAGCTTTTGCTCAGGGCCTCAGGCTCAAACTTTGAGTCGATCTGTTATTAGGTGTCGTGGTGGTGGTGGTGCGTGTGTGTATAAGATTAGAAGTGGTGATTTACCCTTATTCTTTTAACTTTGTCGTAATTTGTTAGAGTGCCATCGACTTATAAATTCCTTGGATTTGTCTTTGCATAATTACTTTGTCATGTTTAATCTTTATTATTAAACTTGTGACGGCGCCGAGTAAGGTTGTGAACTAAAAGGCAGGTTGGAAGCGACTGAGTTATATTATTGTAGAACACTCTCCTTATATACAAAACCTCAAGGCAACAGGACATAATAAGTTCACAAGACAGACAATATTACAGAGGAAAAACCAGACATGAATTTTCATGTTCGTTTTAGTGCGAGGGAAGAGCGAAGATACAAGCATAATATATACAAAAGGAATTATGTACAATTGTGTGAAACACGGTTGGTACATGGCTCCCCCCCTAAAAATGACATACTGTACATGTTAAATAGGGCGCCCTGATCTAGAGAGGCGAACTGTAGGCGGGTCATCTGGCAGAAGATAAGCAGGTTTTAGACGATCAATGGAGACCCAGTCTTCTTTGCCCCGAATGTTTAGGAGGAATGCTTTCGGACTGCGTCGGATCACAAGGAAAGGGCCCGTGTAAGGGGGCGTTAGTGGTGGCTTGCTGGTGTCGTTGCACAGGAAGATGTGCGTTGCAGAGTGCAAGTCCATTGGTATGTGATGCTTTCACTGGGGGCTTGTAAGTCTGGCGGCATGGAGTAAATTTTCCCACGACGTGACGTATGCGCTGGAGATCGTCGGAGGAGGTTGTAGAGGGAAAAAATTCGGCAGGGACGACCAACGGGTCGTCATACACCATTTCAGCTGCCGAGACATCGAGGGCATCTTCAGGAGTGGTCCTTAGTCCCAGGAGGACCCAGGGAAGCTGAGTAAACCAGTTGCAATCCTTGCAGCGGGACATCAAAGCTGCTTTGAGGGTGCGATGAAAACATTCAACCATTCCATTGGCAGCGGGGTTGTAGGCCGTTGTCTGATGTAGGGTGATGCCCAGGAGATTCACTAATGACGTCCACAATGGAGAGGTTAAAGTGGTTCCCCTGTCAGAAGTAATATGCTCAGGGATACCGAATCTTGAAATCCATCCAGAGAGTAAGGCAGATGTACATGAGGCGGACGTTGCAGTTTCCATGGGAATGGCTTCAGGCCAACGAGTGGAGCGGTCGATGACGGTAAACAGGTAACGATGTCCTTGTGATGTGGGTAGGGGGCCTACAACGTCGACGTGAATGTGTGCGAAACGACGCTGAGGTTGAGGAAAGGTGCCCACTCCTGAATCCGTGTGTCGATGTACTTTGGAAGTTTGGCAAGAAGTACAAGCGCGGACCCAATCCTTAGCATCCTTAGAAATGCCGTGCCAAATGAACTTTGCCTTCAGCAGCTGTGCAGTAGAACGGCACGAAGGATGTGAAAGGCCGTGAATGAAATCAAACACCTGTCGGCGCATGGGAGCAGGAATCCAAGGTCGCGGTCTACCAGTACTGACGTCACAGAGGAGGGTGGTGTTGGAGTCTTCGAGGGGAAAATCTTCCCAACGGAGGGACGTGCAGGATGTCCTACAAGCTTGATACTCTGGATCCTGTCGTTGGGCTTCAGACAGGGCGTTGTAATCCAATCCCAGTTGAACGGCAGCCAACGTGTTTCTTGACAGGACATTGGCAACGGGATTCATTTTCCCAGGGACGTATTGGAGGGTGCAATTGTATTCAGCCACGGCGGAGAGATGTCGGCGTTGACGGGCGGACCAGGCGTCACTGTCGAGTGAAGGCGTGCACCAGAAGCATGTGGTCTGTGCGAATGACGAAGGGCGTACCTTCTAAGAAATGGCAAAAGTGACGGACAGCCAAGTGCACCGCCAGCAATTCTCGATCGAAGGTAGAATAACCCGATTCTGCCTTGGACAGTTTTCTGCTGAAGAAGGCCAATGGGCGGGGCGAGCCTTTGACCACCTGCTTGAGTACTGCACCAATAGCGACGTCGCTGGCATCGGTGGAGAGAAGGAGAGGGGCGTGTGGGATAGGAAAAGTGAGAGCCGCAGCAGTTGATAGGGCCTTCTTTGCATTGCAGAAGGCTGCTTCTTGAAGGGGACCCCACTTCAGGTCCTTTGGCTTGCCCTTGAGGGAGGCGTAGAAGGGAGCAAGAGTGTCGGCAATGGCTGGCAGAAAACGGTGATAATAGTTGATCATGCCCAAGAATTCCTGCAGAGCTTTGACGGTCGAGGGCGCGGGGAAATTCTGAACGGCTGCTACCTTCTCAGGGAGGGGATGGACTCCTTCAGGAGTGATACGGTGCCCTAAGAACGACACTTCGTTGGCGTCAAAGGTACACTTGTCATACCGGACTACAAGGCTGTTTTGTTGCAGGCGGTCGAGCATGATGCGCAGGTGACGGAGGTGTTCCTCTTTTGAGGAGGAGAACACAAGTATGTCGTCCACATAACATACACAGAAAGGGAGGTCCCCTAAGATGCCATCCATGAGACGTTGAAACGTTGCCCCAGCATTACGAAGGCCAAAACAGGAGTAATTGAAGGTATATGTACCAAACAGAGTGGTAATGGCGGTCTTGGGGATGTCTTCTGGGTTCATAGGCACCTGATAATACCCCTTCAGAAGGTCGAGCGTAGAGAAAACCTTCGCTTTGTGCAGGTAGGAGGTCACATCGGCAATGTTTGGGAGGGGGTAGTGATCCGGTTCTGTTTGCATGTTCAGGCGCCTGTAATCCCCGCACAGACAGAGGGAGCCGTCTTTCTTCAGAACGATGTGTAAGGGTGACGACCATGGGCTGGAGGCCTTTTGGCAAAGGCCCATTTTCTCCATTTCGGCGAACGTCTGTTTGGCGGCTGCCAATCGTTCCGGTGCCAGACGTCTGAATTTTGCGAAGACTGGGGGTCCCGTCGTCTTGATATGGTGATAAATACCGTGCTTGGCAGGAACCGTGGGCGTTTGGCGAAGTTCTGGACGGAAAACTTCCGGGTACGACGTGAGGAGGTGGGCGTAGGCATCCGTGGGTGCGCTGATGTGGAGAGCGAGGTTAGAGGGGGTGGGTTGAAGAGGTGTCGACAAGTACGAGTCTGCGTTGACCAATCGTCGGTGGGCGACATCGACCACAAGGTGGAAATGAGAGAGGAAATCCGCACCGAGGATTGGCATTGTGACGTCAGCAACGAGAAACTTCCAATTGAATTTACCATTTCCGAACGATAATGTTAGGTTCTCGTAACCGTAGGTGGGTATCGCAGATCCGTTGGCAGCTACTAAGCGGACGTCGGCAGATGTGGACAGACTACGTCGTGCCTTGAAGAGTTTCCTTGGCAAAAGAGAACGACAAGCACCCGTGTCTACCAAAAATCGCACGCCCGTTCCTGCATCCTGTAAAAAGAAAAGATTAGAAACATGGGAGGCCACCGCCACAAGCGATGGCCTACTTACACGTTTTTTGGCCACTGACAATCCTTGGCTCATTTCTTCGCGGTTGCCCCGAATCTGAAGTGGTAGTAGCAAAACTGCGGCGGATGGGAGGTAGTAAGTACCTAAGATCAAAGGACAACGATCAAATTTTTATTATTAATATTATCATTATTATTACAAGCTAAGCTACAACCCTAGTTTTAAACGCATGATGCTATAAGCCTAAGGGCTCCAACAGCGAAATGAAGAAACTACAAGAGAAGTAATGCAAAATTAAGATAAAATATTTTAATAACAGTAACAACATTAATATAGATCTTTCAGGTATTAAATATAAAAAAAAAAAATTTAAAAAGTAAGAGGAAGAGATGGTCTCGATGCAATTACAACTCCTTCCATGAACCAACATTCCAATAAACTTGATGTACTTCCAGATGCTTGGGGGTAACTTTGTGATCATCTGGAATGACGTGACTTTCGTCAAACTGGTAACCAACCTTCGCAATGTGGTGACACCATACCACCCCCATCGCAAGTGATGTAATAAACTATTGTTACTGCTACAGTCAATACATAAAAAGAATAAGGAGGCGAATTTGTGTGCTTGAGGGCGCACTCAAGCACAATTTTCTATATTGCTTCTCTTCTTTTTTTTAATTTTTTGTAGTTTATATGTGGAAAATTTATTTTAATGTTATTGTGCTTAAACTACTCTTGTAGTATATTTCTTTTCCTCACTGAGCTATTTTCCTTGTTGGAGCTCTTAGGCTTATAGCATCCTGCTTTTCATAATAGGGTTGTACCTTAGCAAATAATAATAATAATAATAATAATCATTTGAAATACAAGAGAACACTGCAGGATACATTGCATACATCCTCAAAATACACAGAGACATATGTATGGTGCATTTACTTAAGAACTTAACAAATTCATTTGTTTTTCTTTATAGCTTAAATCTCCAAACTTTTAATGCAGAGAGCATCAAATTTGTCTCCATGCTGATGCAACTGAATTGCGACAATTATATTCCTCTAATTGTTTATCCTTTTGCATGGGTTTAATATCAACTACAAATATGAGTAATTCAAAGTTAATATCCAGGTGTTCTCGATGAGGGTCAGTATAATACTACCGCTCATTTGCGGTAATGGATTACCAACACAAAGTGGGAAAATAATTACCACATATGAAGACTTGTCAGTCGACTGTCACTGTGGTGCTGCTAATGAAAATAACGCTATGTTGGTGTGAAAGCTTAATTAGATTGATCAATCGAGTGTTATGCACTGTTAGTGGAGACAGTTTATTGCATAGAGCAAGACAGTCTAATGTACATTGGAGGTAATATTACTTATTTAGTGGTAGACTAAATAGAGCCAGACAAAGAGGCAAGCTTGTCTGGGTTACTAAACTATCATATCATTATACTTACAAAAATTTTATATAGAGGTTTATAGGGTCTACTAATGTAGACCGCAGTAAAAAGTGGATTACAGACTCATTGAGTTGCTCCCCTCCACGGAAATCTTTAGTAAAAGGCGAAAGATTTATGCGTTTTGAAGGGAAGCCAGAGCTACCAAACCACTCACGTCTCATCATTCTCCTTTCTCTGACTGCTGAATGCTACGAGAATGAGTTTAATGAAAGAAGGACATACGTCGCAATGCTATTTATCCGTTTTCTATTTTTTTTACATACAAATTATCATAAACCTTTGGTCATAGAAAACGTTTGATAATAGATGAATAACAAACTTATTTATTTATGTTGACCCATATCAAATTATCAAAAAGGATAATTTGGTTCTGGTTCTGAGGTCATTGATCTACTGATAGAGTGGGGTGATGTCAATATCTCAAACGAATTACAGAGTAGTACAAAAACTAAAAGGTATGATGATAAAAAAACAGGATTAATCAGGATAAGCAAGGGTCAAGAACGTTTGAATTACATATTAATGGAAGAGTTGCACAGAAAAAAAAATATCGATGCAACTAATTGATAAGTGTACAGATCTGTGGATTTATAAGATTAAGATTTATGATTTTTGTCCTATATAGCACAGTGCTGGAGCCTGTGAGGCAATTTAGAGCTTATGTACAACTGAGGCTAAAACCCAGCAGTTTGCACTATGAAGTGAAGGTTAAAGGAGGTTGGACAGTAAGAAGGAAAAAAAAATAAGCAAAAACCGGAGGTATAATGGAAAGATCTAGGACAACAAGTGCAACTAGGGGGTGAAGAAACACATCAAAATATCTTGGGTAATGTCATCGGCGCACTGCATGAAGTACGCTGACGTGGGCACTACTCCCCTAAGTAATTTGTTGTGAATTGTGACACCTTTTAATGACGAAAACAATATCAGAACATATGTGAGAAATTCCTCTCACAACAATTTAACATAACATTTCTGTGTATGCATCTGTATAACAATAATCTTCCTCTTACCGTAAGGTTATTAATATTGGGTGTTCATACAAGCTATTGATTGATTTATTATTGAGAATTGTCATTTGTCAGGTAATCGGCAAACAGGAATTATGTTATTGTGTATATGTCTAGAATCGGCAAACAGGAATTATGTTATTGTGTATATGACTTTATTCATGAAACCGAAATTTGCATGTCTTCGTATTTTGTAGAAATATGTTCTTTATTGCATGTTATGATAAGAGTTAAAGAACCACATCTTACGAGAGAATGACACTCTTACGTTATTGTTTGTTTCATGCATGACTATGGTTTTAGTATGTAGCATTTTACGTATGGTCAATTACCGTAAAATATGCTATTAACAGTAAACAGACAAGTTACTTGCTAATTAGCGAGTCTCGAGTAGCCCCATGCCCTCCGCTCACTATTCCCCGTCAAGAATTACTTGTAGGTACACGCCTAGTCGTTCATTTGTTATTGATGTTTGGGGATAAGATTTCAGATTGCACTGTTTGGAGTGACTCCCAGGTAGCCTTGAGTTGGGTATTTTATGAGAAATCAAGAGAAGTGTTTGTAATTAACAGAGTAAACGAAATCAAGGACTTGAAGTCCAGTCATAACATCAGATTGTTTTATGTCTCTAGCGAGGATAATCCTGCTAATTTGGTTACACGAGGTATTCCAATGTCTCTTTTGAGTAAGTCAGGTTTGTGGTTTTATGGTCGCACTTGGATCATTGACCAAAATCAATTTCCACAACAAGAAGATGTAGTTTACAGAGAGTCTGTCAATGTAAATGAAATACTTGCAGAACCAAGTTTGAGAGTTCCCGATGATGATGTGATTACGCTTAATTGCCCAGAATTCTCTTCATTGAAACACGCATTAAAAATTGTAGGTAGATTAATTCGTTTTGGGAGAAGAATATTTCCTGAGAAATTCCAGAAAAGTAATAATTTACTTGTGTTAATCAAGATTATGCAACTTCAAGCCTTCCCAACGTTGTCTTATGCATTGAACAATGGTTTACAGAAAAATTCTAGTGTTCCCTCTGAGTTGAGGAATCTTATCAGACAGTTAGGTCTTTAAGTAGATGAAAGTGGTGTCATTAGGTGTCGAGGGAGACTTCAAAACGCAGATTTGTCAGAATTTGCTAAGCATCCAGTATATGTCGCTAGTCGACAACCCTTATGGCCACTGATAGTATCACATTACCACATGCTTAACCTACACTGCAACACAAACACCTTGGTGATCATTCTGCGACTGCAGTTCTGGGCAGGAAAAAAATCCCCAATCCGGGAAGAAGATTTTGAAAGCATGTCTTCTGTGCAATAAAGTACAGAATCAACCCCTAAGTTTACCAGGATATCCCCCCCATACCACCCGAGCGAGTTAAGCATGAAGTACCGTTTTCCTGTGTTGGCGTAGACTATACGGGAAACATTAATGTATCTGAGAATGAAGCTGAAGACGATAAGGCGTATGTCTTGTTATTTACATGCGCCACCGCGAGAGCAGTTGACTTGTATGTGTGTAAATCCATGAATGCTCGAGAATTTATTCTTGTCTTTGGCAACTCGCGGCAAAACATGGACTTCCTAAGCTTTTAATAAGTGACAATGCACCAAACTTTATTGAAGAAAGTAAGTTTTTAAAGGAAGTCAGCGAAGAGCCAGAAGTAAGGAATTACCTTACTGATAGTAATTTGAATGGAAATTCATTAGCCCAAGAGCCCCATGGAAAGGAGGTTTTTATGAGACTGATCAGATTAGTGAAAAGATGTTTACAAAGGGACTTGTTTAGAAACGGTTTCATTCATAGAACTCAGTACCATCGTGGCCGAAGCTGGAAACATCATCAATAACAGGCCCCTAACATACGTCAACGAAGATAATGCAGATGGTGCTCTCACTCCTGCGAAACTCTTGTACGGCAGAAATATTGCAATAGCTCCTCCTTTGAACAAGCTTGTTGACTTACCTTACCATTAAAACGTTGATTTGAGGGAGAACTACGCCAAATTGTGTGAGACAATAAGAAAATTTTAGAAATTGTGGCTACATGATTTTCTGTCTTCTCTTAGGGAAAGACACAGGAACGTCGAGTCGTCAAACATCTGTCCTTTAAGAATAGGAGATTTAGTCCTGATAGTTAACGAGAATTGTACGAGATACAAGTACCCCTTAGGAATCATAGAGCAACTCCACACAGGATAATGTCATAAGGACACTTGAGATAAGAACGGCAAGTGGAAATTTTACGAGACCACTGAATCAAGTCATTCCACTTTAATGTAATGTAATAGAGACATCGTCAACAGATAATGAAGAAAGTGGGGCCGAATCCGTGGACGTAGGAGATGACCTGGAGAGTGACGCGAAGGATGAAACAACAGATGCCTCACCATTACAGATGACGCCTGATCGTCAGCCTATGAGAAAAGCTGCTGTTAAGATCGAAGAACACAGGAAACAGTTGATTTGAAAAGGAGCTTTGTAAAGCTGTATAAATGTGTTGTATGATTCCTCCCCTTCTTTTGTGGGGGAGGATGTGAGAAATTCCTCTGACAACGATTTAACATAACATTTTTGTGTATGCATCTGTATAACAATAATCTTCCTCTTACCATAAGGTTATTAATATTGGGTGTTCATACAAGCTATTGATTGATTTATTATTGAGAATTGTCATTTGTCAGGTAATCGGCAAACAGGAATTATGTTATTGTGTATATGTCTAGAATCGGCAAACAGGAATTATGTTATTGTGTATATGTCTTTATTCATGAAACCGAAATTTGCATGTCTTCGTATTTTGTAGAAATATGTTCTTTATTGCATGTTAGGATAAGAGTTAAAGAACCACATCTTACAAGAGAATGGCACTCTTACATTATTGTTTGTTTCATGCATTACTATGGTTTTAGTATGAAGCATTTTACGTATGGTCAATCACCATACAATAAGCCTACAAAATGTTAATAGATACTCAGTTTTAATAAGATTCGTATATGTACTTCTAGGGAATGCGTTGTAGAACACGTGGTAGTAGTTGAAGATGTTACGTAACTTGTTTACATCTCGTCAGAAAATCCATTAGTTGAGGTCAAAGGTTAGAAGACGAGGGCAGTGTTCACCTTATGATTCCCCTAGTTCGCGCTCCTCCATAGATGTATGGGCATGACAACACCCATGATCATATTTGTCACACACCACCAACCAGCTAATTACATTTAAGAAATATGTTTAAAATTACATACTGTGTTTGGAGTTTATTTTTTATGTTAATCTTTGAATTTGCTTCAAGGTGTTTTTTATTAATGTATATCTTGTAGGCAGTCTAACATGCTTTGTAATTGTATAACTTGTCTCCTTTTCTCATATAAAACCTGAATGCACGACAAAGGAGACAGCTTTTGCTCAGGGCCTCAGGCTCAAACTTTGAGTCGATCTGTTATTAGGTGTCGTGGTGGTGGTGGTGCGTGTGTGTATAAGATTAGAAGTGGTGATTTACCCTTATTCTTTTAACTTTGTCGTAATTTGTTAGAGTGCCATTGACTTATAAATTCCTTGGATTTGTCTTTGCATAATTACTTTGTCATATTTAATCTTTATTATTAAACTTGTGACGGCGCCGAGTAAGGTTGTGAACTAAAAGGCAGGTTGGAAGCGACTGAGTTATATTATTGTAGAACACTCTCCTTATATACAAAACCTCAAGGCAACAGGACATAACAAGTTCACAAGACAGACAATATTACAGAGGAAAAACCAGACATGAATTTTCATGTTCGTTTTAGTGCGAGGGAAGAGCGAAGATACAAGCATAATATATACAAAAGGAATTATGTACAATTGTGTGAAACACGGTTGGTACATGGCTCCCCCCCTAAAAATTACATACTGTACATGTTAAATAGGGCGCCCTAATCTAGAGAGGCGAACTGTAGGCGGGTCATCTGGCAGAAGATAATCAGGTTTTAGACGATCAATGGAGACCCAGTCTTCTTTGCCCCGAATGTTTAGGAGGAATGCTTTCGGACTGCGTCGGATCACAAGGAAAGGGCCCGTGTAAGGGGGCGTTAGTGGTGGCTTGCTGGTGTCATTGCGCAGGAAGACGTGCGTTGCAGAGTGCAAGTCCATTGGTATGTGATGCTTCGCTGGGGGCTTGTAAGTCTGGCAGCACGGAGTAAATTTTCCCACGACGTGACGTATGCGCTGGAGATCGTCGGAGGAGGTTGTAGAAGGAAAAAATTCGGCAAGGACGACCAACGGGTCGCCATACACCATTTCAGCTGCCGAGACATCGAGGGCATCTTTAAGAGTGGGCCTTAGTCCAAGGAGGACCCAGGGAAGCTGAGTAAACCAGTTGCAATCCTTGCAGCGGGACATCAAAGCTGCTTTGAGGGTGCGATGAAAACATTCAACCATTCTATTGGCAGCGGGGTTGTAGGCCGTTGTCTGATGTAGGGTGATGCCCAGGAGATTCACTAATGACGTCCACAATTGAGAGGTTAAAGTGGTTCCCCTGTCAGAAGTAATATGCTCAGGGATACCGAATCTTGAAATCCATCCAGAAAGTAAGGCAGATGTACATGAGGCGGACGTTGCAGTTTCTATGGGAATGGCTTCAGGCCAACAAGTGGAGCGGTCGATGACGGTAAACAGGTAACGATGTCCTTGTGATGTGGGTAGGGGGCCTACAACGTCGACGTGAATGTGTGCGAAACGACGCTGAGGTTGAGGAAAGGTGCCCACTCCTGAATCCGTGTGTCGATGTACTTTGGAAGTTTGGCAAGAAGTACAAGCGTGGACCCAATCCTTAGCATCCTTAGAAATGCCGTGCCAAATGAACTTTGCCTTCAGCAGCTGTGCAGTAGAACGGCACAAGGGATGTGAAAGGCCGTGAATGAAATCAAACACCTGTCAGCGCATGGGAGCAGGAATCCAAGGTCGCGGTCTACCAGTACTGACGTCACAGAGGAGGGTGGTGTTGGAGTCTTCGAGGGGAAAATCTTCCCAACGGAGGGACATGCAGGATGTCCTACAAGCTTGATACTCTGGATCCTGTCGTTGGGCTTCAGCCAGGGCGTTGTAATCCAATCCCAGTTGAACGGCAGCCAACTTGTTTCTTGACAGGACATCGGCAACGGGATTCATTTTCCCAGGGACGTATTGGAGGGTGCAATTGTATTCAGCCATGGCAGAAAGATGTCGGCGTTGACGGGCGGACCAGGCGTCAGACTGTCGAGTGAAGGCGTGCACCAGAGGCATGTGGTCTGTGCGAATGACGAAGGGCGTACCTTCTAAGAAATGGCAAAAGTGACGGACAGCCAAGTGCACCGCCAGCAATTCTCGATCGAAGGTAGAATAACCCGATTCTGCCTTGGACAGTTTTCTGCTGAAGAAGGCCAATGGGCGGGGCGAGCCTTTGACCACCTGCTCGAGTACTGCACCAATAGTGACGTCGCTGGCATCGCTGGAGAGAAGGAGAGGGGCGTGTGGGATAGGAAATGTGAGAGCCGCAGCAGTTGATAGGGCCTTCTTTGCATTGCAGAAGGCTGCTTCTTGAAGGGGACCCCACTTCAGGTCCTTTGGCTTGCCCTTGAGGGAGGCGTAGAGGGGAGCAAGAGTGTCAGCAATGGCTGGCAGAAAACGGTGATAATAGGTGATCATGCCCAAGAATTCCTGCAGAGCTTTGACGGTCGAGGGCGCGGGGAAATTCTGAACGGCTGCTACCTTCTCAGGGAGGGGATGGACTCCTTCAGGAGTGATACGGTGCCCTAAGAACGACACTTCGTTGGCGCCAAAGGTACACTTGTCGTACCGGACTACAAGGCCGTTTTGTTGCAGGTGGTCGAGCACGATGCGCAGGTGACGGAGGTGTTCCTCTTTTGAGGAGGAGAACACAAGTATGTCGTCCACATAACATACACAGAAAGGGAGGTCCCCTAAGATGCCATCCATGGGACGTTGAAACGTTGCCCCAGCATTACGAAGGCCAAAACAGGAGTAATTGAAGGTATATGTACCAAACGGAGTGGTGATGGCGGTCTTGGGGATGTCTTCTGGGTTCATAGGCACCTGATAATACCCCTTCAGGAGGTCGAGCGTAGAGTAAACCTTCGCTTTGTGCAGGTAGGAGGTCACATCGGCAATGTTTGGGAGGGGGTAGTGATCCGGTTCTGTTTACATGTTCAGACGCCTGTAATCCCCGCACGGACGGAGGGAGCCGTCTTTCTTCAGAACGATGTGTAAGGGTGACGACCATGGGCTGGAGGCCTTTTGGCAAAGGCCCATTTTCTCCATTTCGGCGAACGTCTGTTTGGCAGCTGCCAATCGTTCCGGTGCCAGACGTCTGAATTTTGCGAAGACTGGGGGTCCCGTCGTCTTGATATGGTGATAAATACCATGCTTGGCAGGAACCGTGGGCGTTTGGCGAAGATCTGGACGGAAAACTTCCGGGTACGACATGAGGAGGTGGGCGTAGGCATCCGTGGGTGCGCTGATGTGGAGAGCGAGGTTAGAGGGGGTGGGTTGAAGAGGTGTCGACAAGTACGAGTCTGCATTGACCAATCGTCGGTTGCGACATCGACCAGAAAGTGGAAATGAGAGAGGAAATCCGCACCGAGGATTGGCATTGTGACGTCAGCAACGAGAAACTTCCAATTGAATTTACCGTTTCTGAACGATAATGTTAGGTTCTTGTAACCGTAGGTGGGTATCGCAGATCCGTTGGCAGCTCTAAGCGGACGTCGGCAGATGTAGACAGACTATATCGTGCCTTGAAGAGTTTCCTTGGCAAAAGAGAACGACAAGCACCCGTGTCTACCAAAAATCGCACGCCAGTTCCTGCATCCTGTAAAAAGAAAAGATTAGAAACATGGGAGGCCACCGCCACAAGCGATGGCCTACTTACACGTTTTTTGGCCACTGACAATCCTTGGCACATTTCTTCGCGGTTGCCCCAAATCTGAAGTGGTAGTAGCAAAACTGCGGCGGATGGGAGGTAGTAAGTGGCTGCAGAAGTCGTTCGTTGGGGCGCGAGCGATTGGTGGGTGGTGGGCGGCTTTGTCGCCGCTTCGGCACGTCACGGGGTAGGTGTGTATGTCCTACGGCATTCATGTCAGCTTCGGTTGACATTGAATAGGCATCCTCGTCATCAGGGGTGGAGGCGTTGATGGAGGTCTTGAAGTGGCTGTCCATAAGGGCGTCGGCTTTAGTCATCTAGTCCTTTATGGGCAAACTATCGACATCAGGTATGGCAGCGCGTACAGGTTCGGGTAAACGGCGTATCCAAAGGGCACGAAGTAGGTTCACTTCACGAGGAGAGCCATCTGCGGCAGGTTGAAGGCGAGCGATACTGGTCATTTCCCTGAGGGCAAGCGAAGCCCTTTGGTCCCCCAACGGTTGTTGCGAGAGCTGAAAAAGCTTTGCTATACGGGCGGCTGGCGACGGCGAGTACTGCTGCAGAAGGTATGTTTTGAGGGCGTCATACGCTATTGGGGTGTCTCCTTGTTCACAAAGCCAGTTGGATATTTCTGGGAAGGTGTCCTCGGGTATCGCCGCGAGAACATAATCCGCTTTGGTGGTTGAGCGAGTCACGCCCCTGATACGGAAGTGGACTTCTGCGCGTTGAAACCAAGTGAATGCCACTCTGGTGGCGAACGGTGAAAGTTTCAATGGGGCGGCCGCAGCGCCAACTGCTGTAGTAGAGTCCGTCTCCGTCATAGTACCAACGATGGAGGGGCGAGGGAGGTGGGGGTGGAAGGCAGTGGGAGCGAGTCGACTTCCGGGGTCACCAAGGTGACGGTGCCGAGTAAGGTTGTGAACTCAAAGGCAGGTTGGAAGCGACTGAGTTATATTATTGTAGAACACTTTCCTTATATACAATACCTCAAGGCAACAGGACATAACAAGTTCACAAGAAAGACAATATTACAGAGGAAAAACCAGACATGAATTTTCATGTTCGTTTTAGTGCGAGGGAAGAGCGAAGATACAACCATAATATATACAAAAGGAATTATGTACAATTGTGTGAAACACGGTTGGTACAAACTAAGTTGGCATAAATTCAACAATTGAGTTTTGATATCCTTTATTTGATTTATGTTCTTGTTTAAATGTCCTAGTTTGGGAGTAAAACTTATTTGATATACACAGTATATATACATTGTGTATTAATGTGTTCATAACTTGGGAATTTGTGTAACTTATAAAAAGCATGACTACAAACTGCGGTCCTCTAAGGTCGAAAACTCTACCCATGAGTACTCGCAAGAAGAATAAAGAGGAACTTGTTTCTCGTTGTGTTTTATAGAAACCTATGATCTGAGTTCATGTCAGTGGGGACTGCTCTGTAGATGAAATGACTTACAGTGTAGTCCTATTGTTTTGAGTGATATGACTGTAGTACTATTGAATATCGGTTATATTAATTAATAGTTTATTGGGGGAGAGATATCTCCCGTTATTCCTTAGAAGCCGCAAAGGGAGCGGTGGTATTTTTTACAAAAAGACATTTGTAGCGGCTTTTTAGTCAGTAACAAATTAAGTATACAGCCCACTTTATCCATCATTTTATTCACCACAACATACAACTAGGAGAGTGTTTGGCTTTGTGTAATAGTGAATCTACAATTGAGATTTGCTATATGTATAAAATCTATTAATCAATTAGTCTTCTTGTGGGCGCAATAATGAATTAAAGTCTGGCAAGTGCAAAAGACAGGGGTACACAATTCTGGGACAGTTCAGTTCAGTAGATTGCCCTGAGGATACCTCCAGACAGAGGTTTCTAAAATAAATGTCTTTAACCCCAATTGTGGGACAAGAAGAGGGTTAGGTGAAAGGAGTATCCAAGTTTAGTATTTGTAAGATGTAAAATATGATGTAAATGTTAGAAAGAGGACCAACCCCAAAAATTTTGAGTTGTGTATATTTTAAAGAATGATAGAAAACTCAAGTATTTGAGTCATAAACATATGAAGGAATTAATGGAACTTATAATGGTGGAATAGGGGAAAGAGAAGAGAAGTATCTAAGAGGCAAAAGTTAGTTTGAAGGGTTTGTTTAAATAAGTGAATATTGTAAAAGGATGGGAGAGAAAAGATGGAATCTTCTGAGATGAATTGTTTGTGTAGCATACAGGGAATAACAAAGCGGGAAGGGCGAGATATGCAGACATACGACAAATATGTGGTAAACAAGTTAGTTCAGGTAAAACAATGAATCTCTGTACTCTATGAGGCTATTTCATCTGGTGAGAGTGGTAAATTGGTAAAGTCTATATAATTCTGTAGGTTTGAGGGAAATGATGAGAGTAAAGCTGGAATCACACTAGGTTTTTTTATCCCCAGCAGCAAGCCGTTGCTGCCAAAAATGAAAAGCTGTGAGTTTTTTCCTCGAGATATTGGCTTCCCGACTGGAGGGGAAACAGCAAGCAAAACCGTGAGGTTTTTTCGCATGTAAACAAACAAGATGGCAACTGTAATAAGACGTGCTCTTGCTTGGTAATCTTGGGCTTAACAAGCCTCAAGAGATAATAAAAAACTTTGTTCATCCTGTATTAGTTGAAGAAAACAGGACCATCCTTCAACATCATTCCCTGACAAAGGTTGTCATAGGTACCTCTGGATTCTTTTCTCCCGAGCCACTCTAGAACCCACAAACGTATTTTGTTCCTCTTCAATTCATGTAACATTCCGAGAATACATATTACTGCAGCAGATCTTGCAACAGTACAAATATTTATGGGTGCCATGATGATGCCAGTTTATAAGTTTTGCTTAAAACTGATCGGCTTTGCTTAAACATTTTCCTAACGCTCCTCCAACCAAAAGCCACAACACTTTTGCTCGCAAGCTTCAGCTAGACATTGGCAAAAACCTCGAGCAAAAAATGACTGGTTTGGTTCCAGCTTTAGATAGGGATTGTGCTCACATTCCACTTCCAAGGAAATTTATCTTCCAAATTGAAAAAAGTGAGTATGACCATTTATGGCAACTAAATTTTTCCCTTCACTCTAGAAAATTTCTAGTTAAGTTTGATATCGTAAGGTTATAGGGTCTACTAGTGTAGACCGCAGTAAAAAGTCAATTACAGACTCATTGAGTTGCTCCCCTCCACGGAAATCTTTAGTAAAAGGCGAAAGATTTATGCGTTTTGAAGGGAAGCCAGAGCTATGGAAAATACTAAAATCCACCATCTGTCTATCTTGACTGCAAAGTTTCCAGTTACCTGTGTCAGTACAAGAAGGGCATAATTATACTCCGGATAGCAAGGTTGGTAGCATCGCGGATCTCTATTATAGAGGTCCCGAGTTCGGTCCCTGCCAGGGACGCGAATACTGTGAGACCTTCTACCGGGGGGTACTCCCACGTGGCGCCTGGGGGGGGAGGTTAGAGGGGACTAGTGATAGTCCCTGCTGGCTAATGGTCGCCCGAGGAGGACGATGTAAATCGTCTCTGTGGAGACCTAAAACCCGCAACTTTAACTTTTTAATATGTGTAAGATCTTTCTGCATAAGTTAATAAAGCTGAATAGTAATTAATAATGAGATCTATCAAAAAGAATTATTTACACTGGTTTAAGAATTTAGCTTATCAAACCTCGGTGCCAACAAGATAATAAATGGCTAAAAGGAAAAGTTCTCACGCTTGTCACTCTTATGATCATTTTCCAAATGGACTTTTTCACAACAACGTGAATGGTACTAATAAAACACTGTTACATAAATTATATGGTAACGAATGTTATTAAGGTGAACATCCCCTATTAAAAAGGAAATGCTTCCTTTTAGTAGTCATTTCGAAAGATTAACATTGAATTTTAGGAAAAAAATAAGCACATTTCCACTTTCCAGTTTGCAGCAAATCATGTATTTTTAATCTACTATCTCTAGTAAAGTTGAACAGGCTACAGTGCACTTGCAGTTACCGTGGAGGAAGGACCAAGGACCTATCAGCGCCGGTCTCGCCTCATTCTTGCCTGTCTTGGGCAAGCGGCTAAAATTTTCAGCCCAGCTAAGATTTCGGCTCAGTGCTAGGCCAGCCAAAACCTAAAGTGCAAATCTCATAAGGTTTCACACTAGCAGGCCTCCGACTGCCGACTGCCGACTTATCATGAGTTCTTACAGCCGCATCAGTACTTGTAGAGCAGTCTACCAGGGCAGTGACATTCCCTACCAGGACTTCTACCACCCAAATGGCAAACGTTGCAAGGCTTGCCACAGATATTTCAACACTAGGGAATATGGCTTTCTCCATGTTTGGGCCAACCTGTCTGGCCATTGATGTGGATTTGGGAGCCAAGTACCACAAGATCTGGTGCAGGTGCAATCACTGCCGCCTGTACCATGATGCTCTCTTCTGAAACATGACTGGTAATAAAATAGCCACCTCTCTACAAAAGCAGAAATTTCAAGATGAGATTTCCAGACCGATCAACCACCTTTCCTGCCCTTTCTTCTCAAGCTACTACTGCTCCTGCTTAGGCTATTGCAGCTCCATTCCCCAGCAAGAAGGGAAAGACCAAGTATACAAAAAGCCTCCACTGCCTCCAGCCAAGCCCTATCTGCCCAGGTCAGACCTGCTTCTACAGACCTATCTGCCTCCAGCCGAGTCCTTAAGTCTCCAGACCAATCTGCCTACAGCCAACTCCCGCCGTCTTCACACCCACCTGCCTCCAGCATAGTCCTGCCATCTTCAGACCCACCTGCCTCAATGCTAGTCCAGCTGTCTTCAGACCCACCTGCCTCCCGTCTAGTCCTGCCTTTTTCAGACTCACCTGCCATCTTCAGACCCAACTGCCTTCAACCTAGTCCTGCCATCTTAAAACCCACCTGCCTCCAACCTAGTCCTGCCATCTTCAGACCCACCTGCCTCCAGCCTTATACTGCCCTCTTCAGACCCACCTGCCTAAAGCCTAATCCTACCCACAAACCCCACACCTTCATCCTCATATCCTGTCCAATCAACTTTGTCCAGCCCACTCTCTTCTACTAGGGAAACACAGGAATTCACCGTAAATGTCCTGCTCGACTCAAAAGGAAGTCACCACCGAAGCTGCAACTGTATAAACTGTTTCATCCAGTAACTGAATGAAGCCACCTCCATGATCTCCAGCTCTCCATCATTATCACCTCAGGAAATTTTCAAATTCCAGCCCACTGAAAGCACCTCTTCATTTGGTGCAGTTATTCCCCTTGAATCCACCAATTCCAAACTAAAGTTCTCAGTTTGACCAAACCACAAGAGGGATCTCATCCTCTCCCACAAAAATCACCAAAGTGTCAGCCTCCTTTGGACACAACCACCCTGGTGCTCTTTGATCCAGCCAAAAAGCAGAAGAAAGTCTTCATCTATAGATATCCAGTTACTATGCCTCTATCCTTAGCAACATTGTCGGTGCGGAACGCTGCAAGGACATAATGAGGTTCCCATCAACAACATCATCACCACCTTTAATGGTAGCATTCCACCTTCCCTTGACATGGGAATATGTGAAATTTTCCCAATCAGGGTCTACATTCCCAAGCCATTTCAATGCTATCACCTCCAAACGGTATGGCCACCACCGTGAAGACTGCAGAGGACCTAACATTTTTGCAGTCTGCAGCTGACATCACCCAATGCAATAGTGCATTGACGCCTACAAGCAAGGCCAGATAACCCGGCCAAGATGTCCCAACAGCTGCCTCTCCCCCCACACCTACAATAGGTGGTGTTCCAAGCAGCTGAAGAAGATAGCAGCCATGCATGGTAACTCGCCGGCCAACCCACCTCAACCAAATAAACCTCAGAGAATTCCTCGCCAGAGACTTTGCCGTCAACCCACCTCTAATCTTGATCCTGATATCCTAGCCACCTCTACTCCTAATCTTGTCATCCCAGCCACCACTGCTCCTTATCGTGTCATCACTACCGCGCCAGTACCGTTACCTCTAACTGATCCTTCTCCGTCCTAATCCTACCCATCCCTCACTCACCAAATTGATACCTTGACCCTTCAATACCTGATCCCCACAGCCATTCACCTCTTCACACGTGTCCTTTCCATTTATAATGTTTCCAATTCCCTTCTCTCTCTTAGTCTAGTCCTTCCTTTCCTCCAACCAAATCCCTCTGTCTCACCTCCCCTTGAACAGGGATAAGTTCTTACCCTTATAACTGCTTCTATTATCTTCTACTTATAATCTTTCTCTCCTCTACTCACTGGGACTTCCTGCTATACCACTATTCCCTACTTCTAAGTCTTCTCTTTGGTTCCTGAATTGGACAGGTTTTTGGGTGTTCTTAGGGGAAGCCACTACCAAATAAAGCTCTTTGTTCTGAGCAAAATCACTGCTGCTCTATAGACAGAGCAAAAGTTGTACTCTGTGGGTACACTCTTTCACAAGCATATTGACAACACTTGGAAGCTATGGCATCCTAATCTAAAAGCCCCATCTGGATAAAATTCCGGGCAATCAATCGAACAAATATACATTGCTGTGACTTTGGCATTTTGTCAAAACGGCCCTGTCAGGAGAAAAGCTCCAGGCAATCAAAAAAAGAAAAAGAGAATTGCTGTGATTAGAAGCACAAAGTTATTTTCGTTTCTCGTTCTTGAAACTCGAACAATTTTCTTCAAAGGGACTGAAAGTTGATAAGCTTAATTTGTCATTCTTTGTGTTAACAAGAATTATTATTTCTCAGACTTGGCAGAGACTGAAATAAAGTGGGAGGGGGGAATTTGTCACGTAGAACGAGAATAAAAGTATGGGGGTCAGGGGGCAATGGCCTGCAGTTGCTCATTATTGGTATTCTGGTTGTTTTAAATCACTGTCCACACAAAATTAACGGAGTCATCAAAGTTTTCACGTTATTTATCATCCCCCAAAAATAATTAAGAACAGCAGAATTTTGAAACATTTATCTAAGAAAATTATTTGCTTCAGGTCAGAAAATTCCAAGGATAGTTTCATATTAAAATCTTATAGGGTCTACAAGTGTAGACCGCAGTAAAAACTGGATTACAGACTCATTGAGTTGCTCCCCTCCACGGAAATCTTTAGTAAAAGGCGAAAGATTTATGCGTTTTGAAGGGAAGCCAGAGCTAACAATGATACTTGAATTCTACCATCTCCTTACTTTGACTGCAAAGCTTCTAGTTACTCTTGTCAGCTCAAGAAGGACATATGTTTATATACAATTCCTATGGAAGTTATATAAGAAGTGTGTATGATTTGAAACGACCTTATTGGGCTGCTTGACCCAGAAAACTACTGGAGGGTATTTCTTATCCAATCAAAAGTCAAGATTTCCAAAAAATTGAAACAAGGTAATGCAAGCATCATGCATGGGTTGGAGATGCTTATTCTTAGCCACTGAGATACAAAGATGGCAACGTATCAGTGAGAGAGCAAAGAAATTTGTAAATCACTTCATAATCTCATTAATCCAAAAATATTAAATGTTATGATAAGACAGCAGGGGAATTACTCGACATGCGTTCAGTGTAGTAATGGGGAAATGCATTATAGCTGTAATGGATAATCAACGTACAATGGCACACCCACGTTTTTTTTGGCGGTATTCTACTTTTTTGTGCCATAGGAAGATTACCCCAGTTCATAGAAGCTTTTTTTCATGATCTAAACTATTTTGCCAAGATGTTTTTCTTATTTTAGCTTGCTTTGCATAAAGTGTACCTCAGGACATGCCTGGAATTAGTCAAACATGTTTACCCACTCAATATCCATGATTCCAGAAGTCCTGGTTGGTGCGATCATCCTATTCCTTCATAAATTCCTGGTCCATATCATCCACTACAAAAAGAAAAGTTGTCCCTTGGAAAAATGATAACACCTGTAGATTCCAACTTCAGTGACTTCAAGTAACGTAAACACAGCTATAATGAGTCTGTTAATAGATATCATGGAGTGATTGTAGTTCGTTGGACAGACATGAACTTTCTTATTTCTTGTAAAATAAATTTCCTTTATGATATATGATTGTGTTACTTTGTTAAGAATGAAGCGAGTTACAAAGCAAACAAAGGTTAAGCTAAGAATACGGCAGTCTAAGGGGGGATGCAGGGGGCGATGTCCCCAGCTCCCGTTAGGTGTGAAATTGTGGGTTAGGATAGGTGTTAGGTGCATCAGTTCTCACTCAGCTCCCACTGAGAGAGGACCTTCTGCGGCTGCTCCTGCCTCCTGCCTTCCTGCTGACTGCCGACTTCTCCTGCTGCTGCTGTCTGCTGACTACTCCCTCTTCACTTGCTGATATATTCAGCCACCTGAAGAGATCGCCGCCGCCGCTAAATCTCGCCGATATCGCCGACGTTTTTCGCCGAATTCGTCGCCAATTTTCGCCATTTTTTCGACGATTTTCGCTGCAGTTAATGCTGTTTTAACAAGGGCCTTGCCCCTGAATTGGCTGTAATCAGCCCCCTCATATAAGAGAACCTACATTGACAATATAGGCTAAGCTTTGCCTCTGTTTACATAACTTTGTCTTACTAATAGATCCTCCTGTGGAAAATCTGGTAGCCGTTGTGGTCTGAAAACTCCAGTTGAAGCAGGGCCAAAGGGTCAAAACTTCCCACTCTCGCCGTCTGTGGCAAGTGGCATAGGACTGTTAGGCTTGGCGCCTATAAGCCAAGTTGTTGATTAGACAATAGGTATTTATTCTTGGTAACTGGCGAAATAAGCCAGCATTCAAATAAAGTTAGGAGTTAGCTCAAATAAAAACTTTTCTAGGATTCCACTGAGTTTGTTTATTACCCCCAAACCTCCCTACCTGCAGGAATAGACTGCTGGGCCGTCTTAGTGCGTGAACGCAGTAAGAAGGCTCCCCAACGGCTATTTGTGCAGGCTAGTACATAGCTAAAAAGAGTTAGTTTCAGCACTGCTCTAGCAATAGGATAGTTAGCATATCCCCCATATAACTAACGAAATTGTGTTCCATTTTCAGATTCTTTATTTCGTTCTTATAACTCCTACTGTAACTTTGTTTGGGGCCCTAGGGCTTAAAGGGTTGGACAACCCCACCAGACACACTGTCTGTCTTTTCGATCTTTTGATCAACCCTTACCTTTCAACCTACAAAGGAATTATCCTGGAGATCTATTGATGAACTCCCAGTAATAGAATTAGAAGCCATGGCTTCTGAAGAGATGCTGATGCCCCCGGATCTCCAACCATGCCCTGAACTGACCACAGACCCCACGAATAGGAAGAGAACGACCCTAGATACTGACTCAGACGAGTAAGGAAACCAAACCTGGACCAAAGTAAATAGGAAAAAGAAGCTACCTAGAAGGAATCACGCAAGATTTAATGAAACAATGCATACCCAACAACAAGGGAACCCCAACGGACAGATCAACGACCAGCCAGCTAGGGAAAACAAGACTTACTTCTTCAGAGTCCTGGCAGGAAACTCATCAGAGGCCTTTAAGGCAATTGCAGCCTTTGAGCAGAAACATAAGAAAATCCAACTGGTTGCCAAGCCAAACAGGACAGGCCAGTGGACCATATCCACCAAGGACTCACGAGCTCTGATCACTCTAAGGAGCACCTCAGACATCAAGCTGCAAGAGCTCAAGGAAGAGGAAAAGATCAAGAAAGCAGTTGTGGTTGGCTACCCAACTGACATGATGGAAAGCCACCTGTTGAAACTGCCTAATATCACTGCGGCAGAAAGAATGAAGAACAAAGCAGGCTTCTTTACTAAAGCCATTCTGGTAACGTTCAAGGGACCACACCCAAAGAGAGTGGACCTAGGCATCTTTGGCAGCTTCAAGGTTAACAAGTATTACCCTGATCCCTTTAGATGCTATAACTGCCAAAGATTTGGACACCACAAGGACCAGTGCCAAGCTAAGGTCCCAACCTGTGCAGTCTGTAGCCAAAGACACCCCACACAGGAGTGTATCGACAAGAGGGCTGCAGGAATACCTACTGTTGTTAAATGCTCTAATTGCAAAAAAGGACACACAGCAATGGCCTGGGGATGCCCTCAAAGAGTAGCAAGGGTAATTGCTGCCCTCCCCAAGGATAAAAGGGACCCATCAAGAGGAAGAGCGGCCCCCAAACCTTTACCTAGGAAAAGGTTCTACATGCAGGAAGAGCTAAGGAAGCACTCTAGAACAAGATCCACCTCTAGAGCCAGATCCACATCAAGAGCTCCCAAACCTACAACCCAAGGGCCAAAACCAATGCCCAGGACTATTTTCATTAAGACCACGGTCTTAAGAACCACCTTAACTAACCTAGTCACACAGGCAGTGACTGGAAAACTAAATGCAGAAGCTATTGCAGCTAGCATTGAACAAGTCCTGCTAAACTTCGCCTCTAAGACCAAGTCCTCCCAACCCCCCTCTCATGCTATCCAGCAGATCACCTCTCACTCTTCACCTATCATTCAATCACCCCAATCACCTGTACCTTCCACATCCACAGCACCAGACCCCACCCCTATCATACCATGCATTCCATCCATCACTCCTTCATCCACTCTCACCCCATCCACCTCATCCACTTCATCCACTGAGGTCAAGGCAATTGCCTTTGCCTCCAGGGACCCAAGACAGTACTCTTCAACATACAACCAGGCATAAGAGTTCTTAACTGGAACGCAGCCGGAGTAAGACCTAAAATATCCTCCCTAATTGCAATGTGCAAAACAGAGGACATAGACATAATCCTGCTACAGGAAACACACTCAACAACAGAAAAGAAGATCAAAATACCAGGCTACAATGCCTACACAACACCACAGATAGGCACAGACAGAGGCCTAGCCCCACTAGTTAAAACAAGCATACCAACAACAAGATTACACAACCCCATCCCTTGCGGTATCAACATAGAGACAATAGCAGTAACAATAACACTACTGAATCAAAATATTGACATATACAACATATACAGGAAAATAAACAGGGAAGACACAGGAGAGCTGCAGCTGACACAACTCTTTGCTCACGCAGAAAGAACACCAACAATTATCTGTGGGGACTTTCATGCACACCACCCCATTTTATCATCCCCATCAAGAACAAACCCCTCTGGGGAACACATAGCCTTCGCCCTAGAGGAGTTTGAAGGAATCACCCTCCTAAACACAGGGCATCCAACACATGTAAGAGGAGGCAGACTGGATCTGACCTTTGTCACAACAGCAATAAGACATCTAACCAAGTGGCAAGTACACTCAACCCTGATTAGTGATCACTTTGCCACAGTAACAGAATTGGAGATGCAACAACTACCTCCTATTCCACCACCTCCACCAAGATGGAATCAGGATCTAGCAGACTGGGTCTGTTTCCAATTAGCCATAGAGGAATGGGCAGTCAGCTACGTTCCTCCAGAGGACACACATCAGCTAGAAAAAGACCTAGTTGAGGCCTTTCACAATGCAGCCAACAGAGCTATGCCACTAAAAACAACACAAGGTAACTACACATACAAGGACTCCTGGTACTACTGCCCAGAAGTCAGAAGACTAAAAACCAGACTAAACAGAGTCACAAAAATATACAGAAGAAGATCCACAGTAGAAAACAGAGAGCTACTACAAACAGTCAGAACTGAAACAAATGAAAAAAATCCATGAAATCAGAATTGAAAAATGGATGGAATGGTGTTCAGGCCTGTCAGGATACACCACTCTAACTCAGCTTTGGAAATGGCTACGCAGAGTAGCCGGAAAAAAGAGGAAGACTCCAATTGCCACACACCCACACCCACAAGAGGAGGCTAAAAGAATTGCAACATCTTTTGCAAACAGAACATTGTCAATCAATCTCTCCCCTGAAACCAGAATGAAACAAGAGCAACTGGTGCCATCCAGATGGGAAGAGATCAACACAGCCTGCCTTCAGCAGGATGACACAGACACCCCATACACAGTTGAGGAGCTAAGAGCAGTACAAAAGACAGGGAAAGACACTGCACCAGGAGCTGACAAAATCACCTACACAATGATCAAACACATGGGTCCAGCAGGTGAAACTGCATTCCTAAGGTTACTAAACAAAACACACCTTGAGCACACAAGGCCTCAAACCTGGAGACAACAAGATACACAGCCAATCCCTAAGCCAAAGGATCCAACAAACCCTAGGCCAATAGCCTTAGTATCCTGTATGGAAAAAACAGGAGAAAAAATGGTCCTAACCAGGATAAAATACAAAATTGGCCCCCTAAACAAGCAGCTATATGCATATCAGGAGGGAATTGGTACCTCTGAATGCATCAGAGATGTATTAAGCTGCATAAATCAAAACAAGGCAACAACAGTCTTCATATACTTTGAAAAAGCCTTCGAGCTAGCAAGCCCAGTTGCAATGCTGCAATCAGTAGCTAAAAAAGGAATCAAAGGACACCTACTAGCATGGACTAAAAACTACATGCTAGGAAGGCAAGCCAGAGTCAAATTTCAAGGAGTGATATCCACATATGAATTGGAAAATGGTACGCCACAAGGAGGAATTCTAAGCCCCTCCTTTTCAACATCCTCATGGAAAATATAGCCTCACTTCAGCTACCTGAAGGAGTAAATATATTTATCTATGCAGATGACGTATGTGTAATAGCTCGAGGGCCAGTCAGGACAATAAAAATGCAAAGAGCACTCAATGCCATCAGCCTCAAATCCAATGAGCTTGGACTAAAAATAAACATTGCCAAAACAAAAGCAATGACAATCAAAGCCCCAAACCCTGTACAACCACTCACAATAGGAATGGAACCCCTAGAATGGGTGGACAGATACACATACCTGGGAGTAATAATAGACAAACAGTTCACTTTCAAGCATGAGATAAAATATCTCAAGGAAAGAACAAATGCCAGACATACAGCTATGGGATATATGAGCAGGCTCAATGATGGAGCAAATGAACACGTCCAAAAGAAATAGTATCTGGCCTGTTCCAGATCATTAGTAGATTATGCCGCCCCAACACTCTTGGGGCTAACAGATCTACAAAAAAGCACAATTGAAGTGATTCAAAACAATGCCATGAGGCTCATGTTAGGAGCCCCAATGTGGACACGACTGTGCAACCTAAGGTTGGAAACTGGACTACCAACCCTTGAGGACAGAATTGCACTAAGAAATGCAAGCATAGTTGCAAAGATGTTCCTGTCAGACAGAGACTCAATCACCAAAAAGAGAGTAAGAGAGGAACTATCCAAACATCCTGAAGTGCAAACCCCAAGTTCTTATGGCAAAGACCATAGCAATAACATTAAAAGACTTGGCCTAACAGAAACAATCCTACAACTAAACCCTGACACAGCACAGAGTACAATACACATTCCACCATGGAAAAAACAAGTTGCTAAATTCAACTACACCAAACTCCCAAGGGCAAAAGAAAACTGCACAATAGAGGAACTTAGAAATGCAGCAGAAGCAGCTATAAACTCTGTAGAGACAATAGGGGCACAGATCTACTATACTGATGGTACAGTAGATCCTAGAACCCAAACAGCAGGCGCGGCAGTTCACTCCTGCAATTTCACAGCTTGCTGGAGAACATCCAATAATGTCTCCACCCTGCAGACAGAGCTTGTTGCAATACAGCAAGCATTAAAGTACTCTATTGAAAATGAGGAGGGACCAGTAGTCATTCATACTGATTCACGATCCTCAGTGCAAGCCCTACAGCAGGACAAAAACAAAGAAAACAAGTCCCTGATAGCGGACATTAAAATCCTCTTAAATCAGCATAATGAAAGGAACAGACTAGTAACACTAAACTGGATCCCCAGTCACATCGGGATACCAGGGAATGAAAAGGCTGATGAGCTAGCCAAAAGCACCAAATACATTCACAATGTACAGGTGCACATACAGCCTGCATTGCAACAAATCAAAAGCAAAATAAAGACACAGCCCAAGGACAACCTAATCAAGGAACTACATATGAGGATAGAGAATGGCTCTCCCTCTGCAACATGGTACAAATGGGCCACGGAACTAGAACCTCCTCCCATAAACAGACACACCCCAAGGAAACAGCTGTATGTATACACAGACTCCGGCTGGGATACAAAGCAAACTGGGAACTCGCAGATGACATCCAGAGAACGTGTGAACACTGTGATGTCATACCACAACAAGCCCTCCTGCACTATCTACTAGAATGCAGAGAAACAGCACAGCTACGAGGTGATCTACTTGTAGACACCAACTCACCACAGGCTGTGAAAGAAGCGGCCACACTGGCAAAAGCAATTGTCGAAAGCATAGACGCACACGCACAGTTGCTTTCAACACTACCTCCACCAAGGTAAGACCTCATCATTTCATGCACCATCTCATCCCCTCATTGAAAGGCTCTATTCACATCATCCCCTTTAACTTCTCAACTAAACTACCACTAAAAATCTCTCTGCAGGGACCCTAGGGAGTAAAGGGTTGGACAACCCCACCTGCACCGTTTTTCTCTAATCTTCAAAAGCCTTACACCCCCAATTTTCAAACTACCACTATCCAAGAAATGATGCCCCTCTACCACTACCACCATCATCCTTACCCTATCCACATCTTTTTCTACTACTAAAAACCTTTCAAATTTCCATTAATGCAATCACCTCAGAATTTTTACAGATCACCTACGGGCCAACCAAGGGAAAGGCCCGTGCCAACAACAAGTGTTGGCTTTAATACCCCAAGAAGAAGGATAGGTGGTGCTCTTGTGTACAGCTTTTACAGAACAATAGACATGGATTTTGTAGTACAAGAGCCACAGCTTACAAACACCTACTAGAAAATAGGAAGCAAATTTCTATTTTCTATTCATGCGGGAGGTCATGTCCATTGTTACATAAAGGTTCCCATACCTTCCTCTCCCTGATTCTCAGCTCAGTTTTAAAGATGACGACTCAGCTTACCATCTAGTTTTCGACTTGAACTGTGAGATCTCCAGCCGGACTGTTTTTTCTGCTCAGATATCGAGTTACCTGCCACATCATGAGATGCGGCTGCTCTGAAAATGAATTCTTTACTTAAAAAAGGTGCACTTGGGTAAAGTTTATGTACAAAGTCCAGAAACCTTCCTATGATGAGGTCAAGCTGCAACACGTTTCAATCAGCAACGTACGTATGCTCATCATCAGGCTTGAAGTTAAACTGAAAAATTAAGGTTTCGTAACTTCATCTATATGAATCCAGGTGGTGAATTCTTATTAGATGGGAAAGCCCCTTGGGCAAAGGTTGTAGCTGTGCCAAGAGGCATACTCTGGGCCGAGCACTGAGCCAGGTGATTGGGTCACAGGAGTATTACCTGTGTGAGATTTCTGGCTTGAGAAGAATCTGCTCTCCGATTGGCCATGGCACTCGCTGGGAGAGGATTCATTCCAGGCAAGCTGTTGTTCCGCTTATTGGTGCTGTCGTTGTCGGTGTTGTCGTGATTGATATAGCTGATCCTGTAGTGTGTTGAAGATAGATTTCTCCTGCTGGATCAATAAGGCTTCCAGAATTCTAAGCCTCCTACCATCGGGGTTTCGCTGATGATTTCAGTATTTTTCACGATATATTCTTGCGAAGTGGAACTATTGTGGGTTTATTAGCATTGTGTCTGAGTAGCACATTGCTGTATGAGACAGGAGAGATGCTTAAAGAGCCTCATGGTAGTCATCCGGATGTAGCTGCCAGGGCATCCTCTGATGGGGCATTGGTATTGGTAGACGACATTTGGTCGCTTCACTGTCCTGCACAGGAGGGGCTGGATTATTTTTCATGATGAAAATCTTGGTTTTGACCTTTTGGTAATATATCACGAAGTTAAGCTCCGTGTTACCTTGTGCGTGGAAGGTCTTGTTCTGTACAATGTCCATAATGGCTTTTTCGTCTTGTTGCATCCACCATCTAGTTTTCTCTCATTGCTCCTACTGGAAGGCTACCCATGATGAGGTGAATCTTATCTCATAAGTCCTTGTGAACAACGGGTATCCAAACAAGCAGGTCAACCGAAAGATCAAGAAAGCCTTTGACACCTGGAAGGGAGAGGAACAGCACGACACGACCAATGCGATAAAAATAATCATATGCTATAAGGAAATCATACACCGTAATTACCAACAAAACAAAAAGCCCATTAAAGACATCGTACGGAACAACACTTTTCCCGTACAAGATAACACGGAGCTTAATTTAGTGGTAAACAGTATGTTCAAAAAGGCAAAACCAAGACTTTAATCATGATATATGAACAACCCCCTCCACTGCAGGACACCCTGAAGAGAACAAATGTAGTCTACTAATACCAATGCCCTATCCCAGGATATCCCGGCAGCTACCCTCATGAGGCTCTCTAAATACCTCTCCTGCCATGTACAGCAAGGTGCTATCAAGGTACATTGCCAACAAACCCACAATAGTTCCATTTTGCGAGTACAATAGTTCCATTTTGTGAGAACACATTGTGAAAAATACCGAAATAATTGGCAGCACTCTTGATGGTAGGAGGCTTAGAATTCTGGAGGCCCTACTGATTCAGCAGGAGTATCCTATCTTTAACACAACGCAGGAAATGTTTCTCCAATTTACTTGGCGAAGGAAAACCGTCCCCTGCCCCAACACGAATACGATCAGCCATATCAATCACAACAACATCGACAATGACAGTACCAGTGAGCGCAACAACAGCTTGCCTAGAACGAATCCTCCACCAGAGAGTCAATCAGAGAGCAGATTCCTCTCAAGTTGGGAATCTGCCACAGGTGACAGTTTCGTGACTGTCACCCTCATCGCTCGGCTCAGGGCATGCCACACGTCACAGCTACAACCTCTGCCGGCGAGGCATTCCCAATCAAGGAGAATTCGCCACCAGATTAAGACCTACCGGATTCATATAAATAGACCCACGAAGCCTTAATTTTTCAGTTTAACTTCAAGCCTGATGATGAGCAGACGTACCTTGCTCCCTGAAACGGGTTGCAACTTGATTTCACACCTAATAATGACGAAGAAAGATCGATCACCGAACCCTGGAACACCCCTGGACTCCGTAAATAAACTTAAGTACAAATTTTCCATTTTTTAAGTAAATAATTCATTCATTTCCAGATGAAAATATACTGTCTCTAAGAATGAGAATAGCAGAGTTACTGGCAAATTGCAGAGCTGTTGCGAAGATTAGATCAATAAAAAAGGCCTCTTATAAAATTAATATAATAATAATAAAACATATGAACTGAGTCACTCACAGAGGGATATCTTGACATATTCACATCTGGAATGTTAAGAACCACAGTCGTTGCACTAGAATTCGTGCTCGGGTTGCCAAGGTGGAATTTTGAATTATTAATTCTTAATTGGTTAAAAATTGACCCTCTGGCAATGACCGATGTCAAGTTGATCTCATTGTGTAGATTTAAAACACCAGTATCCACCGATTAGTTGAAAAGCCGGCAACTAAGGGATCAAAATGAAATCTGCACCAAATTTCAAAATCTACAGGAGTAAAGTATCTGTGTCAAGGAAAGAGTTCTGTCTAACTTATAAAGTTTTGTGTTATATCAGGGGTGGGTTGAAAATAGGGTTTTTATATATATACTAGTATACCCAAGCACACAAAATTTCAACCCTTCCTATCTCCTCCTTTTCCTAACTGAAACCCGCTGGTGGTTCGGGAATTTGTGGGAGTGTGGTTTCTGAATGTAACCTTTGGGGTACCCAATCTCACCAGCGTATGACTACTGCCTCTCCCTCCTGAGCATATACATATACATATACATATATATATATATATATATATATATATATATATATATATATATATATATATATATATATATATATATATAAAATGTGTGTATGAAATGAACCACAACGAAAAAGTTAAAGTACTAAGTGAATTCTGGCTAGTTTTCTTTCTATGGTATCTTCTAGAGGCCGATTAACTATATATACATATATATATATATATATATATATATATATATATATATATATATATATATATATATATATATATACAAATATATATATATATATATATATATATATATATATATATATATATATATTAATATATATATATATATATATATATATATATATATATATATATATATATATATATATATATATATACATATATATATACATACATATATATATATATATATATATATATATATATATATATATATATATATATATATATATATATATATACATACTGTATATATATAGGCTATATATGCATAATAAATGAGAGCTCAGAAAAGTATAACAGTGGTATACGAGTTATTAACCTTACGGTGGCATATTGTATGCTAAGAACAACTATTTTGACAATGTAAAAACAGATCTAATCAACTAACTTTCAAAGGATGTGAAGTTTCTAAAAAGACTTGATAAATATAAAAAATTAGATAGCATTTAGCTGGCAATAGTGTCTCATGGGCTACAATTTGCAAAATGCAAATATGTTGCATGCTTATCTTTTACAAACACATTCCAATAACAAGTTAAGATATTAGTGAATTATTTAAAGGCAGCCATAAATCACTTGATAATTTCAAGAAAAGTACTAGCATACACAGTGTTGTGCGGAATGGGGATATTTTTCCCCAAATAAATGTTCAATTATGACGAAACCTTTATCACAAGTCAATGAAGGACAGGCTAATACAATTATTGTGTGACAATGTAAGTGGGGAAGGGGGGGGGTTAACCTCTAACCTCTATTAATCTATCACTTAGAGAACTAGAGGGTTTTAGAAAAACAATTCTACAAAAAATAAAAAAAGGAAAAAAAAAAAAAACAGTTACCAGTCAAGAGAAGGTCGAACTCAAAGACTTCGGGTAAAGGTTCAATGTCTATGGGTAAGTATAAAAAGTATGTATGTTTTTGCCCACAAATTTGACTACTTTCCTCCCCCCATGGGCCAGCAGGCCATATCTAATTCCAAGAAACTGTATACCACAACAACTTACATAGGTGCTTTCACGTGACCTCTGACACAGAATTTACCCTAAGATAGTTCTGAAAATAGCATTTCAATATTATGCGCTGTATATCTTTTATAAACAGAGCAAGGCAGGAAGTTTCCTATAGTGCTATGAACTCATCATAGAGGAATATCTAGCCAGTAGTTGTAAATGAAAGGAACTTTTGAGGACTTGGAGCCATTAGTGAAAATAAAACCATAATAACCATGCTCTCCTACATGTTCTATAAAATGTCTTAAAGCTCTCCACCGATTGCATAGTTATGTGTGCTATTGAACTAGTTACAAAGAGATATTCCAAACTATTTTCAGGGTATGGTTACTGAGATTTTAAAGATTGAAACATGATTTCTGGTCATATCAAAATTGTTCTACTGTTGTTGTCCTATGATGCCATATAGCTGTGGATACCTAGGGGGATCCGTTATTAAGTCTGCTTTAAAAAATATTGATTTTGGAGGTCTATTTTGATATATTGGTTTAATAGGGTCTACTAGTGTAGACCGCAGTAAAAAGTGGATTACAGACTCATTGAGTTGCTCCCCTCCACGGAAATCTTTAGTAAAAGGCGAAAGATTTATGCGTTTTGAAGGGAAGCCAGAGCTATAAAACCACTCACGTCTCATCATTCTCCTTTTTCTGACTGTTGAGTGCTACCGCAATTAGTTCAATGAAAGAAGGACATATGTAGCAATGTTATTTATCTCAGTTTCCCATTTTCATTGTACACTTATTATCATACGCCTTTGGTCACTGAAAACGTTTAATACTAGAAGAATAACAAACATTTATTTATGCGGACATAAATCAAGTTACCAAAAAGGAGTAATTTGTTCTGAAGTTATTGATCTACGAATAGAGTAACATTCCATGGATATTCAAATAGTGGATAAAGTTTCAATTGTTTCAGGCCTATCTACACAATTGTAAGAACCTGTGCCTGCCCAGCCAATAGCAACAGCATTGTGCCACCTCATATTCTCGTATTCTTGCAGAAGCATGTTCTTCAAAAATAAGAATAAAACCAGAAGAATAAGTGTGCAATAATTTTGTGCTAACAATTATTTACAAAGTTTTAACAATACACAGGTTAATTTGAAATATTTAATGATAAAGTTTCTATATATCATATAAGTTTTGAAAATTACAATTGTCAATTTTTAATAGGATTACCTGCTTGGTCTAAGTCCCTCTTATCAGTCATTTCATGAATAATGAACAACGATTATCAAAGGACATCAGTCTCAGCTCAGCTCCCAAACTGAGAGGATTACTCTGCCCGCTCAAGAACCTGTTTACCCGGCACAGTGGACACCGCCTACTTGTCACAGTTCCCTGCCTACTTCCTGGCTGAAATTTTTGGCTGTGACTCTGAATAGGAACTGGCCGAAATTTTTGGCTGTGGCTCCAGAATATTTCAGAGTTATTATGTCTCTAGCTAACCCACAGCTAAAAGACTTTACAAGTGAACTTTATCCACTATGGATTACCCACTGCAGGAACCTGTACAGCTCCTACACTGCAGATTGCAACTGCTCAAAGTGCAGAATATATCGCAGCTACATAAAAGAACTTATCAGCCATGTGGGTTTTGTGCCTAAGTACAACCCATTATTGGCCCAGCAACCCAAGAAATGTAAATGCTTGGACTGCATCTCACTTACAGTAGCATGTATCCCCTTTTTTAAGGATATGAAGACCAGGCCACGATTCCAGGATAAACCACATCAAGCTAAAGAAGCACTTTATGTAAAAATCCTTAAAATACCAAGCCAGGTGCAAAAGGATTTTGTTAAACTTTGCAACTGGAAATATAGTGAAATTGAACCTCACCGAAATGGCTGTTCCTGTCACCTGTGTCTTCATGAAATTTGGCTCTCCTGGCAACCTTCAGAGACGACACCTACAACCATCTCAACTCAAGTTTCTGCACCAGCTGCCATTCCACTGACCTCAACTCCAGAACCTATGGCCAACCTATTTAGCCACAGACTTTGAAACTTCTATAGACACTCTTGCATCTGATCGGGCTGAATGGCACCTGGGTGAATGCAACTGCACCAAATGCCTGTCTCAGCTTCTAAGGGAAACTTCAGCCACTCTGCCACCCTTAACCCTGGATAGGTACGATGGGTCGTTCGCGACCCCGAGCGTAAAAAAAAAACAGGTTTTTCTCACGTGACTCACCCCCGTGACTGAATTTGTGGGTGATCGACCTGCAGGAGGTGTCTCCCCTACACGCTCTAGTAGTGTCCAGATGTGCATTGCTGTAGCTGTACTCCTTCCCCGATTTCTGAGACGCGTCGGGGTCGAGCGCGACCGAGTTTACCCTTCTAAGGTAATTTGCATAATTATCAAAGTTATTACGTATTATGAAATTGTCGTAGAATGGTTCAACTTGTATAGGTTATCAGTTGTGGAAAGTCTTGGTGGATTGTTTGGCTACCATGTGCATGATTTTTTTTTTAGTTAAAATGTCGTTCATCACCACGAGGACCATTTTACCGCGAGTGCCCCTTTTTCATTTTTTTTCATTTTTTTGCCAAGTCATTTTTCCGTAAGATATTGCCAAATAGTGTCGTAAAACTTTTGCTTGTTTAGTGTTGGAAAGTGTGTCTAGATGATCTGGCTACCCATGCGTGACTTTGTTTTTGTCAGATACGACGTAGTTATTGGTATATTGGGTATTTAACTGCGGTTACCAATTTCTGTTTTTTTTTTCAATATTTGTAAAAATTACTACGTAGTAAGGAATTGCCGTATATTATTCATTTTTTTTTCATGTTTATGTGTTAGAAAGTGTGCCTTGATGGTTGGGCTAACACGTGCATGTCTTTTTTTTTATCTGAGATGCCGTATAATAGAATGTCGGGCATTTTACCACGAGTGCCCCTTTTTCATTTTTTTTCATTTTTTTGCCAAGTCATTTTTCCGTAAGATATTGCCAAATAGTGTCGTAAAACTTTTGCTTTTTTAGTGTTGGAAAGTGTGTCTAGATGATCTGGCTACCCATGCGTGACTTTGTTTTTGTCAGATACGACGTAGTTATTGGTATATTGGGTATTTAACTGCGGTTGCCAATTTCTGTTTTTTTTCAATATTTGTAAAAATTTACTACGTAGTAAGGAATTGCCGTATATTATTGATTTTTTTTTTCATGTTTATGTTTTAGAAAGTGTGCCTTGATGGTTGGGCTAACACGTGCATGTCTTTTTTTTATCTGAGATGCCGTATATTAGAATGTTGGGCATTTTTCCGCGAGTGCCCCTTTTTATTTGTTTTGCATTTTTTTGCTTAGTCATGTTACCGTAAGGAATTGGAAAGTAGTGTCGCAAAACTTATATTTTTATAGTGTTGGAAAGTGTTTCTAGATGATCTGGCTACCCATGCCTATTTTTTTTTTAGCCAGATATGGTGTATATATAAGTATGTGTTCGATTTTCCTGTGATTGCCATTTTTTCGTTTTTTCCCATTTCTTTCAAAATTACTACGTACTAAGGAACTATCACAGAGTAATGATTCATTTATATGTTTATTTGTCGGAAAATGTGCATTGATGGTTTGCTTAGCACGTGGCTGAATTTTTTTTTCTTCTGAAATGTCGTATATTAGAATGGCCATTTTTCCTCGAGTGCCCCTTTTTATTTGTTTTGCATTTTTTTGCTTAGTCATGTTACCCTAAGGAATTGGCAAGTAGTGTCGCAAAACTTATAAGTTTATAGTGTTGGAAAGTGTTTCTAGATGATCTGGCTACCGATGCCTATCTTTTTTTTTTTAGCCAGATATGGCGTATATATAGGTATGTGTTCGATTTTCCTGTGATTGCCATTTTTTCGTTTTTTCCCATTTCTTTCAAAATTACTACGTACTAAGGAACTATCACAGAGTAATGATTCATTTAGATGTTTATTTGTCGGAAAATGTGCCTTGATGGTTTGCCTAGTACGTGGCTGAATTTTTTTTTTCTGAAATGCCGTATATTAGAATGTTAGCCATTTTTCCGCGAATGCCCCTTTTTATTTGTTTTGCATTTTTTTGCTTAGTCATGTTACCATAAGGAATTGGCAAGTAGTGTCGCAAAACTTATATTTTTATAGTGTTGGAAAGTGTTTCTAGATGATCTGGCTACCCATGCCTATCTTTTTTTTAGCCAGATATGGCGTATATATAGGTATGTGTTCGATTTTCCGGTGATTGCCATTTTTTCGTTTTTTCCCAATTCTTTCAAAATTACTACGTACTAAGGAACTATCACAGAGTAATGATTCCTCTAGATGTTTATTTGTCGGAAAATTTGGTTTACTTCTTTTTTGATTGAATATCATCAAATTATTTAGCTAAAATATTATATTTTACATTTTTTTTTTCGATTTTATTTCCCTTCAAAAAAATTTTTTTGGGTCAGAATTTTAATTTTATAGTCGTAAAATAATCGACAATTATCCAGCAACCCACCATACAATTTTTATGCATATCCAATAATAATTAGATTAGTAAATAACACCTTGAAATTGACATACCCTTCCTACATTTCAAGTGGCAGATTAGGGAGTCTGAGTCAGTGTGGTTGGCGGCCATTTTGTGGACATATCCGAAGCGTAAGTTGCCCTATCTATATATATTCTTGTTCCCTATAGAATTTGTGATATTTTGGTATATTTTTACCTGCATAAATATCATATTATATATTAAATATATGTATTTTTTTACGAAATTTCTAAGTACTCAAAAAATTACCTTTAGATATGGCCCCTGATATAAATGTAATTTACAAAATAATGAAGATTTTTTTACATATTTCTATTTTAGGATAACATATGTTTATTCCCTAAAAAAATTAGCCACTTCCTATTTCATTTGGGTACCCAAAAAAATTCATGAAATTTGGACAAATTTTTTTGGCCAAAAAATGTTACCCTTTTTTTCTCATTTCAGATCTTAACCTCCATGGGTCTGACTTCATCCAAAATACATCAAGATATGTCCTAAACATTCAAGAATCAATTCCTAAAAGGATTTGTGTATATATGTATAAACTTTTTTTTTATGAATTTTTATGTCAGGTCTTTTTTTTTCTACTTAATTTTTTAAAATATTTATAATAAATAGTTTTTCTGCAGATGAGTAGTATTTATCTTTACAGTTGTTTTAAGCATTCATTGAAGTTTTTTTTGGCAAAAGAAAAAAGGAGGTTACTGCAAAAACTGATTTTTCAAGAATTTTTTTTGGCGTCGGGGTCGTTCGCGTCCGAGTATACCCTTAAAGGGGTGTCCGAGGAGCGTACCTATCCAGGGTTAAGCTACTACTATAAGTTCTAGGTAGCAGAAATGTCCAGTAACGGAAAAGCCTAGTCACAAAATGTCCGGTATCAAAATGTCCAGTATCAAAATATCCAGTATCAAACTGTCCGGTCACCGCTACTATAAACCTTGCTCCAGACCCAAATCCAACCGCTGCTGTGGAACTGTTCCAGACCCTCGACCAGCTGTCACCGATCCTATGCAGCTCCCAAAGTTCAAATTGGCGGCTGTGGAAGGCGTACCATCATATGCAGCAGTAGCTGCCATCGCAACAGCCAATTCGGGCATCAAGTTAACAGCCAGAGCCAATCTCAAGGGGGAACTGATCATCTCCCCAAAAGACCAGAATAGTGCCAGCCTTCTTCAGCGGGAATCCTCCCTGGTCTATCTGAACTCAGCTATCAAACTGTCCGGTCACCGCTACTATAAACCTTGCTCCTGACCCAAATCCAACTGCTGCTGTGGAACCTGTTTCAGACCCTCAGCCAGCTGTCACCGATCCTATGCAGCTCCCAAACTTCAAATTGGTGGCTGTGGAAGGTGTACCATCATATGCAGCAGTAGCTGCCATCGCAACACCAATTCAGGCATCAAGTTAACAGCCAAGGCCAATGTCAAGGGGGAACTGATCATTTCACCAAAAGACCAGAATAGTGCCAGACTTCTTCAGCGGGAATCCTCCCTGGTCTATCTGGACCCAGCTAAGAAATTGAGGAAGGCAGTTGTCTGCCACTTCCCGACCAAAATGCCACTGTCCTTCATCCCTGACTGCAGTAATATTGCCAACACTGAACGGCGCCTGGGCCACCACAAACAGCCCACCAAGGATGTGACTGTCAGCTTTGTTGGACCAATTCCCAAATCACTGGACCTTGGACTGTGGGGAACTTCCCCATAAAGGACTTCGAAAACAACCCACTGCATTGTTTCAACTGCCAGTGCTTTGGACACCACAAGGTAGAGTGCAGAAGCCCTACTGTCTGTGGAGTCTGCAGCCACCGTCATCCAACTCAAATCTGTATAGATGCGCACCAAGGAGGGTTGGAGACCCATGCCAAGTGCCCCAACTGTGCTGGACCTCACCATGCCTGGAACAGGTGTCCAGAGCTCCTCAAAAGATTACCAGCATCACAGACTGGCCCACCTACCTCTACGACAGCACCACGTTCCAGACCTCCTCCTCGTCCTCCAGTGGATTCCACTCCAATTGCTCCCACTCCAACCACTGCCCAAACACTAACCACCCTGCTCCCAATCCTACCCAGATTCCTTCTCCTTCCCCTTCAATCTCCTCCATTATTTCTTAAGCTGAGTCCTTGACATTTGAAATGCTGATCTTGATCCTACAGCTAGTTTTGAAAGTCTGCACCCTTGCTCAGACTCCCTCAAACACAATTGAATCCTTCTCTCTCCCCTAGTAACACCCCTCATTGAGCAGGGATAAGCAACTATGCTTTGAACTGCTCCTTTTCTCTCCCAGTCTCTCCTGCTTACCGGCACTTACTGCTATCGCCACTTTTACCTACCACTAAAACTCTTCACTTTGGTTCCAGTATGGACCTTATTTTCTAGTCCTCCTGGCGGTTATGCTCTTGGCGCTGAGCGGCCGCACTTCCCTACTACAGCTATGCTCAAGGAGCTGAGCGACTGTACAGTTATGCTCAAGGAGCTGAGCGACTGTAGGTCCAGGCATTGTGTTTTGGGCTTTCTGTTGTGATTACTGATTTTCTGGTCAGTCTTTTTTTTTGTGTGTGTGTGTGTGTGTTGTGAAAAAGCTCTGGGCGGAGCTACTGCTTAAAAAGGAAAAGTTTCTAGTGAGCCGGGAACTTGCAAAACCTGACCGCAAGGTCAGGGGCTGCACCTGATTTGGGGGCTATGACTTTGTCTAAAGAGCCAACATCTGGGCAAAATGCCCAGGTAATCTATACAGAGACAGACAAAGGATGTTTCATCCGTTTAAAAAGTCACTACGGTAGTAGTATGGAGAAGGAATGTGTCCTAAAGACCAGCCATATATAAATGTGATTTAGCACTAAAGCAACCACTCCTTCAAAACTAGGACCAGGGGAGATAAACAATTGCTGTTAAGGAGTCCACAGATAGATGTACAGTCTCCCTTAAACCACACATCCCAAGCTTACATGGACAGTGAAGATGCGACTATACGGGAAACTATTGAATTTGAAAGAGGGTTTAACGCTCTATTAACAGATTGCAGGTCAAAAATTGCTGTTAAGGAGTCCGCCGATAGACATACAGTCTCCCCAAAACCACACATCCCAAGCTTACATGGACAGTGAAGATGCGACTATATGGGAAACTATTGAATTTAAAAGAGGGTTTAATGCTCTATTGACAGATTGCAGGTCAGAAGAGTTTCCAATAGGTACTTTGGGATTTCCAAAGTTAAGGATTATGTACCGAGTCAATATATACCGCAATGAAAACCATCCACCAGCTACATCACCTGAAGCACCGTCGCAACTTCGTAAGCCGTAGAGGGTCCTAAGCCGAAGGCCTCACCACTAACCTACCCTTCCCCATACACCTCACCCTTCACTCATCCTAGAAGACCTTATCCAAACAGCTCTCTGCCTTGTGTCCAGAGTCTTTTCTCTTTTAAAGATCCCCAACTCCTTCAGTCCCGTAGCCAATCCCGCCTTTCCCCCAAAGGATCATCACCCCTTGACCAGGGCTAATTTTTTGCACTTATAACTGATCCTTTCACTCTGAATCATGATTGCGAACTCCTATCCCAGTCTCTCCTACTCACTGGGACTCACTGCTATAAAACTTCCTCTACCACACAAACTTCCTTTCGGTTCCTTGAGGAGCGTGGTCTTTCGTTACAGCAACTTGCCTTGTACAGAAATTTACATCCTTGCCGTCCCACTCTCAGGGCAGAGTGACTGTGCCTGCCTTGTCACATCTTTTTTCAGATACGCTCTTCGGAATGAGCAACTGCACACAGTGCACTATGTGCAACTCTACTTCTTGAATTATGTTGTGACTGACATCTCTTGGGACTATGATCAGGAGTCTAAGAAACCCCAGAGCGAAAGCTCATGGCTATCTGTACACACGCACCTAGCAACGGAAATATAAGTTGTGATGGACAAAACAAAAGTATCAATACTGAAATTTCCACAGCCAAAATCCAGCGATGTCTTTTTTAGCCACTAGCCCTTGTCAATCTAGTCTAGACATGAAATCTACTTACCTAGATTAGGCATCTACATACCTTGATTAGGCTGCCCGGAATATAATGCTACCACAAAGGCCACACCATCATCTAAATCAACAAACTGTAATTACTGTCTGCTCACCAGCAGCCTCATAGGGCCTACAAATTCAGAAAAAAATGCTGTGTTGGTTTCTAATACCTCCCCTATATAATGAGGAGCAAGCGTATGGCTACATATATATATATATATATATATATTTATATATATATATATATATATATATATATTTATATTTATATATATATATATATATATATATATATATACTGTATATATACACACAAAACTACAGCAAAAACAAATGCAGTCATTTCTACTCAACTATTGGACAAAGGACAAAGGCCTCAGACATTGACGGCTGCCAACGCAAGAGCCCGTGTCCAGCAAGAAGGGCTGGGCAATCTCACAAGCAAGCAAGCAAGCCTCAGACATGTCCTTATTCATGCCTGGGGTTTGGCCTCTTCATTACCACACTGACCATAGTGGATCAGTAATTGTGGGAAATTTTAGTCTGATTGCTCACAGTAAAACCTAGTATAGATGACCCTGACTAGCAGAGCTTTGCTGATCATGGCAATACATAAAAATTTTCACTATGTTAAGGTAACCCCATTCAAAAAGGGATATATATATATATATATATATATGCAGAAGAACCACAGGGAAAATGAAAATACGAAATATACGATTAAGTCCTGACTAGTCAGGACTTAATCGTATATTTCATATTTTCATTTTCCCTGTGGTTCTTCTGCATCTGAGCATCACGTTTTCCTGAGATTTTTACGCATATATACATACATATATATAAATATATATACATATATATATATATATATATATACAGTATATATATATATATATATATACAGTATATATATATACATATATATATATATATATATTACCATCATCATCATCATCTCCTCCTACGCCTATTGACGCAAAGGGACTCGGTTAGATTTCGCCAGTCGTCTCTGTCTTGAGCTTTTAATTCAATACTTCTCCATTCATCATCTCCTACTTTGCACTTTATAGTCCTTAGCCATGTAGGCCTGGGTCTTCCAATTCTTCTAGTGCCTTGTGGAGCCCAGCTGAACGTTTGGTGAACTAATCTCTCTTGGGGAGTGCGAAGAGCATGCCCAAACCATCTCCATCTACCCCTCATCATGATCTTATCCACATATAACATTTGAGTAATCTCTCTTAAAGTTTCCTTTCTAATCTTGTCCTGCCATCTAACTCTCAATATCCTTCTGAGGGCTTTATTCTCAAATCTACTATATGTATTGGAGATTGTTTCATTATCATACCATGACTCATGTCTGTAGAGTGATACCAATCTCACTGAACTGATATATAGTCTTATTTTTATATGTAATTTTGGGCAATTTGATTTCCAAATTTTTCTTAACCCAGCCATTGTCTGATTTAATTTTTTCAATCTTTCACTAAACTCTAATTCTAAAGACCCTGTATCGGAGATCATAGTTCCTAGATACTTGAATGATTCTACCTCATTAATCCTTTCTCCTTCCAATGATATTTAATCTTCCACTGCATACTCCGTTCTCATCATCTCTGTCTTTCTTCTATTACCTTCAGCCCAACCTCGTGTGATATTTCATGCATTCTTGTAAGCAAGCATTGCAAATCCTGTGGTGTTCTGCTAACAAGGACAGCATCATCAGCATACTCTAGGTCTGCTAAATTCCTATCACCAATCCAGTCCAATCCTTCTCCACCATCTCTGACTGTTCTATACATTACAAAGTCCATGAGGAGGATAAACAACATAGGTGACAACACATTCCCTTGGAGTACTCCGCTGTTCACTGGAAACTCACTTGATAAGACCTCATTAACATTAACTTTGCACTTGCTATGCTCATGAACCGACTTAATTAAATTTACATATTTAAGAGGAATTCCATAATAATAATGCAGGACTCTCCACAAAATTGGCCGGTGCACACTATCGAAGGCTGTTTCATAGTCCACAAATACCATAAAAAAAAGGTAAAAATTATAGGTGTGTACATATATATATATATATATATATATATATATATATATATATATATATATATATATATATATATATATATATATACATATATATACAGTAATCCTTCACCATTTCGTGGCTCAAGTTTCGCGGTCTCAGTGCATCACGGATTTTCAAAAATATTCATAAAAAAATTAGAAAAAATGGTGCGAGAGTTACACAGGCGCTAGCAGAAGGCAGAGAGTACGGTAGAACATCAGGTATCAACACGGAGATGGCACGCAACTCAAAATCCACCTCTCTGATTCTCTTGCCATCTCGGCTCCAGAATCTCGCAAGCATATTTTGCAAGTCAGTCTTCGTAGAGTTTACGTCACATGTCTTGTGACGTCATGTATCTGGCGGAAGCATGCTGACAAACGGAATGACTTCCTTTCATTGTATTACCGAGTAGTCTTAGTAAAGCTTTCTCATCATCAAAACACCGAGTAACGATATCAAGTGTTTTAGTAGTCTTGTATCATAAGTATATCTAAGAGAAAAAAAAAAAAGTCTGATGACGTCATATTTCTGGCGGAAGGCGAGTGGCAAATCAGTGATTCCTTCCAATTCGTTACTATTCCCATAATCAAAACATCGAATATTGATATAAAGATTTTTCTTTAATAATTTACAAAGAAATATGAAGATTTGACTGAATTAAAAATCAAAATACAGAGAGAGAGAGAGAGAGAGAGAGAGAGAGAGAGAGAGAGAGAGAGAGAGAGAGAGAGAGAGAGAGAGAGGTCGTATTCCTTTTATAACTAATAATAAGGTCTATAAACGAACTGTATGGAAAATGTGATACCCTATAACATTGGCACTGTTGTAATATTCATTATGAAGAGATTTCGAATGTCAAGAAAATTATATAAATCAGTGTTATTCGTACTATGTGTGCGCATAATCGTAATATGGCAGCGTGACCTTGAGATTAGCTGATGCCAACCAAAAGTAAATCAAAAGTATTTGTTGATTATTGATGTGATCAAGAAATTGAAAAATAAAATATAAACGTGCTTATTGTTATTATATATACATGTACAAGTACACAAAAAAATTTATGTATTCCAGAAATCAGGAGGCAACCTACTTCGTGGTTTTTCACCTATCACGGTCAGATCTGGTCTCAATTAACCGTGATAGGCGAGGGATTACTGTATTATATACAGTATATATATATATAAATATATATATATATATATATATATATATATATATATATATATATATATATATATATATATATATATATATATATATATATATATAAATATATATATATAAATATATATATAAATATATATATAAATATATATATATATATATATTAAATATTGTATATTATATATAAATACATATATAGAAATATATATATATATATATATATATATATATATATATATATTAATCTTTGGTCACGTTCAGTAGCAAAAGGTATAACTACTCGGTGTCTCCCGGTCCCTCAGGTAGGGGGAGAGGAAGTAGTCATACTGTGGTAAATGGGTTGCAGATAGGAAAGGGAGAGGAGGTGGGAAGGGTTGAATTTGTGTGTGTGCATATCTATTTAAATATTTAGTCATCAATTTTGACTGGCAGCGTACACTAGTATAAGATACTGATGCTAAATACATTTCAGATCATCATCAGAATATACCTTGGTAATATTTCTCAAGTAGCCTACCATTTTAACGGGAGCTTCTCTGTTAGTTTCATGGCATATATACAATTTTGGGGTCAGGGGGCTTAGTTGCTAATCATGTGAGATGATGCCCAGTCTCAAGTGCATTGTACAAAATCAAAATTACCTGTTCTTTGCTTCAGTTGTTCAGGAGTGACCTTTAAACCTTCCATAAGGGGATTCAAACTCTAATGTTGTGTTTGGGGTGATGGTAATATCCCTACTTTGTCTACAGTAATACAAAAAATAAGTAAGGTTTGAAAAAAGATTAACTAGGTTAAGAAAGTTATAATTACGTGCCATTAATGGAAGAATTCCACAAAAAAATATATTGATGCAACTAATTGATGAGATGTGTACAGAACTACAGTAGATTTATAAGATTAGGATTGGGATTTCTAGGCTATATAGCCAAGTGCTGGGGCCTGTGCGGCAATTCAGAGCCAATGTGCAACTGAGGCTTAAGCCCAGCAGTCTGCTCTATGAAGAGAAGGTTAGAGGAAGCTGGACAGCAAGATGAAAAAAAAAGAATCATGAACTACGGTAAAGTAGAAAGTTCTTGGGCAACAAGAGCAGCTAGGGGCCGAAGAAACACTGAAAAATACCTTATACAATGTAATCAGCGTACCGCATAAAGTGCACTGACGGCACTACTCTCCTAGCTACGGGTTGCTGAGTTGCAAGAGCCCATGCCTGGCCGCAAAGGCCAGTCACTCTACAAGCAAGCAAGTACTCCCCATAAGTAAATTTTTGAGAATTGTTACACCTTTTTATGATGAAAGCAATAACAGACTATACGACTAGGAGAGTGATTGGCTTGGTGTTATAGTGAATCTGCAACTAGGATTTGCTATGTGTATAAAATCCATAAATCTTTTTGTTGGAACAATAAAAAACTCAGAAAGGACAAAAGACTTGGGACAGTTCAGTTCAGTTCAATAGATTACCCAGATACCTTAGCACCCAATTATGGGACATGTAAAAGGCGAAATATGCTGTATATGTTAGCAAGAAGACATTATGAATGAAACCAAAAAAAAAAATGTAAGTTATGTAAATTTTAAAGAATGATAGAAAATTTAAGTATTTGAGTCATACATATAAAGGAATTAATTTAACTTATAATTGTATAATAGGGAAACAGAAAGATCACAAAGTAAGGTAGGAGCAGGAATTTTGCATAATATTTGGAGAAGAGAAGTATCTAAGAGGCAAAAATTAGGTTGAAAGGTCTGTTTGAATCAGTAAGCGAATATTATAAAAAGTCTGAGAGAGAAAAGAAGGAACCTTCCGAGATGAATTATTTGTGCAACATTCCTAGAAGAGTGAGATATGTAGAGGCATTTGACAAATATGTAGTAAACAAAATAGTTTAGTCAAAACCAGGACACGCATAACGAAGGTCGGCCAGATAGAGGTATATGAATGACTCACCGTCCTGGCTTATCACATGGGCCAAGGCTCTCTCAGTCTGACTTCATATCTCTCATAAATGACTGGATTGATGTCATGATTTCAAACCAAATGATTGGAGACTTGCAAATGCACAGTGGATTTGGAATACACATGGAGCAACAAATAAATGTACTTAATAAAGTGATGGACTGCGTGAGTAAAATGAAAGTCAAATCTTTTAAAACCAAGTGTATTTATAGATTTCAGAAAGAGTGATACTTTCATCAAAGTCACTGATTGGACTTTTCAATATGGTGAAAAACAATTTCGGCATTAACTATATCTTAACTCAAAGGCTGAATCAGGACTGCCTAGAACATTTCTTTGGTTGCATAAGGCAGATGAACGGTCCATGTGATCATCCAAATCCTGTAGATTTCCAGTATAGGATGAGAACACTATTGCTTAGCGAAAATGTTGAAATCATAAGTAAAAAAACTAACTCTAATGGAAAGTTTAACAAAGAGGACATGTTGACTAATATGTCAGCAAATGAAATAAAAAATCAAGCCAAAGAAAGGGAGATGGCAATAGAAGTGTGCTTGACAAGCCTTTTGTTTAAAGATTTGGTGCCTGATTGTGAAAATTATTTTGATTTTTCAACACAAGATGACATGCCATTTGATGATGCAAACTTGAAACTAAACGATTAACACAGTTATAGAAGAAGCAGCTCTGAAGTATATTGGTGGTTACATAGTTAAAAAAATTTTCATCAAATACCCTCATTTGGGCAATCTAGAAACCAGTAAAACTTCAGGTAAATCGTGGATTGAATTCAAAAGTAGGGTTATTTAATTTTCCCTTTAAAGCGTTATTCCATTAACTAAGTTAAGAGAGGTTTTTAATTCCATTCACGAGCAAAGTCTTCGTGTAGGAAAAATGACAAATTCGTAGATAATTTGTATTTTTCCTAACTATACAAACCTTAGCTATTTATTAGGGGTATTACTTTCAGCGACACTGAAATGACGAGCCATTAAAGTTTAGCGAGGGTTAACTACCCACACCACTAGTTAGCAAGGGGTAGGGGAGGGTAGCTTACTACCGCCCCCAACTCACACACCTGTGGTTGAGCTCACTTTGCTTGGAGGTAGGACTTCAAGGGGGATAGGGCTGGCGGGCAAGTTTGGTTAAATAGCTAAGGTTTGTATAGTTAGGAAAAATACAAATTATCTACAAATTTGTCATTTGTTCCGTAACTGGAATACAAACCACGCTATTTATTAGGGGTGACTCACCCATTAGGAAGAGTGGACGTCCCTGCCAATCTGGCTTTTGGCTTTACAAGGGGACTCCTTATCCGAGTGTGTCAGTACTCAAAAATAAGGAGTCCCTGCACCTCGCTAAAACCTTGCTACGCAAGGTCCGCGGCCTACGCAAACTGTGTGTTGTTGAGGTATATAGAAGTGTGATCGTCCAGGTAAAGTTATTCTGAGTCTTTAGAAGGAAAAACTGTGTAACCAAGTCTTTCCCAATACCACCTCACCAGGGCATGAGGACGCAACAGTATTAGTCTTAATACTAGGTACACAAGGGAGCATGGTTTACCTGCAGTGGTTTGAGGTCAGCTGTGCAGAGAACCCAGGACGCTGCTTTCCCCAAGAGAGGGGAGAATGAAGAAAAGAATAAGAGCCAGTCAAACCTTTTCATTCACGCAGACTAAAACCGAGTAACAATGCCCTCAACCTTCTGCTACTTGTCCACTAAGGAGCTTGGGGTCTTAAACTAACTGTTGTGCAGCCACCACAGGACCGATAGAGAACGTATTGAGTCTCCTGTGGGTCATGTCTTGCCGGTAGTAGGATGTGAATGTGTTCTAACGATTCCACACACCAGTTTGAAGAACCTGCATCACTGAGAAGTTTCTCTTGAATGCGAGGGACGTAGCTACGCCCCCGACATCATGAGCTCTGGGGCGACGTGAAGGAGGAGGGTCTGGACTCAATACATGGTCTATGACCTTGCAAATCCATACTGAGATGGTGTTCTTGGTGACCCTCCTCTTAGTCCTTCCTGTGCTGACGAATAGTGCAGGCACACGAGGACGGGTTGCGGCTGTTCTCTTAAGATACAGCCTCAAACTCCTCACTGGGCATAGTAAGAGATGGTCTGGGTCATCTGTTACAGTATGGAGACTAGATATCCGGAAGGAGTCGAATCGAGGATCCACTACTCCCCGGTTCTGAGTCTTAGCAATAAACTCAGGGACAAAGCTGAACGTTACCTCTCCCCATCCCCTTGAATGGGCGATGTCGTATGAGAGAACCATGAAGTTCACTGACTTGTTTGGCCGACGCCAAATCTAACAGGAACTCCGTCCTCCAAATCAGGTGGCGATCCGTTGCCTGGCGTAATGGTTCATAGGGAAGTCTCTTAAGAGACCTGAGAACTCAAATCCCATTCCATGGGGGAGGTCTCACTTCAGAATGATGGCAGATAAGTTCATAACTCCATATGAGTAAGGAAAGTTCTAGCGATGAAGAAATGTCCATTCCTTTCAGTCTAAAGTCGATGCTTAAGGCTGAGTGATAGCCTTTTACTGCCGAGACTGACAGATGCATTTCTTCACGCAAATACATGAGGAACTCCGCTATTGCTAGAATAGTGGCATCGAGAGGAGCAATAACCCCTTCCACGACACCAACCACAGAAGACTTTCCACTTTGCCTGGTAGACTGCTGCTGATGACTTTCGCAGGTGTCCAGACATCCTAATTACAACTTGTTGCGAGAATCCTCTCAAAGAGAGGAGTTGCTGGATAGTTTCCAGGCGTGAAGTCATAGCGAAGCTACGGCTTTGTGGAATATATTGGCATGTGCTTGTTTGAGTAGATTGTGTCATGGAGGGAGTTCTCTTGGGGGCTACGTTAGGAGTTGCAGAAGGTCCAGAAACCATTCTGCGTGATGCCATAGCGGAGCTACAAGGGTCATTGAAACATTGACCAATGTTTTGGCCTTGTTGAGTATCCTCCTCATCAGACAGAAAGGGGGGGAAGGCTTAAACATCGATGTTGTTCCACCATTGTTGGAATGCATCTTGCCAGAAAGCCTTGGGGTCTGGAACTGGGGAACAATACAAAGGGAGCCTGAAGTTCAGGGCCGTTGCGAAGAGGTCCAGTGTCGGAGAACCCCACAAAGTCAGGACTTTGATGGCTACTAGATGATCCAAAGACCACTCGGTACTCACTATCTGAGATGCTCTACTCAGGTTGTCAGCGAGCACATTCCTTTTTTGCCCGGATTGAAGCGTGCCGATAGTGGTATCAAGTGGATCTCGGTCCATCTGCTAGATGGGATAGGTGCTGTGAAAAAGTACCTCCTTGCTTGTTGATGTAAGCCACTACTGTGGTGATGTCGCTCATCACCACCACTGTGTGGCCTGCCAGGAATTGTTGGAACTGTTGAAGGGCCAGAAAGACGACCTTCATCTCTAGGAGATTTATGTGGAGGTACTCCTCTGACTCTGACCAGAGGCCTGAGGTCATGTGGTGCAGGACGTGGGCCCCCAACCTTTTTTTGAAGCATCTGAGAACAGTATCAAATCCGGGGGGAGGACAAGAAGATCCACTCCCTTTCGTAGATTCTCGTCTGCCACCCACCACTCGAGGTTCATCAGTTCCGCTCATCCCATGGGGGTCCAGATGTCCGGGGAGTCGCGAGTCTGATTCCACCGGGACTTGAGTCGCCACTGGAGGGATATCATCCTGAGGCGACCATTGGGAACTAGAAGGGCCAGTGATGAAAGGTGACCGAGAAGACGTAACCATGTTTGGGCTGGAAGTTCTTCTCGTCTGAAAAAAGGTATTGCAACCTTTCTCAGCCTTGTTATCCTGTAGTCTAATGGGAAGGCTTTGCGGAGATTAGTGTCTATAATCATGCCTAGGTATACCAGTCTCTGTGTAGGAAGCAGGGATCACTTCTCAAGATTTACCATGATCCCCAGATTTTGGCAGTCTCAGAAGTTTGTCTCGGTGTTGAAGAAGGGTTGACACCGAGTCTGTTAGGATTAGCCAGTCGTCCAGATAGCGACGGAGACGGATGCCAATCCTGTGTGCCCAAGATGACACTAGGGCAAACACTCTGGTGAAAACTTGAGGTGCTGTGGAAAGACCGAAGCACAGCACCTTGAACTGGTACTTCCTGTTGTCTAGGCAGAATCTTAAGTACTTCCTTGAAGACGGATGGACTGGGATCTGGAAGTACGCGTCCTTTAGGTCCAGTGTACGCTTGACGTCCTGAGGTCTTAACACTAGTCTGACCGTGTCTGCCGTCTCCATGCTGAACGGAGTTTGTTTGACAAACTTGTTCAGGGCTGAGAGGTCGATGACTGGTCTCCAGCCTCCAGACGCCTTTCTTACAAAAAAGAGTCGACTGAAGAAGTCTGGGGACCCGTCAAGGACCTCTTGGAGAGCACCCTTCTTCAACAGGGTCTGGACTTCTACCCAAAGGGCTTGCCCCCTTGCCGATCCCATGGCAAGGGAGTCTATTGACACTGGATTCCTGGTCAGGGGAGGGAGAGATGTTATGAACGGGACACAATATCCTAGACGAATCACAGAGATTGTCCAGGGATCGGCCCCGAGTTGCTTCCACCTATCTGAGCAACTTTGTAGGCATCCCCCCACTGTTGGAGAAGCAGGGGGAGTGCCTATCCTAGCATTTGCGGCCTCAGCTGCTCCCTCTAGGATTTTTTCCTCCTCTGGAGGACTTTTTGCATTTCTTGTCCTTGACAGAGAAGGGCTTATTAGACACCACTGTCTTCACCGCTGATTTCGTCGTTGTGGTCTTGGTTGGACGGGACTGCTGAGGTGCTGGAGGTTTATAGGGCTTGGATGTTAAAGCCCTATGGAGGAGGGAGTCCTGATGAGACTTCCTCCACCTCTCAGCAGCAAGTTCCACGTCCTTAGGCTCAAACATGTAGGCTCCTTCTAGAGAGGAATGTCTGAGCCTAGTTATCTCGATGTTGGGGATCTGTTGGTGGAATCTCTCAGACACCGCATCTCGACGTTTCAAGATGGTGTTTGCCCACAAGTTCGAAACTTGGTGGGCAAGAAACTCGATGGTGCGAGTTCCTGAGAGAATAAAGGTCTCCACTGCCTTCCTGGTACGCTCCTTGGAGAAATCCTCGGATCGTACCAGGATTCCCAAGGTCCCTAACCAGATATCCAGCCACGAAGTAGCCTGCATCGCATA
>NC_090754.1:79700151-79752651 GCF_036898095.1 Palaemon carinicauda
TACTATTCTTAAAGATGGTTTAAATAGGATTTGATTTAGCCCATGATAACACACAGCTGCCTGCCTTTAGGCTAAAATCAGTAACAACAGTTGTGCGATTAACACAAGCTGTGTTCAATGTCATCCATAGAGGGCTATAAAGTGTAATGACTTTTCCGTAGTCCAGGTGTTTTCGTATACAAACAACCAATGTAAGTACAGTAGAAGCAAACAGCATGTACTGTATCATGTTTTATTAAAACTGTTATAATTGCTTACAATCTTGCTTTATTAAAAGTGTCAATTATTTACAGATATCATGAATGATATAGTTTACAACATATATATATATATATATATATATATATATATATATATATATATATATATATATATATATATATATACATATATATATATATATATATATATATATATATATATATATATATATATATATATATATATATATATATATGTATACATATATACTTATGATCAATATGTTGATTATACCTTATATAATATTTGCTTGCAATATAATTATGAAATATTTCAAATAATGGAAAAAATAACCGTCAAAATCAAATTTCACCTCGTCTTCCTGTCTCGGTCAAATATGCTCCCATGACTGATAATTTAATATCCGACATTTATTAGCTAAGATATAAACATAAGACGGATAAAGGCTGGATATTAATAAACGATACCAATAGGTGGAACAATACATGTATATACATATTACCTAATGATTGTGTTGACCCTGATCAAAAGCAATTTATTAATATTCATAAATGATCAGATCCTGCGCAAAAACGAGGGGGGTAATTTGAAACCAGGGGGGTAGCATAAAACCGGTTTCAAATTACCCCCGGGGGTAGCTTGAAATCGGTATCAAGTTACCCCCCGGTAGTTTGAATCCGGTTTCAAATTACCGGGGGGGGGGTAAGATTTGGAGGGGGTAATTTGAAACCGGTACACCGGGATAGCAAGAAAGAAAGAAAAAATACTGACCACAGTTTGGCCGACCTTCTTTAAGTGGGTGCTGGTCAAAACAATGAATCACTGTGCTCTAATGTGGCTAGTTAATCTGGAGAGACTAGTGAGTTGGTAAGAAGTCTACATCATTCTCTAGATTTGAGGGAAATGATGAGAGTACGATAGGGATCATCCTAGTTACATGGAATGGAAGAGAAATGTTATTCAAAGGACCTGAAGATAAAACAAATACAGGAATAAGGTGAGACAGTATATTATATGGAAGGAACAATGTGCTTCCCATAAGTAGCCTGGATAGGAATGAAAGACAGAAAATGCCTGTGTAAATCAGAACTTTAAGAATGACATGTGCTATATTTAGCCACTCATCATTGGTAACAGTTGCTTTTAGCAATCACTGCTCACACATTTCAAGGAAGGCATCATCAAAGCTTTAACTTGTTATCGATCATCTTCCATAATGAAAGAAGTGAGTATGACTGTGTATGGCATCTAAAGTTTTCCCTTCAGCCCAACGTTTGATATTGTAAGCTTATAGGGTCTACTAGTGTAGACCACAGTAAAAAGTCAATTACAGACTCATTGAGTTGCTCCCCTCCACGGAAATCTTTAGTAAAAGGCGAAAGATTTATGCGTTTTGAAGGGAAGCCAGAGCTACCGAACATACTAAAAATCTACCACCTGTCTACCTTGACTGCACAGTATCCAGTTATCCTCATCAGTACAAGAAGGGCCTATTTTATGGGTATATAGATTTTCATATACAATTTCTGTAGACTTTATATAAGCTAAAAAGTAACTTACAGTTACATACTTCCATCAAAAAAACTGCTATTTACTTTGACTTATGAATTTACCTTGTTAAATCTTAGTGCCAATAATATATTCTCAGAGTAATATACTGTAGATATGGGATTTCCTACAGTATCGTGCAAGAGACGATACCGACACATCAGGGGTTACATCATGCTTCAAGAGTGCGTAGAACTTCGTACGAAAATTATTAGTGGTCGTTGTATAAAATATGTACACTTCGTTAATCTTAAATTGTATACATATATTATGTAAAGTAAGCTACGTGTGTGGCGAGTTGTCAAATAGTCACGTCGTCCGAACGAAACCACCGAACATTTACAGTACAGTTAAAAGTATTGTAGTAATAATACTGTACATATATTACAGTAATATAAACTACAGTATCATCGATATTATATAGTATTACTAGATAGAAACGACAGTGGTTTGTTGTTATACTGTAACTGTATGATGACTACTGGGCAAAATTAAAGTTAACGTTAGGGCAACGACTACTGTAGTGCTTAGACTGTACCGTAGCCTTATCGTGTCCAGTATGTATTGTACACATATATTGTAAATTTTCTGATATGTCTTCCATTAATTGCAAACTACTTATACTGTGATAAAAACAAAGCAAAAACAAACTACTTATACTGTGATAAAAACAAAGTAAAAGCAATATTAGACAGTACTGTACTTGGTGTGTTAATTATCCGAGAATAGCCAATGGACAGGGAGTTGTTAGGTTCTCCTCGTGCAGCAATTATTCGCGAAATCCCGCCTATCTCTGTTACCTAACCCTCGCGAAGTCTGGGGCTGATACATAACTAGGAGAGTGATTGGCTTAGCGAGCTACGGGCTGCCAACGCAAAAGCCCGTGTCCAGCACAAGTCTGGGCAATCTAACAAGCAAAGCAATGGCTTGGTATAATAGTGGATCTGCAATTGGGATTTACTACTTGTATAAAATCCATAAATATTTTTGTGGGCACAATAATAAAAAAAAATCAGGAATGGGCAAAAGACAGGATACAAAAACGATGAGACTTCAATTTTGTTCAGTAGATTGCCCGCAAGATACCTCCGGATGAGTTCTTTTAGACTACATGTCTTAGTCAGTCTCAACTCAGCTCCCAGACTGAGACGATTACTCTTCCCGCTCAGGGACCTGCTAACCTCGCATAGAAGACACCATTCACTCAACTCAGGAGATACCCAGGTCCCTTGCCAGCTTGCTGGCCGTAATTTTCGGTTGACATTGAACTAGAACCTGGCCGAAATTTTCGGCTGTAACACCGAAAAGGAGTCTGCCATGAGTGGGTATAGTAGAACCTTCATTTGTGGGTTCTGCTACAGCAAGAAGCAACAGCCTGTCAAGATTTCTGTCACCCAGAAGAAACCGTGCAGGGATTGTAAATCCTACTCTGACCACAGGCAAACTCTTATATTCCATGCCCTCAAGCTGGTAGCTTTGTATGGCTGGACACTTGACTGGGCCTGTGTCAATCACAAGATATGGTGCAGATGTGATGACTGCAATCTGTATCATGATGCTCTGTACCGACTGATCACCAGGAGAAACAGGGAGTCCCCTTTGTATGAAAGGGCACTCCCTCTACCGAGCTATGACATTCAGTTACCTCCCCTTCCATCCCCCAGGATTTCTACAAAGAATACTGCAGACTCTAGGCAGGCCACCCAGATGGCCCCTGCTACCAATGCCAGATGGTGATGATGATCCAGACTGCTTGATGGCCTTACCTGGCGGGGGGAGGGGGGGAGGCCTAATCAAGTCGCTCAAAGCTCCCACAGGAGAAGCCTGAGAAAAAGGAAAAGAAGAAACCAGCGGTGGCTCTTCCTGCTGCTCCAGATCCCAGTCCCAACCCAGTGAAGACGCCACCTGCAAAGAAACAGAAAAGTGGATCAACAGTGGAACCACCTACTACTTCCTCTACTGCCACCCCACCTGCCCGCACTCCAACAACAGAAGCAAAAGATCCTCCCATGGACCTCGACCCTCCTGCACTGGCTGAAACCCATCAACAAGACTGCAACTGTACGCAGTGTCTTACACAGCTACTTGCTGAAGCCAATGCTACACTCCTTCCATCTGCAGACCCTGCTCCTGTACCAACAGAAGCCATTACCACTCATACTCAAGCTGCTGAACCGGCTCAAGAATCTCAGGAATCCCAGGAAATTCCTGCCACATCGACTACAACTATTGAGCTGCCTCCAGAACCTCGTCCTACCCCCATGAACCCAGGACACTTGACTGGGACTGCGTAAATCACAAGATACGGTGCAGGTGTGATGACTGCAATCTGTATCATGATGCTCTGTACCAACTGATCACCAGGAGAAACAGGGAGTCCCCTTTGTATAAAAGGGCACTCCCTCTACCGAGCTATGACATTCAGTTACCTCCCTTCCATCCCCTAGGAGTTCTACAAAGAATGCTGAAGACTCTAGGCAGGCCACCCAGATGGCCCCTGCTACCACCTACTACTCCCTCCACTGCCTGCACTCCAACAACAGAAGCAAAAGATCCTCCCATGGACCTCGACCCTCCTGCACTAGCTGAAACCCATCAACAAGACTGCAACTGAAAACAGTGTCTTACACAGCTACTTGCTGAAGCCAATGCTACACTCCTTCCATCTGCATACCCTGCTCCTGTACCAACAAAAGCCATTACCACTCATAATCAAGCTGCTGAACCGGCTCAAGAATCTCAGGAATCCCAGGAAATTCCTGCCACATTGTCTACAACTATTGAGCTGCCTCCAGAACCTCGTCCTACCCCCATAAACCCAGGACTTCCACAGAAATTCAAGCTGCCTGCAGTGGAAGGAGCACCCTCCTATGCAGCAGTAGCAGCCATTTCAGCCTCAAATCCACAACTAAAAATCTCTGCCAGTGCCGACTTAAAGGGTGACATAATCACCACCACAAAGGATCAGGATAGCACCAGCTTTCTACACACTGATGCCTCTCTGACCTATCTTGATCCTGCCAAGAGATTAAGAAAAGCAATCGTCACTAACTACCCAATCAACATGCCACTGTCATTCATAACTGACTGCAGTCAAGTGGCCCAGGCTGGGCAGTCACAAGCAGCCTACCAGAAATATCACGGTCACTTTTGTTGGCCCTATCCCAAAGACACTGAACCTTGGACTGTGAGGATCTTTCCCCCATAAAGGACTTTAAGAGTGACCCACTGTGCTGCTTCAATTGTCAGCGCTTTGGACACAAGGAGGACTGCAGAAGCCCAGCAGTCTGTGGAGTCTGCAGCTACCATCATGCAACCCAAGTATGCAAAGAATGCACATAAAAATGGAACAGAGACTCATGCAGTGTCCAAACTGTGCTGGACCCCATCATGCCTGGAATAAGAAGTGTCCAGAGTTTCTCAGAAGAGTATTAACACCACAGGCAGCCCCACTTACTTCTACAGCAGTAGCACCGCAACAGCCACCGCAGCCCAAAAGGGCTCCACATTCCAGGCCACCTCGTCGCCCTCTCACTGAACCTGCTCCAGTTGCAGCTATTCCTGTCACTGCCCAAACACCAGTCACTGATCCAAACCCAGTCATCAACCCTATTCCCAATCCTACCCAGATTCTTCCTCCTGACCCTACAGTCTCCTCCCTCATTTCCCAAGTTGAGTCTTTACCTGTTGAAAAGCTAATCCCCTTGATCCTACAGCTTGTAGTTAAAGTCTGCTCCCTTGTTCATAATTCAATCCCTCCTCTCTCCTCTAGTAACACCCAAACCCCTTGAGCAGGGATAAGCAACGGTGCTTTAAACTGCTCCTTTTCTCTACTACTAAAGTTCCTTCTCTCCTCTCCCAGTCTCTTCTACTCACTGGGACTTGCTACTGTCGCTACTTTTACTTATCACTAAAACTTTTCACTTCGGTTCCAGTATGGACCTGGTTTCCTGGTCCTCCTGGTGGTCATGATCTTGGTGCTAAGCGGCCGCACCTCCCTACTTACAGCTATGCTCAAGGAGCTGAGCGACTGTAAGTCCAGGCAGGTGAGCTTGTTGTTTTTGAGCTTGCTATTTGAGCGAACTGATTATCTGTTAGTTTGTGGAACAGCTCTGGGTGGAGCTACTGTTTAATAAGGAAAAAAAAGTTTCTCGTGAGCTGGGAGCTTGCAGAACCAATCGCAAGATCGAAAGCTGCACCTGTGGGGGGCTATGACCTAGAGTCGAAGAGCCCCCATCTGGGGCTATGACCTAGAGTCGAAGAGCCCCCATCTGGGGCTATGACCTAGAGTCAAAGAGCCCCCATCTAGGCATTATGCCCGGCCAATCTAGACCAACCAACCAACCTGTCTTAGCCCCCAATTGTGGGAAAAGAAGACAGGTGAAAGGCGTATCCAACTTTGTTATTTGTGAAAGGATACATAGGATGTAAATGTTAACAAGAGGACTTTAAGAAGGTAACCAAAACCAAAGAAATTATGGAAAAATTTAAGTGTTTGAGTTATATATGTACAAAGGAATTAATGTAGCAGTATACGGAAATAGAATGATCACAAAGTAAGGTAGGTGCAGGAACATTAAATAGCACTTGGAAAAGAAGAGAAGTATCTAAGAAGCAAAATTTAGTTTCAAGGATTTAAGGAAGGCATCAAAACTTTACCATGTTATCTATCATTTTCCATAATGAAAATACATAAGACCACTTATACCACCAAATTTTTCACTTCTCACCAGAAAAATTCTGGCAAAGTTTGATATAGCAAGCTTATAGGGTCTACTAGTGTAGACCGCAGTAAAAAGTCAATTACAGACTCATTGAGTTGCTCCCCTCCACGGAAATCTTTAGTAAAAGGCGAAAGATTTATGCGTTTTGAAGGGAAGCCAGAGCTACCGAATTTACTAAAAATCTACCTTCTCTCTACTTTGACTGCAAAGTTTCCAGTTATCTATGTCTGTACAAGAAGGGCATATGTTATATGCGTATATAGATTTCATTATACCATTCCTGTAGAAGTTATATAATCTGAAAAGTAACTTACAGTTAGATATTTACAATAAAAAGCTTGTTCATTATGATTTATGAATTTAGCTTATCAAAGCTTAGTGCCAGCAAGATAATAAATGACTATTAAGAAATCTTTTCATAGTTGCCACTATGTGCAATTTTAAAACAATGTGAATGGTATTAAAAAGTTACATATAATATATGGTAACGAATGTTATTAAGGTGAACATCCCCTAATAAAAAGGAAATGCTGTGCTTTCCTTTTGCAGTCACTTCGAAAGATTAATATTGGCTTTGGGGAAAAAAAGTCAGGAAAATTTTTACTTTGTAGTTTACAGCAAATTATGGTATAGGCAATGACAAGAAAGTCTCTCTAGCTATCCCAATGCAACCATGATGTACAGAGTCAACAATTCTTAATATGATTAGGGTCTCTGAGGAACATACGTCACCACCATAAGCATGCTTTTTATATGAATAAGGCTTTATATATTCAATGTTGTGTTTGATGATCTGAACCCTCAGGAGGTATAAGCCAGTACTTTAAGTAGTCTCGCCAGCTCTAAACACTTTATATTCAGCCATTTCCTTTCGGTTTCCCCATACCATCATATGATCGAAAATTAATCCCAAAGAATAAGTCAACTCCTGATATACGACAAAAGTGAATGAAAACTGTCTATCACGTTGAAAAAGAGAACCTGTTCACATTTGACTATTTATTATTCAATCTACTGTGAGCTGAAGTGATCTTTCCACCATAACCATTTTGTTTCAGAAAACTATATTGAGAGGTCAAGAAAAAATGTGTAGGAAAAATGTCAAGAGACATAATGTAATATAAGCCATTTACTATACTCAATGCAACGAAAATTTACCACAAGGGAGGGTGCTTGTTTGAAACAAATCCCCCAACTGACAGCCATGTCTCCACAGATAACCGGCCAGCTCTCCACCCTCTCCCCTTCACTCTGTCTCTTTCTCTTATTCTTCTCTGATTTATCGTCAATTGTCTCTGCTCATCTATTCCAACACTCACTCATTCATATATTCACAGTTCTGTTTTCTTTTTTAAATTAACACTCCAATTCCCTTTCAGTTAGTATTGTGCTTTTTATTCATGATGTCGCCCTGGTTGTGCCTACCCCTTCCCCTACCCGACATCTAACTCCCTCATCCATCACACTCTTCACGAAACTCCAACCAACCTCCCGTGTGGTTTACTTTATTTTTTTATAATAAACTTTATATTTGTTTCATATCTTACCCCTTCACATCAGCCTAGACTTTTGCTTCCTTAACTGCTCATTCCATTAACCTTCGTTGTTCACTGTCCTTGGGCTTCCCTACCAAAAGCACACCAAACCCTAACCATTCTACAGACCTTCATAAACTACACTAGCTTGGGAAAATCTTCAATTTCCTTCATTCATTATGAGTGTGCTGTTACAGTGCCTGTGTGTGTGTTTGTGTAGTGGCAACATCGGACACATGTGCTTGTGAGTTAGAATAATTTTGGATACAATTTCTGAAGTAAACAAATTTACAGACCACAGAAAGGAAGAAAGGCAGAGATAGAGGGTAAAGAGGTAAAGCAGGATTGGAGAAAGCAGACATACTGAAGACCTGTGGGGAAACGGTAACAATTGGGGAATGCGTTTACCCAAAAATGACGTTCCTAAGATGACCATCATCACGTCCTGTACACGTTTTCCTACTCCACCTTCGGCCTCAGAAACTCTGGGGCTACCTTACAATGCCTAATGGTCAGCATCCAAGGGCACTTACCTTTCTGCAGCTGCTACATGGACAACATCCCGATTTTCTCTAAATTTCCAGAAGAACACAGGGACCATGTCTGGATGGTTCTGAAACACCTCCAGGAAAGTGGATTGGTTGTCCGTTTTGATAAGTGAACTTTCGGAGCTGAGAAGGTGGACTTCCAAGAACAAGAGGTCTCGTCTACTGGCGTTCGTGTCATGGCCTCAAAGGTGAATGCCATAAAGGATTTCCCTACACTAACGATGGTCAAATCCCTGCAGGAGTTCATCGGCCTGGTGAAATATTACCGCTGGTTCACACCAGACATCGCACGCATCATTTTCCCTCTAAATGAAGTCCTAAAGGGAAAGCTGAAGAAACTGAGATGGGAGACTCCACAATAACAGGCCTTCGAACAAACGAAGATAGTTTTTGCCAATGCCACCCAGATGGTTTACCAGTACCCAAAAGCCTCCCTGAGGTTCACCACCGATGCTATAGTAAAACCATTCTGTCGTGGCCGCTGAGACGGTTTCTGTTCCCCTGTACAGCGTACCCATGTCAAAATATTTCGACCACTTTAAGGAAAAATGAACACTGCGGTTAGAGACGAGCCATACAAATTGAGTGAGACTAATGCTACCGTTAATGACAGATAATATTCCTCAGGGTATGCCTAGGGTGCATCCCCACCTTTTTCACTAATCTCACTGGATTAAGACAAGTGAATCTGCTCTCTCTCTCTCTCTCTCTCTCTCTCTCTCTCTCTCTCTCTCTCTCTCTCTCTCTCTCTCTCTCTCTCCTGTTATTCTTGTCGAGCATACAGTATATATTTCATTAGGTACACAGGTAAATAAGCGTAATTTTAATAGAACATTATCCATAAAAATATACTGTTCTTAGCCGTAATTCAGTAAAATATGGGAGAGTGTAATTTTTACCCTACCCTGTTATCTTATTATGGGTTGATGATCATAATATCACTATTTAACGTCAATATTTCCGTTTATAAGACGGTAAATGCCTGACAACATCTATTACTGGATTTTTACCGTTTTTTTTGGCATATTTCAACAGTGTATGGTATTCATTTCTATAAGGATAATTACAACCAAGTACATGTCCCCCAAAATCATAATCCCAGGATATTTGTCATTTTTATCTTACCGTCTTAATATGACTCGGACAGATGGTAAGTTTGAAATCCGATTGATCTGTCCTTGGAGGTCTCAAGGGTAAATTTATGTAGCAAATATCAGCGAGCCATATCTAATCCCTTGAATGGTTGGTCTTGGGGTATAAATAAAATGTAGTGTTTGAGGCAGTGACTGCATTATCTAGTAAACATAAAGCATGGAAACATCTCCAAACCGTGTTCTCTGCCCCAATGCAAGGGAAATAGTACATAGTGTGTACAAGTATTTCACAAAAGAAAAGATGAATCGCGGCCCTTTTACTGATGTCACCAAAGCATGTATCCGTACTTCTGAAGACACAAATGTTCCAGAAAGAGAGAGAGAGAGAGAGAGAGAGAGAGAGAGAGAGAGAGAGAGAGAGAGAGAGAGAGAGAGAGAGAGAGAGGGGGGAGGTGAGATACAACAAAGATTAAATTGACTTCCTTTAAGAAATCCTAATCTTATAAGCTGGATGACCATTGATTGACAGATGTGACCCGACCACCATAAGTTTGGAGATATCAGTTATGAAAGATAAGTATCTGACAAAGGCAGCACAATAAAATGATTTGAAATATCTCCATATATATTGCAGTGTGCCAGCAGAAAAAACGATAACCAAGGAAGTATAGTAAAGCTGATTTTATTTAGACGATTTAGTACAGTTGTAAAGAAAGGGTGAGGAAAATGGGGTGCCTAATCTCTTAATCTGGCTTTATCTTTGTTTTCAAAGGTTTTCGACTTGTCTCTAAAGAGTGATTCCTTCAAATGAAAATGAACCAAGTGTTTACACTCGAACACGATACCTTTTGGAAATGAGCTCTTCTCAACGGCCACGACAGAATGGTTTGACTATAGCAATCTAGTCTGAGGGGCCATGGTAGAGCAGGTCATAAATGGTTTGCCTCAACTACTTGCAATCTTCAGCCGCAGAAGAACTGAGGTTAAGTAGAAAGATCTAGGGCAACATGTACAGCTAGGAGCAGAAGAAACACTGCAAAATGCCTTCAGTAATGTCATCAACACACTGGATAAAAATGCACTGACAGCACTGCTCCATTAAGTAATTTGTTGAGAATTGTGACACCCCGTAATAGCAAATCTGCAATAGGATTTGCTGTGTATAAAATCCGTAAATCCTTTTGTGGGTACAATGACAAAAAAATTCAGGAAAGAGCAAAAGATGGGGTACAAAATTTTGGGACAGTTCAATTCAGTTTAGTACATTACCCAGAGGATAACTAAGGATGGGGGCTTTTAGACTAAATGTCTTAGCACCCAACTGCGGGACAAGAAGACAGGTATGAGAATGAAATATCCAACTTGTAGTATTTATAAAAAGGATAAAAACGATGTAAATGTTAACAAATGGATGTTATGAAGGTAACCAAAACCAAAGGAATGATGGAAAAAATTAAGTATGTGAGTCATATAAAGGCAGTAATGTAACTTACAATGGTAGGAATATCACAAAGTAAGGTAAGTGTGCGTGTGTGCATGCATGCGTGCGCAGATTGTCCGGACGGGGTCTCTTAGAGAGTCAGTCAGTCATAGCCCCCAAAAAGTAAGTGCAGGAATTTTGCATAACATTTGGAAGAGAAGAGAAGTATCTAAGAGGCAAAAGTTAGTTTGAAGATTTTGTTTGATTCAGATTAAAAGAATGATATGAATATTTTGTGTAGTATGCCTGTGATAGCAAGGCCTTGAAGGGTGAGGCATGTAGGTATATGACATATATATGTTATACAAGTTAGTGTAGGTGAAACAGTGAATCATTGTGCTTTAATGTGGCTAGTTAATCTGGAGAGACTTGTAAGTTGGAAAAAGTCATCGTAATTCCTTAAGTTTGAGGGAAACAATGAGAATAAGATAGGAATTGTGTTAGTTATACGAGATGGAAGAGAATGTTATTCGAAGGACCTCAAGATAAAACAAATACAAGAATAAGGCGAGACAGGAGATGAGTACATGACATAGAAAAAACAATGCACTCCTCATAAGTAGTCTACAGTAGATATGAATGAAAAACTGAGAAAATACCTGTGTAGGTGGTAATTCAGAACTTTAAGAATGACTTATGCTTAGTTACTCATTATTGGTAACAGTGTTTTTTTTAAGTCAGTCTCACTCTTAACACGATTTAAGGGGCTCATCAAAGATTTAACGTGTTATCTGTCATCTTTCAAAATGAAAAAAGATTTAGACCACTTATGTCAACATAATTTTTGCTTTAGACCAGAACATTTCTGGTAAAGTTTGATATTGTAACTTTATAGGGTCTACTAGTGTAGACCACAGTAAAAACTCAATTACAGACTCATTGAGTTGCTCCCCTCCACGGAAATCTTTAGTAAAAGGCGAAAGATTTATGCGTTTTGAAGGGAAGCCAGAGCTACTGAATATACTAAAAATCTACCACCTGTCTACTTTGACTGAAAAGTTTCCAGTTATCCTTGTTAGTACAAGAAGGGCGTATTTTATATGCGTATATAGATTTTCATATAAAATTCCAGCAGAAGTTATATAAACTGAGAAGTAACTTACAGTTAGATACTTAGATAAAAAAAGACTGTTACTTACTCTGATTAATTAATATACCTTATCATAGCTTAGCGCCAACATGATAATAAATGGCAATTCAAAAAAAAAATATTTGTTGTTGCCACTTTTATGATTTTCCAAATGTGCCTTTTTAGAAACAATGTGAATGGTACTAAAAAAAAACACTGATAAGTAAATTATATGGTAACAAATGTTAAGGTGAACATTCACTAGTAAAAAGGAAATGCTTTCCTTTTATAGCCCCTTCAAAAGATTAACGTTGGCTTTGAGGAAAAAACTAAGAAAATTTTCACTTTGCAGTTTACAGCATGTGAGGGCACAAATGAGAGACAACTGAGAACTAACACGTTTAGGCTATTGCTTGAGATACTTAAAAGTACATTAAGGCATGGGGACAGCAAAGGAATGCCTGGGTCGAGGCAGCGACCTCCTCCCTCACAATTGGCAATTCTGACCGGATATTTGTGTTTCTTTTGCATTTTTATAAGTGGATTGCAAAGCAATAAATACGAGACAAAACCGGAGAGGCCAGGAAATTCTACATACAAATATCCCATAGCAAGTACGGGTTGGAAATAATGTGTACATAACATGGATTCGGAGGGGCGAAATCTGAAAAGAAACTGTCTATACAATAGGGCCAATCACCCACCCCGGACAAGGGTTATTTACAATAATTGTTGCTGATATTTTTACACCCATTCATTCTTGGTATCTTCGAGGAGACCTGTGGTCGGGGGTGTCATTGGCCGTTGATTCGTCCGCCGTACTGTTCAACAGGGTGTCTCCAGGGGGTTTCGATTGTCCATTGCCAATGCCTGCAGTACCGGGTGGGTGGTGGCTTGTTTGGGGGCGATACTGTGGGGTGGCTGCTTCTGGCTTCTGTGGAGTCGTCGTCCACTGTTAAGAATGCGGGTTTTAGCCTGTCTACGGTAACCAAATCTTCTTGGCTGTGGATCATGAGGCGTTCCTTGGGTGCACGCTCTAACAACATGGTATGGTCCTAGGTACTGCTGAATCAAGGGAGGTCAGTGTAGATCCTTCCTGACGAAGACATGGCTGCAGGTTTCCAGGATCTTTGGCCTGACGTGCTTGGTTCTGTCTGAGAAAGTCTTGAGGCATGACACGAATCTTCCAGCCATCTCACAGTCATGAGATAGGCGTGTCTTGGTTGGTGTTGTGTGTGGGGAAAAATTCCCCCAGCATAGGCAGCGTCTCACCTTAAACTTTCTTCGCCGGGGAGACCTCGCCATTCGCTCTGGGGGGCGGTCCAGAGGCCGAAGAGGGTTCCCTGTGAGGAGTCTCTACCAATGAATTTGATTCCCCTTGGAAGATGGAATCTTTGGGATCTTGAACCCTTCTGTGAAGCCTCTACCCTCTTTTCCTGGCGGCCATGTTGTTATGCGTTTACAGGGAGAGGAATGGGGCAATGGTGACCTGTCAAAAATTTTTTATTCTTTTTGCCTACTGCATGAGTGTGCAGAAGAGTACTGGAGCGATGGCACACAGGATGATGCTTATGCTCAGTTTCTGCTGAAGCCCAGTATTCAGTGAATGTGCAGAAGAGCGCTGGAGAGCAGGCAAGAGCTGGCGCATTGGTGAGCATTGGATCTGGGAGCACTGGCTCTTTGGCAAGAGCTAGTGCATTGGATCTGAGACCGCAACTGCGCAGGAAAGCGCTGGATCTGAGAGCGCAGAAGAGCGCTGGCGAACAGGCAAGCGCTGGTGAACAGGCAAGCGCTGGTGAACAGGCAAGCGCTGGCGCATTGCCGAGCACTGGATCTGAGAGTGGAAGTGAGCAGGAGAGTGCTGGATCTGAGAGCGGAAGTGAGCAGGAGAGTGCTGGATCTGAGAGCGGAAGTGAGCAGGAGAGTGCTGGATCTGAGAGCGGAAGTGAGCTGGAGAGTGCTGGATCTGAGAGCGGAAGTGAGCAGGAGAGTGCTGGATCTAAGATCCCCAGTGCGCCGGAGAGCGCTGGCACGCAGTAAGGCACTGTGTAGGGTTTTGTGCAGTCTCCCTAGAATGCGCATAAGCGTATGACTGGTCGCGCAAGGGCGGGTGCCTGGGCACGCAATTGCGGGTGAGAACTCGTGCGTAGGGGAGCGTTGGTGAGCGCACGGAAGGCTGTTGCTGCAGCACGCGGGAGAGTGCTGGTGCGCTCGCGCTGGAGACTGCTGGCACGCGCGTAACAGGTCTGGCGAGCGCGGAAGACTGCTGGCGCGCGTGGAAGACTGCTGGCGCGCGTGGAAGAATGCTGGCACGCGTGCAGAGGAGTACTGCTGGGGGCGGAAGAGTACTGGCGGGGGCGAAAGAGTACTGGCGGGGGTGGAAGAGTACTGGCGGGGGAGGAAGAGCGCTAGCGCGCGCGCGAAAGAGTGCTGACGCACGCAGAAGCTATGGTGTGCATGTGAGAGCTGCCGCACGGGCGAACGCTACTGCGTAGAGATCGTTGGCGTGCAGGAGAGCGCTGGCATGTAGGACAATGATAGTGCATGCGCGGAAGAGTGCTAGCGCGCAGGAGAGAGCTGGCGCGCAGGCAAAGGCTGATGCACAGAGATCGTTGGAATGCAGGAGAGCGCTGGCGCGTAGGACAACGGTGGTGCGCGCGCGCGGAAACAATAGCGTGATGGAGCACAGGAGAATGCTGGCGAGCAGAAGAGCGCTGGCGCATTAGAGATCGTTAGCGAGCAGGAGACCGAAGTTGTGTGGTGCCGGTGATCTAAGGTTGGTTGGTGCACTGGCAAACGTTGCTGTCTGTGGCGAGGTTGCGCTGGTAGGTCGGCAGGTCAGCTAGTAGGATGATCAGGAACTGGGATGTGCCCTTTGGAAGGGCGAACATCCACCGATTGGGAATGCGAACGATCCTCAGAAGAGTCCAGGACTGAAGTCCAAGGACTAGCTGCAGCGCGAGGTTGCACTGGTAGGACGATCAGGAACTGGGATGAGCCCTTTGGAAGGGTGAACATCCACTATAGCATCGTCAGGAGAAGGTTCAGGAACCGATGACGCCCATGATGCCCAGTAGCAATCCTCTGAAGAGGAGTCTCTATGAGTAGCCCCTCTTACAAACGAGAGAGGTGATCACTTTGCAGGAGAGACTTACCTAAGACTATGCTCCGCCCCGGAAGGAAGAGAGACTCAGCAAGGGGGGAGTGTAGTCTAGGTGAAGACAGAAACAGCAGTCAGAGTCGATGAAGTGATGAAGATGCAGGAAGTTCTCCCTCGAAAGGGAGAAACAACCTCACACCTGGGGAGGAAACTCTCCCTCGAAAGGGAAAGTTGTCCAACCCCTGGGGGCGAACCTCCTGGTAGTGCTCTAAGATGATCTGACGAGAGCGATACCTGATAAAGCGTAGCCGGAGCTAGTTCCTTGGAGATGAAGTGCTGATCAGGTGTTGCCACGGGTGTACTTCTAAGAGAAGGGATGACGCCCATGATGACGTCCTCTGAGGGACGGCAGTGACAGCAGATTCCCCACGCATGAACAGAGCAGCTCTGCTTCGTCGGCGTTCTTAGTCGAATGAAGAAAACTGCATCGCTGACTGAGGAAAAATGAAATAAATTATGTAACAGAAAGTTCCTTGCGGAGGAACACCTGGTCCGCTACAGGAAGAGGGACCATCAAGGGAACAAACCTAAAATAAGTATTGCGCCCTCCCTTCCCCAGTCGACAACGACGGGAGAAGGGGAGAAGAGAGTAACTGTAATAAAACAAGAATTAAAGTATTTAAATCAGCTAAAAATATTCAATAATAGGAAGAACCACTGATCCTCCGAAGGGAAGTGTTCCCCATGGAGAAGAAGCTGAAAAGTTAAAATTACAACAATTAAAATTTCACTTAAATAATTGAGAAAAACAATCGGAAGCGCAACCTAACACGTGAATGGGAAAGGTGCTCCCCCCATAAGTATACTGTCGGAGGCCCATGAAAGGTGAACGGTCTTGAGAAAAGAAAGACCATAATCAAACTCTGAGAGGCCACACTCCCTTTGCTCAGTAATCCATGTTTCCCGTAAGAAGAGAGAAAGGCGAAGACAACAGTTGAACGAGTAGGGTTCAAATGATGACAATTCCCCTGCGGCGGTGGCGGAGTCAACGTTAAGTTATATGCCGACGGGAAGACCGAGGGACAAGGGGGTGAGAGGTCGGAAGGGAAGGTTCCCTGGCCTTGCACAAGTGTCTTGAGAACCTGTCATATATGTATCACACGCACAGTACAAACACTGAAAATGGAGTTTTTATGATAAAACAAAGTTTTATGAATACTTACCTGGCAGTTATATATACATAGCTAATAATCTCTATTTTGGCAGAATTTTTCTAAACGTGGCAACTGCCTTGTGGTGGTTGGGTGGTAACACCCGTTAAAGGGTGGTAGGAGGAATCCTTCCCGTTTTCTGTTCTTCAGTTCATCTATGCCCGACCTGTCTCTTGAGGGGAGGTGGGTGGGCCTTCGAATGTATATATAACTGCCAGGTAAGTATTCATAAAACTTTGTTTTATCATAAAAACTTCATTTTTATGAATAGAACTTACCTGGCAGTTATATATACATAGCTGATTAACACACTTGGAGGAGGGTGATAGACAGTAAACATCGTTGGGGAAACAACCAAAAAAGCTATAGGATAAATAAACACCTTGATTCCTACCTGCTAAGGTAGCTGACTTCAAAGGTTCCTGCCTCTTGAGTCGCTTTCCCTTAGGAGTTTCAGCCAGGATGTGACCTGCAGTGCTGAAAACACTCAATCGAGTCTGTCAACGGGGTGAGACCAACAATCTGACTAGACTTCAGGACTACCTATTGCCCAAAATAAAAACTGCAACCTTACCAAACCAACCACCTAACTTTTGCAAGGTAGATGAAAATTATCTAACTAGACTGAGGTGACTGTACACAAGTCGAAGTCATCAGACAACCAATAAAAAACACCAGCCTATGCACAAGTATACAAAACTAAGGTTGAGGGGAGGTAGTAACTCCTTTGCCTAATACAGAAGCCGTAGCTACGTATGGGGCCAAGGTATAGCATTTCTCATAATCCACTCTCACCTCTCTGAGGTAATGAGAGGCGAACACAGAGTTGCTCCTCCAGAATGTCGCATCCATAATTTGACATGTTCTTGCAGTAAGCAAGCGAGGTCGCAATGGCTCTCACTTCGTGAGCTTGCACTTTTAAAAGTCCGAAGTGTTCCTCCTCACACAAGAGATGCGCTTCTCTTATAACTTCCCTCAGGAAAAAAGACAAAGCGTTCTTGGAAAGGGGCTTCTGAGGATCTTTCACAGAACACCACAGGGAGCTAGAAGAGACTCTCACATTTTTCGTGCGAGACAAGTAGGTCTTGAGGGCTCGTACTGGACAGAGGCGCCTCTCTTGCTCTTGACCCACTAGGTTGGTCAAGTTAGGAACCTCAAAGGTCCTTGGCCAGGGCTTAGAAGGGTTCTCGTTCTTAGCGAGAAAGTCTAATCTTAAGGCACAAACTGCCCCATTCAGATTGAAGCCTACCTGTTTTTCAATTGCATGGACTTCACTGACTCTTTTAGCTGTTGCTAAGGCCAAAAGAAAGAGGGTTTTCTTGGTAACCTCCCTACGGGGAGCCGGTGAGATGGGCTCAAATCTCTTGGTGCACAGAAATTTAAGAACCATATCAAGGTTCCAAGAAGGGGGCTTTAACTGGGCCTGCTTGGTTGTCTCAAAAGACTTCAAGAGGTCATGTAAGTCCTTATCGCGAGAAAAGTCCAAGCCTCTATGCCGACAGACAGAAGAGAGCATACTTTTGTACCCCTTGATAGTGGACACAACCAGCTTAGCGTCCTGCCTGAGGTACAACAAGAAATCCGCAATCTGGCTCACAGAGGTAGTGGATGAGGAAATCTTGTGCTTCCTACACCAAGCTCTAAAAGTCTCCCACTTGGACTGGTAGACCCTCTGTGAAGAGACCCTCCTCGCTCTAGCGATAGCTTTCGCAGCTTGCGCTGAAAATCCTCTCGATCTGACAAGCTTCTCGATAGTCTGAAGGCAGTCAGATTGAGAGCGAGGGGGTTTTGATGATATCTCTCGAAGTGGGGTTGTCTGAGCAGATTTGGACTTGCAGGGAGGCTTCTTGGAAAGTCCATCAACAAGTCCACCACCTCCGTGAACCATTTCCTCATCGGCTAGAACGGAGCTATCAGGATCATTCGTCCCGAATCGAGGAGAGCGAACTTCCTGACTACCAGATTGATGATCTTGAACGGGGGAAAAGCAAGTGTCCATCCTCGTCCAATCCATCAAAAAGGCGTCTACTGCTATTGCCTCCTTGTCTGGAACTAGGGAGCAATAGATGGGGATCCTCTTGGGTAAGTTGGAGGCGAAAAGATCGATGAGGGGTCTCCCCCACAGCCTCCAGAGACTCTGACAGACCTGTTGGTTGAGGGTCCATTCTGTGGGAAGGACCTGCCCTTTCCTGCTGAGCATGTCCGCCCTCACATTCTTCTGTCCCTGAACAAACCTCGTCAACAGGCTTATCCTGTTCTCCTTCGCCCAAAGAAGGAGCTCTCTTGCTGTCTCGAACAGAGACAGAGAGTGAGTCCCTCCTTGCTTCCTGATGTAAGCAAGAGCTGTGGTGTTGTCTGAGTTGACCTCCACAATCTTCCCAGACACCAAGTCCTTGAAGGCCTTTAGCCCCAGAAAAATGGCCATCAGCTCCTTGTTGTTGATGAGCCATCCCAGCTGAATTCCTTCCCAATAGCCTGAGGCCTCCTTGCTTCCTAGTGTTGCCCCCCAACCTGACTCTGATGCGCCTGAAAACAACACTAGGTTTGGGTTCTTCTTGTGTAAGGAGATCCCTTCCCCTAACAAGGTTGGGTCCAGCCACCACTTCAGAAGATTCTTAACTTCTGTTGGAATGGGGAAGGAAAAGGGGTCTTTCTGCGTCTTTCTGTTCCACGTCTTCGAAAGAAAATGCTGAAGAGGCCTTAGGTGGAGTCTCCCCAGAGAAACTAACTGTTCGAGGGAGGATAGAGTCCCCAGCAAACTCATCCACTCCTTCGCTGAGCACCTCTTCTTGTCCAGGAAAGTTCTGACTTTTACGAGACACTTGGTCTGTCTTTCCTGAGAGGGAGAAGCCCGAAAAAGAACTGAATTCAGAACTATCCCCAAATAGAGAATAGTCTGATTCGGTCTGATCTGAGACTTCTCCCTGTTGATGACCAGGCCTAGATCTTGAGCCATCATAAAAGTCTTCCGTAAATCCTCCAGACATTTCTCCCTCGATCGTGAACGAATCAGCCAATCGTCCAGATCGAAGGATATCCTTATCCCCTCCTGATGCAGCCAGCCTGACACATTCGCCATTATCCTGGTGAAGACTTGTGGAGCCGTGCTGAGACCGAAGCAAAGAGCTCTGAATTGGAAGCACTTGCCCTGCATTACAAATCTCAGGTACTTCCTCGAAGTCGGATGGATGGGGACATGGAAATACGCGTCCTGCAAGTCGAGGGACACCATCCAGTCCCCTGGACGTACTGATGCCAGCACCGACTGAGTCGTCTCCATGGAGAACTTCGTCTTCTCCACAAAGACGTTGAGAGAGTTGACATCCAGGTCGGGTCTCCATCCGCCCGAGTTCTTGGGGACCAGAAACAGGCGATTGTAAAAGCCTGGGGAGGATAGATCCCGAACCGGTTCTATCGCTCCCTTGTCTAGCATTTGGTCGACAAGGTCTATTAGGGCCTTCTGTTTCCCCGGATCTGAGTACCGGGCTACTAAGGCCAGCGGAGCATCTGCGAGAGGAGGTTTTTTCAGAAAGGGGATCTTGTATCCTTCCTTGATGACTGAGAGGGACCAGGTGTCCTCCCCTCTCCTCTTCCAAGACTGCCAAAAACCTGACAGTCTTGCGCCTACTGTCTGGAGGAGACGAACTTCATTTTCTGGAGCGAGGTCTGAAAGAACCCCTGGTAGATCTTGGTCCTGATTCCTGCCACCTTCCTCTAAAATCTGGTCTTGAAGAAGTAGTCCTGCCCCGAAAGGACTGCTGGAATCTCCTTTCCTCCCGTTTCGAAGGAGTGCCTGCCAAGGGCTTACGAGCAGAACGAGATAAAAGGTCTTGGGTGGCCTTTTGGGCCAGAGAAACCGTAATGTCATTAACCAGGGACTCGGGAAAAAGATGTTGAGACAGGGGGGCGTAAAGAAGCTCAGAGTTTTGTGCAGTGGTAACAGACCTTGAAGCAAAAGAGCAAAGCAGGGCTCTCTTCTTTAGGATCCCAGCTGAGAACAGCGCAGCCAACTCATTCGCCCCATCTCTGAGGGCCTTGTCCATACAGGACATAATACTGGTAAGGTCCCTAGATCCTTCCATCTGGTCAGTTTTCCTTGCCAGAGTCCCAAGCGACCAGTCTAGAAAACTAAAAACCTCAAAGGCTCTAAAAATACCTTTGACGAGATGATCCAGCTCCGACATCGACCACATGACCTTGGCTGAGTTGAGAGCATGCCTTCTAGCAGAGTCCACTAAGCCAGAGAAGTCACCCTTGGAGGAGGAAGGCACTCCCAGACCCAAAGGTTCCCCAGTTGCATACCACATACTCGCTTTTGAAGCAAGACGAGCTGGTGGAAAAGAGAAGGAAGTCTTAACTGCTTGTCTCCGCTCCTTCATCCAGTCATCAATCTTTGTAAGAGCCTTCTTTGCAGAAATCGAGAGTTTCATCTTGATGAAGGCCGACTGTTTCTTGGCCTTCTTTCTGTTAAATTGGGATTGAGGAGATTGAGGGGCAGCAGGTTGGAATTCCTCTCCAAAAAGTTCAAGAAGGGAGCGAGAGAGAACTTTGTAATCTCCCGCAGCGTCGGCAGGATTATCATCATCATCAGAAACCTCCTCGAGGTCCTGATCCACATCTGCAATATCCTTCGAACGAGAAGAAGGTTCCTTAGAACCCGACAAGGGCAAATCAAAGAAATCGTCCTGCAAAAGACGGGTTACATCCTGGAGTCCAGCGCTAGAAGAATCCTTGGAACGAGAGGCAGTATCATCCCGAAGAGGCAGGCTGGTATCGCCCTGGCACCGAGAACAAGAGGCAGAATCGTTCTGGTGTCGAGAGCAAGAAGCGGTATCGTCCTGGCGTCGAGAACGAGAGGTGGTATCGTCATGACGTCGCGAACGAGAGGCGGTATCGTCATGGCGTCGAGAACTAGGGTCGGTATCGTCGTGGTATCGAGAACTAGGGTCGGTATCGTCGTGGCGTCGTGAACGAGAGGAGGTATCGTCCTGGCGAAGTGAACGAGAGGCGGTATCGTCGTGGCGAAGTGAACGAGAGGAGGTATTGTGCTGGTATCGTGAACGGGAGGCCGTATCGTCCTGGAACCGAGAACGAGAAGCAGCATCGTTCGATAAAGAATCGTCTCGGTATCGAGAACGAGAAACCGTATCGTCCTGGTATCGAGAAGAAGTATCGCCTTGCGAAAGCACACACTCCTCATCCTGGCGTAGAGAGGGAGAAGTTTTCTTTAGAGAACTCCGTTCTCTCTTAGAAGCAGACTTCTTAATAGGTAACGAGTCGTCTTTACGTCTATCAGACTGGGCGTGAGGGCGGCTAAATGCTTGCACTAACGTAAAAAGTTGTTCCTGCATGACAGACATAAAGGATTTAGCAACATCAGCTGGGTCTTTCGGCCCCGAAGGGGAGGGCTGACGAATAACACTAGTAAAAGGGGGAGGATCTTCGGCAGTAGGCTTAGGCTTCGCCCTTTTTACAGACACGGAGTCGAAATCATCCTCCGACGGACAAGGTTCATAACTGCTAGAACCGGGAGAGAAAGAACGAGACAGTTCGTCGTGGTTCCATCTCCTCTTAGTAGATCTTGACGCTTCAAATTTCCATTTACGTCTGGACGAATTCGGAGAAGAAATCAACACATCCGACACGTCTTTTCCGTGACGGTCAAGAACAGCCTGGGAATCGACAAAAGGACTGTCTGAGGCGACAGCTGACCGAGGGTACGTACCTCTCACCCCCTTTTGGTCATCGACATACCTTCTCCCTTGGTCCTGGGAGCTTGGTAGAGGTCTAGGCCTAGGGTAATGACAGGTTCGGTCAGTCGCCACCTCCACTGCACTAACACAAGCACTTTCACTATCCTTACCTTTAAAGGCCTCCAGTTGTTCCTTAATGGCCTTCAACTCGGCAGCCAGGCTAGCGTACCGAGGGTCATCCGCAGATACGGATCCTGTAGGAGGTGCAGGAGTTACTAACTCAAGGGAAGGATCAACTTCCAAAGAGGAATCAATTATAGGTTCAAAAGATAAATCTACACTAAGTTCGTCTTCCTTACCACTAACAGACTTAGACTTAGACCTAGAGGCTCTCCTAACTCTATCAAGCTCTAGTTTACGCAGATAGCGCTTCATAATCAACCAATCCTTCTCATCCAAAACTTTACATTCCCCGCACCTATCATTAAGGGCACAAACAAAACCCCTACAATTCAAACACACGGTGTGAGGGTCTACCGCCATTTTCGGTAGTCTCACCTTACATTCCTCATTCGAACAGACACGGTAATGACTTTTTTACTCATAATGAAAACAGCAAAAAAGCTAAGAGATAACAAAAAACACGATCGCCAAAACCCCAAATCAGAGTACTTCACCAAAAAGTAGACTGGTACACCGAGCAGGGAAAGCGAAGAAAAACTCTTAATGACGGACCAACGTGTTGTCGATCCGTCCGGCAAAGATGAACTGAAGAACAGAAAATGGGAATAATTCCTCCTACCACCCTTTAACGGGTGTTACCACCCAACCACCACAAGGCGGTTGCCACGTTTAGAAAAATTCTGCCGAAATAGAGATTATTAGCTATGTATATATAACTGCCAGGTAAGTTCTATTCATAAAAAGGAAACTTACAACATTTCTATACATGTATATATATATATATATATATATATATATATATATATATATATATATATATATATATATATATATATATATATATATACACATAAAACATTAAGAGGTGCTACTATAGCGTGAGGTCTACCACACTATAGAAGAGATCTACCTCCCGTTAGTACTATAGCGTGAGGTCTACTGCTGAATTATTCGTCCAACATAGATAAAACACATTTCATACATTTGTTTAAGGAATAAACACTTAATTTAAACATCTCTTAGATATGACTTAAATAGATAATTGGATTTCTAGTTACATTAAAAAAAGGACTAAACATGTTATCATATATTTCCCTACATTTGTTCTAGTGATACACTCTTCGTACATCAAAACAGGTTATCATATATTTCCATACATTTATTCTAGCGATACACACTTCGTACATCTTCTAAGAATGACACAAATAGATCTGCTTCTTCAATTGTATCCAAGAGATTGTGCTCTCTTAAAAAGGCGAGTGCTGCTTCTTCTGTCAGAATGACTATTCTATAAAACTCCTTCCGCAACATTTTTAGTACCTTCAATCGATGATATCTCTTTTAGGCCAAGGGAAAAACTGATTTAGGAGCTCCATTTGCTTCCTTTTATTTGGGCAAGTCACGTTTTTGATGGATTTGGAGTTCATACGTTCGATGGTTAGGTGCGGGGCTCTGGGATGCTGGTCACGCGGTAGACCTCACCCTCCACCTGGTAGACGACATATGGCGGTAGACCTCACACTATAGTAGCACCCATTAAGAATGTTTTCATATATATATATATATATATATATATATATATATATATATATATATATATATATATATATATATATATATATATATATATATATATATATACATATTGTGACGTAGATTGTGCAGATTACGATCTTTAAAGAAAGTATCAATCGGACCCTCCACTTGACACAGTGACTTCGTGTCAATCCAGAGCGACTAATTGACACTCAGAATTCTTTTATACGACTGAACCTGTTAATATTATTAACGGTTCAAAAATACCCGAGGTCATTTATTTATTTTGGAGCTGCACCTCGTTGGAATAGTTTTAATTCGTGTAGGAACAATTTGGTTTCAACCTTAGTCTAAATCACGGACAAAAGAAACTCTGTTGTACGAATCTAAAAATACAATGGTTTTTATTTTGATTTAGGCAAAAAAAAAGAAAATGATTGTAAAACTCTTAAGGAGATAACTTACAATTGACAAGTCAAAGCAAAATGTGTTTTCGAGTTTATGGTTAATAAATCAAGAAATGATTACAGTAAAAAAACGAAAAGACAAAACTAAGCTTAATTCTCTCTAGCAATCCAAATACATTCAGATGCACAAATAATAATAAAAGAAAGAAGGTATCACTTAATTTCTATTTTCCGAAATCACTCAGTAAAATAAACTGCAGAACATAAATGTCAAATGAATAATTATGGTAAAAGAAAAAAAACACGGGTGATCACATAAAACATAAGAAAATAATGTTGGAAATCTGTCTATGTGCCCCCGACAACAAAAGAAAAACCCTCACTTCGCACTTCAATGTTATACAAAAAAAAAACTGTTGTTGCTTGAACATAAGAAAACTTGTAAAATAAAACAAGAAAACAAAAATGATGTTGGGTGCGAATAGGTTGTCACATTATTACGAGAAACTATTCCCCACAATTATCCCCCAGCTTCACTCCCTTGGAATTCCCATCAATGCAACTTTAACTTAGGCACTTTTATAATTCTCTCCCTTGCACAGGTGTCAGTACTTATCTTCATAAAAACTTCGGCACAGCAGGTGTTCTTAGGGACGTCAACGCAGATTGTTCCTTTCTTCGCACTGAGTAGTTTCCTAGACTCAGGCGGAGTTCGAGCCTCTTGGAGGTTTATTATTATTATTATTATTACTATCCAAGCTACAACCCTAGTTGGAAAAGCAAGATGCTATAAGCCCAGGGGCTCCAACAGGGAAAAATAGCCCAGTGAGGAAAGGAAATAAGGAAATAAAGAAATGAAGAGAACAAATTAACAATAAATCATTCTAAAATAAGAAACAACGTCAAAACAGACATGTCATATAATAAACTATCAAAAACTTCAAATACAAATATGTCAAATAAACTATAAAAAGACTATGTCCGCCTGGTCAACAAAAAAGCATTTGCTCCAACTTTGAACTTTTGAAGTTCTACTGATTCAACCACCCGATTAGGAAGATCATTCCACAACTTGGTCACAGCTGGAATAAAACTTCTAGAGTACTGCGTAGTATTGAGCCTCGTGATGGAGAAGGCCTGGCTATTAGAATTAACTGCCTGCCTAGTATTACAAACACGATAGAATTGTCCAGGGAGATCTGAATTTAAAGGATGGTCAGAGTTATGAAAAATCTTATGCAACATGCATAATGAACTAATTGAACGACGGTGCCAGAGATTAATATCTAGATCAGGAATAAGAAATTTAATAGACCGTAAGTTTCTGTCCAACAAATTAAGATGAGAATCAGCAGCTGAAGACCAGACAGGAGAACAATACTCAAAACAAGGTAGAATGAAAGAATTAAAACACTTCTTCAGAATAGATTGATCACCGAAAATCTTGAAAGACTTTCTCAATAAGCCTATTTTTTGTGAAATTGAAGAAGACACAGACCTTATATGTTTCTCAAAAGTAAATTTACTGTCGAGAATCACACCTAAAATTTTGAAAGAGTCATACATATCTAAAGAAACATTATCAATACTGAGATCCGGATGTTGAGGAGCCACCGTCCTTGACCTACTTACAATCATACTTTGAGTTTTGTTAGGATTCAACTTCATACCCCATAATTTGCACCATGCACTAATTCTAGCTAAATCTCTATTAAGGGATTCACCAACCCTAGATCTACATTCAGGGGATGGAATTGATGCAAAGAGAGTAGCATCATCTGCATATGCAACAAGCTTGTTTTCTAGGCCAAACCACATGTCATGTGTATATAGTATGAAAAGTAATGGGCCAAGAACACTACCCTGTGGAACACCGGATATCACATTCCTATAATCACTATAGTGCCCATCAACAACAACTCTTTGAGATCTATTACTTAAAAAATCAGTAATAATGCTAAGAAACGACCCACCCACTCCCAACTGTTTCAGTTTGAAAACAAGGGCCTCATGATTAACACGGTCAAAGGCAGCAATAAAATCAAGGCCAATCATACGAACTTCCCGACCACAATCAAGGGATTTCTGTACAGCATTGGAGATTGTAAGAAGGGCATCACATGCTCCAAGGCCTTTACGAAAACCAAATTGCAAACTAGGGAGTAGATGATTACCTTCAGCAAACCTATTAAGACGTTTTGCCAGAAGACGTTCAAAAACTTTAGATAATATGGGAGTTATGGAAATGGGGCGGTAATCAGTGGGACTTGAGCTACCACAAACACATTTACATAGAGGAGTAACATTACCAATTCTCCAACTAGTGCTAAAAGCTCCTCTTCTTGCTAACTTGCGCAAAATAACAGATAACTTTGGAGCTAAGAAATCTGCTGTCTTTATAAAAAACAAAGCAAAAATACCATTTGGGTCTACACCTCCATAACCATCAAGGTCCATCAACAGAGCTTTAATCTCACGAGATCGAAAAGCTAAACTAGTTAGTTTAGCCTCAGGAAAAAAGGAATGAGGAAGTTCAAGTTTTTCATTACTCTGTTTACTGTCAAAAACATCAGCCAAAAGGGTTGCCTTTTCCTTTGGACAGTGAGTGACTGAGCCATCTGGTTTAAGTAAAGGAGGAACTGTTGCATCTACACCAAAGAGTGCCGATTTAAGGGTAGACCACCATTTATGTTCCTGAGTTGTACCAGAAAGTGTTTCTTTTATGGTTAAATTGTACTCCTTTTCAGTTGAGGCATAAACTCTCTGAGCAAAAGCTCGAAGCTGAGTATAGTTGTTCCAGGTCAAATCTGATCTGTTACCCTTCCAAAGTTGATAGGCCTCCTGCTTCTCCAAAAAAGCACGTCTACAATCATCATTGAATATGGTTTGTCCTTCACTCGGTACCTTAGCACACGAGAAGGGATACGCCTATCAGGGGGAGAGCCTTTCCTGGGGGACGCAGGCACTGGCTGACTCCTGGGACTTCTTGTTTCTGGTATGGCCTCCGGACTGGAACTGACTTCTTCTCCCCTCACAGCCTTAGGCTCAGCAGTGAATTTTTTTTTTGGGCCATCCCCTTTTTCTCTTGATTGGGTAATCTTGACTTCCAGGGGCGGTCTTCATGTTTTGAGGGCCAATGACATCTTGTGACCCCTCCTTCCTTTTCCGCGTGTTGGCCAATCATGACCAGGGGTCTTCTTCTTTGTGGACTTCGATGCCCCGGTCTATGAGAACCTTTATTCTCACATCTGGCGTATATCTTGTGGCTGACCTGGGAAGAGGTGAGAAATAAGCGCCTTGACAAGTTAATAGCCTGTATGGCCCGTGTAACATAGACCAGGCCTCTTCTTAAGTTACATAGACGAGGAAAACCCTGAGAGCAAAGCCATTTACAAAGAAAAACAAACTAAAAGAATTATGACTGTTAAGTTGTCCTTTGGAGGGTAGAACTCCCTCGCACAGGACTTCACACTTCCCCCCTTAAAAAAAAAGATTTCCTGCTCAATGAAAAGGAAATCGTCTCCCATCTAATCTGTAACTGAACCCACAGCTTGGCTCTCACGAAAAAGGTGAAATTACAACTAACAAACAAAAAAAAGAAACTGGAAAAAGAGAAAAAAAAATCAAATGACAGTTATAACTATTCCCAAACTACTTTCATACGCCCTAACTCTAATTCATCCTTGAAAGGCAGTCTGCTAGAATGTTCTGAGTCCATGGAATATGCAAAATGTTCAAATTTACTTCTTGTAGCCGTAGACTCCATTTGAGTAGTCTGCGGTTCTTGTTTTTCATTGCATGCAAGAATGTTAAGGGATTGTGATCTGTAAAGATGTTAGTGGGCAATGAATTAGATTGAAGGTAAATAGAGAAATGTTCTACGGCAAGTACTAAAGCCAATAGCTCCTTTTCTACAGTGGCATAGTTCTTTTCATGCCGGTTAAATTTCTTAGAGAAGTATGCCACAGGGTGTTTCATGTTTTGATCATCTTCCTGCAATAAGACTGCACCAGCCCCATGATCACTGGCATCTATTGCTACTTCAAATTCTCTGTCAAAATCTGGTGCTTTCAGCACAGGTGATAGACTTAGCAACCTCTTAAGGGAGTCAAATGCGTCTTGACAATGGTTAGACCAAACATACTTGTTATTCTTCTTGAGAAGATTAGTGAGAGGCAAGGCAATGGTAGAGTAATTCTCACAGAACTTTCTGTAATAGCCGGTCATTCCTAAGAACCGACGCAATGCTCGGCGGCTTTGCGGGACTGGAAATTGTTGAATGCTCTCAACCTTTGCCTGTATTGGGCGAACAGATCCTCGACCTACTATATGACCCAAGTAGGTGACTGTCGCCTGTCCAAAGCCACACTTGGAGAGGTTGATTGTCAAGTTGGCCTCTGCTAAACTCTGGAAAAGGGCTTTTAGTCTCTTCAGGTGTTCTTTCCAAGAGTCACTGTAGATAACAATGTCATCCATATATGCGACAACACCTTCTATGTCCTGTACCAGACTGTTGATCATCCGCTGGAATGTCGCAGGAGCATTTCTCATCCCAAAGGGCATCACATTATATTCAAATAATCCTTGAGGTGTTACAAAAGCTGAAACCCTTTTGGCTCTCTCAGTGAGCGGAACACACCAATATCCCTTCAACAAATCACACTTGGTGATATATCTAGCATTCCCGATGGTATCCACGCAGTCATCAATACGTGGCAAGGGAAAAGAATCTGGTTTTGTGACGTTGTTCACCTTCCTATAGTCAGTACAGAATCTGACTTCACCATCAGGCTTTTCCACTAACACACACGGTGAACTCCACTGTGAGGAACTCTTCCTAATAATCCCATGCTCGAGCATGTAATCAATTTCTTTCCCAAACAGTTCTCTCTTCTTTGGTGATACTCTGTACGCGTGTTGACGGACTGGGCGTGCATCTCCCACGTCCACATCATGTTCCATTACATTTGTCCGGCTGGGAACATCAGGAAACAGCACTGCGTACTCTTCCACTAAAGCTTGGACATCCTCTTGCTGCTGGGGAGCTAGGTGAGAGACCTTGGTCTTGAAGTCTCTGAGAACCTCCGAATTCTTAAGTCGGGCTTCGAGTGGCATGCCCTTGAAACTGTTTTTTTCCTCTTCTTCACCAGAAGTATCCTGTTCTTCCTCCTCTTCTTCACCTTGAGGGTTCTGTTCTTCCTCCTCTTCTGTTTGCTGTACCTGTCTCCTTATTACTGATACATGAACAGACACAGTGACTGGTGATGGGTTTTGGGCAGTGGCATTACCACTGGTATTCCGAACAACATATGGTTTCATCATGTTGACGTGACACACCTGGTGTTCCTTTCTTCGGTCCGGTGTCCCTACCACATAATCCAATTCGCTGAGCTTCTTCACGACCTTATATGGCCCCTGGTACTTGGCCGCTAAGGGACTACCAGGCACAGGTAGAAAGATGAGCACATCATCTCCCACTTGGAATTGTTGTGCTTCTGTCCTGTTTGCTTGGTCATACCAGGGTTTCATTTTTTCTTGAGACTTCTTCATTTCCTCATGAGCCAATAGGCAGACCTCGTGCAAGCGTTGTCGGAACTTCACCACATAGTCTAGCACATTGGTACTTTGTTCCTCATGGGTCCATATCTCCCTCAAAAGTTTGAGAGGTCCACGCACTTGATGTCCAAAGACCAGCTGAAAGGGGGAAAACCCCAGAGATTCTTGCCATGAATCTCGGATAGCAAACAACAAGAACGGCACGCCTGTGTCCCAATCTCGTGTTTTCTGGTCTTCACAGTATGCACGTAATGCATTTTTGAGCGTGCCATGAAACCTTTCCAAAGCACCTTGAGACTGTGGGTGATAAGCAGAGGACATTATGTGCTGCACTCCTAACTCCTTAAGGGTGCCTTCAAAGACTTTCGACATGAAGACACTTCCTCTGTCAGTTTGAATAACCTTTGGTAACCCGAATGTGGTCACGAACTGTACCAGAGCCCGCGACACATTGGGACTCGTAGCTGTCCGCAACGGGTACGCTTCAGGGAAGCTCGTCGACGCACACATTAGCGTCAACAAATGGGTGTGGCCCTTCTTTGTCTTTGGCAGAGGGCCGACAATATCCATGATGATCTTGGAGAAGGGTTCTTCCACCACTGGGATGGGTTGCAATGGTGCCTTTCGATGATTTGGATCCTTTTTACCTATCACTTGGCACGAGTGACAACTACGGCAATATTCTGCAACTCCTCTGTTCAAATTTGGCCAATAAAATTCCCGGGAAATTTTCTCACGCGTTTTGCGTACTCCTAAATGTCCTCCCATTGGTTGTTCATGAGCCAACCTTAAAATCTCCTCTCGGTACTGTGGTGGCAATACCACCTGATATAGAATGGTCCATTCAGCATCAGCAGGCACTTTCTTAGGCCGCCATTTGTGCATTAGGACATCATCCTTTAAATAGTAACCAGAGGGTTCAGCCTCGAGTTCGCTCAGGGATCCAGCTTCATCCCTTATCCTTGCAAGTTCTGAGTCTTGTTTCTGAGCCTCAATGAGCGACTCCCTCGAGTATTCTGAACATAATAAACCAGGCTGCACCACTCCCCTGAGCATTTGGGGAAAAGTACCCACAAGCGCTCCGGTAGGAACATTATCTCTGTCCTTTTTCTGTTGAGTGGTACTAGCACGGGTAATAGCACATGCTGGATATTCATTTTGTTCAATCTTCACCTCCCCTTCATTCTTGTCAGCATGAATTTGACATGATGCTGTGCAACATCGTTGTCCAGCTATGTAATTTCCTAACAATAACTGTACCCCTTGCATGGGTTCCTCATCCACCAAAGCAACTGGAAATGTACCGGAAATAAAAGAAGAGCTTAAAGTCACTGCATATAAGGGCAATTCTTCTCTTCCCTTAATGTAGCGAACCATAACAGTTTCTCCCAAGGTGGACGATTCATCGAAGGGTAAGACTGCTCTGTGCAAGACAGTCTGCTCAGCTCCAGTATCACGCATAATCCTTATCTGTACAGGCTTGGTACCTTGGTCCTGCAGAGACACAGATCCTGCATGAATGAAGGCTTCCTGTCCTTGCCTTATGGCCATGTCTCTCTTCTTCATCATCCCTTGGCATGATGTCTGTCTTCTCATAACCTCCTTATCATTAAGTGCTTGGTCGTCCCTCCTGTGATTTTGATTAGAGGACTTCTTTCCCCCTGGTCCATAATTTCCTTTGAGCCAGCAGCAACTAACGTCATGTCCGAGTTTGTGACAATAGGAACACTGTCTTACTTGGGGAGCTGAAGGGTGGGCTCCATTGTTCTTACTTCCAGTGTTTTTAGCACTGCCATGTGTAGGGTTTCTGCCTGCTCCTTTCCCTGATGGAGGATACGATGGTGCCGGCCCCCTGGGGCTCCAATTACCCCGAAATGGCCTGGAATGCTGGTTTGGCTGAAATGAAGGAGGGCACCATCTTGAGCCAGAAGAGCCCCTGATCTTTTCCCTCAGTGTATACTCATCTGCCATTATAGAAGCCTCATCAGGGTCAGTGATATGTCGATCTTCGATATATTGCCGAGTGGCTGGTGGCAACATTAGCAGAAACTGTTCTAATCCCATGAGCTCCATTATCCTGTCGAAAGTCTTGTTATTTCCAAGAGAGGCCTCCACCCACCTGTCACGGCTAATCTTCATTTGTCTCCAATATTCTGCATAGTTTTCTGATCCTTTCCTCAAGTTCCTGAACTTCTGGCGATAAGCCTCAGGCACAAGTTCGAAAGTTTTCAAGATCCATGCCTTTACCTGGCGATAATCGTGCGCAACAGGGTCGGATACCGCATTGTACGCATCCACTGCTTTCCCGGTTAGCTTTATGGGCAACAGGCGAGACCTGGCGTCCTCTGGGATCTGGTAACTTTTCAGTATTCTCTCAAACGACAGGAAGAAGCCTTCAGGATTCTTTTCATCATAGGATGGAAGGAGTCCCGCCATATCCTTTTCTGAAAAACCTCCCATGGGTTGTGCCCTTGGGGGTCTTGAATCCTGACCGTGTCTCCTCAACTGAGCTCGCAGTGAGTCAATTTCGAGCTCAGCTGCTTTAAATTTCATCCTCGTACTCAACGACTCTTCTGACATCTGAGCTACTTCATGAGATTCAACTTCAGCTGGACTTGAAGTTCGGTAGGCAGTCTGGCTTGATGACATGGCTGATGGTAACATTGGCACTGCTGCTGCTCCTCCCATAACAGAGTGTTCTCGAGTTATGGAGTGATCTTCGTCCCTATCTTCAATTGCTATCTCCAACTCACGCTCTTCCTGACGCCTATTAAATTCTCTCTCTAAGGCCTCTAGAATCTGTTGTTTTCTACCTGCATTTTGGATATAATCTGCACGTGAGCTCACTTCAAGTAGCTCTGCTGGGAAGAGTTGCCTTAACATAAAGTCATTCGGTTCCTCTAGGAACCTAGAAACTCTATCTGAATTTTCGTTTCCCATGACTGAAACGATAGAACCTTGAACCTTGAACCTTGAATGTACTTACTGCTGCTTGATAAGAGAAAGAGAGAAAGAAGAAAAAAAAATCAAGACTTCTGGTCAGCCAATTTCACACTATGAAATCAACAGAACACAACAAATCAGGTTGCATAACAACCGAGATCAAAGATCACCACACTGATTTCGAAATCAAATTTCCGACCAACCGAAGAAACTCCGAAACAAAAACTGTTTCCGGAGCAATTAGCAAAAGTTAAAACAACTATATTCCAACACAAAAGAAAATGAACAAAAGTTAAGTAAAAAAAAATATATCCCGGACACAGGCCCCCACTTTAAAGATGTGACGTAGATTGTGCAGATTACGATCTTTAAAGAAAGTATCAATCGGACCCTCCACTTGACACAGTGACTTCGTGTCAATCCAGAGCGACTAATTGACACTCAGAATTCTTTTATACGACTGAACCTGTTAATATTATTAACGGTTCAAAAATACCCGAGGTCATTTATTTATTTTGGAGCTGCACCTCGTTGGAATAGTTTTAATTCGTGTAGGAACAATTTGGTTTCAACCTTAGTCTAAATCACGGACAAAAGAAACTCTGTTGTACGAATCTAAAAATACAATGGTTTTTATTTTGATTTAGGCAAAAAAAAGAAAATGATTGTAAAACTCTTAAGGAGATAACTTACAATTGACAAGTCAAAGCAAAATGTGTTTTCGAGTTTATGGTTAATAAATCAAGAAATGATTACAGTAAAAAAACGAAAAGACAAAACTAAGCTTAATTCTCTCTAGCAATCCAAATACATTCAGATGCACAAATAATAATAAAAGAAAGAAGGTATCACTTAATTTCTATTTTCCGAAATCACTCAGTAAAATAAACTGCAGAACATAAATGTCAAATGAATAATTATGGTAAAAGAAAAAAAAACACGGGTGATCACATAAAACATAAGAAAATAATGTTGGCAATCTGTCTATGTGCCCCCGACAACAAAAGAAAAACCCTCACTTCGCACTTCAATGTTTATACAAAAAAAAAAAACTGTTGTTGCTTGAACATAAGAAAACTTGTAAAATAAAACAAGAAAACAAAAATGATGTTGGGTGCGAATAGGTTGTCACATTATTACGAGAAACTATTCCCCACAATTATCCCCCAGCTTCACTCCCTTGGAATTCCCATCAATGCAACTTTAACTTAGGCACTTTTATAATTCTCTCCCTTGCACAGGTGTCAGTACTTATCTTCATAAAAACTTCGGCACAGCAGGTGTTCTTTGGGACGTCAACGCAGATTGTTCCTTTCTTCGCACTGAGTAGTTTCCTAGACTCAGGCGGAGTTCGAGCCTCTTGGAGGTTTCAGGGGGAGAGCCTTTCCTGGGGGACGCAGGCACTGGCTGGCTCCTGGGACTTCTTGTTTCTGGTATGGCCTCCGGACTGGAACTGACTTCTTCTCCCCTCACAGCCTTAGGCTCAGCAGTGAATTTTTTTTTGGGCCATCCCCTTTTTCTCTTGATTGGGTAATCTTGACTTCCAGGGGCGGTCTTCATGTTTTGAGGGCCAATGACATCTTGTGACCCCTCCTTCCTTTTCCGCATGTTGGCCAATCATGACCAGGGGTCTTCTTCTTTGTGGACTTCGATGCCCCGGTCTATGAGAACCTTTATTCTCACATCTGGCGTATATCTTGTGGCTGACCTGGGAAGAGATGAGAAATAAGCGCCTTGACAAGTTAATAGCCTGTATGGCCCGTGTAACACAGACCAGGCCTCTTCTTAAGTTACATAGACGAGGAAAACCCTGAGAGCAAAGCCGTTTACAAAGAAAAACAAACTAAAAGAATTATGACTGTTAAGTTGTCCTTTGGAGGGTAGAACTCCCTCGCACAGGACTTCACAATATATATAGTGACTGTACATAACACTGCAGTAAAAGCCTTGGAGTTGTCAATTTCGCTGTCAAATACCTCTGAAGATCTCCGTGCAATCCCTGATGCAATCGCTGCAATGAGGCCGCAAATCAGTGATGCTGTAGGGCAGCAAATCAGTGACGCAATCGCTGCAATGAGGCAACAAATCAGTGATGCATTGCGTCACCAAATCAATGGTGCCATCGCTGCAATGAAGCAGCAAATCAGTGATGCAATGGCCCTGCAAATCAATGATGCATTCGCTTCAATGGGGCTAAAAATCAATGAAATAACAAATCAAATTGGAAAATGTAAAAAGTTGAATGACCCCACGGACCAACCTCAACTGCCACTTGAACAACCCTCATCTGACCCCACGCCCACCTCGGAACCACAAAACACCCGCTCTAGCCTGCCTGTTACAGGGCCAAGGATCGTTACGAGGCAAACACCAGTCTTGGATACCACCACCTCCCCCTCCCTATCGTTAGACAGAAGAGATTCAAGAGAAGTACCACCCACTCCTACCTCTCCCCCTTCCCCCCCTGCGACTGACTCATATGCCAGGGCGCTAATGTCAAATGCCCAAGACGAGGGATGGCAGACCTCCCAGCGAAAGTCAAAGTTCCGACCTGATCGCAACCGCAAACAGGTCAACCAGCATTCATCCGGGAATATCCCCCCTCACCACCGCCCAAAGAGATGCCACGTCGTTGTCCACAACCTGCATTCCTCAGTGACTGAAGATGCCATCAGGCTCCAGGTTAGGGATATAACAGAATCAGACCCCCTCATTCTTCATAGCCTCAAGTGTAAGACAGTAGGTCAAGTTGCATACAGGGTTTCCTGTTTATTCCATCATCGAGAGCTCCTGGTAGGTGAAAACTTTGGCCAAGAAGCATTTGTGTCCTTTTATGATCATAAAAGAGATCGCCCTCCACCAGCGACCCTAGTCCCCCAAAGTCACCTACGACAATCAGCCTCCCCCGTCAACGCTCCAGCACCAGCCACAACCACACCCCCTGAGATTTCTTCTCTTATCTCCAAAGGTCGACGAAATTCATGGAGTCATTAAGTATTTTGTCTTGGAACATATACGGGATCAAGCGGAATTTACCTGTCCTTAATGAGTTCTGCAATGATTTCCGTGGCATTATTGCACTGCAAGAAACCTTACTCCTCCCCCATGACCTGGCTATCAGTGATTCGGTTCATGTTGATTATAACAGTTTCTCTATCTCGTCGATGGTTACTCACGACTACATCATTCAAGGTCGTCCGAAAGGAGGTCTCTCATTTCTATGGCATAGATCTCTGGATAAGTGCGTGAAACCAGTGACGTAAAAACTGACAGACTTCTTGGCCTGCAAGTAACGATCGAAGGTAAAACCATATTAGTGGTTAATGCATACTTCCCTGGGAGTGCCAGTCAAACTTTGATCAGTATTGTATAGTACTAGGAGAAGTCCAAGGTATTATTAATGATACCACCGCTGACCATGTGTGCATAATAGGAGACTTTAATGCGCACCCATCCAGACTTTTCTATAATGAATTACAGCGTCTCTGTTCTCAACAATCTCTTCAAATTAGCGATGTTGCCATCCTGCCTCCTTCGTCCTTTACGTACATGCAAAACAGAAATAATATGCCCATCACATCCTGGCTTGATCATTGTATTACCACTGACCGCCTGCATAGCTCTATCACTGAATGTATTATACGATACGACCTTTCGTCTGCATTCGATCACATACCCATACAGATCACATTTCACACACCCTCCCTCCCGGCGGTACCCATCCAAAGGGAGAGGTTACCTTCCATCTCATGGGATTTCTCCAACCTCCAAAAATCCACTGCATTCAAACGCTTATCTGAAAGTAATCTCTGCTCGATAATTCAACCTGCTGAAGCCCTGCTCTGCAATAATCCTAATTGCCGCAACGAACAGCATAAAACAAAACTGAAGGAATTCTACGTAAATATCATAAATGCCCTGCGGAGCTCGGGAAGAGACACGTTTAGACTCTCTAGAGGTAACCATCGAAACATACCTGGTTGGAATGACTTAGTTAAAGACCTCTATGCACACTCGGGAAATGTTCCTTCTTTGGAGGAACGATGGTAGCCAGAGAGAAGGTCCCCTCGCTCTTCAGATGAGACAAGCGAGAGCCCAGTTCAAACTTGCTCTCCGTCAATGTCGTAGCAACGAAAATCAGCTACGAGCCGATGCACTGTACAGAAAATTGACCAACCATGACTTCCCCCATCTTTGGAAAGATATTAATTCACTAAACCCAAAGTCAAACAAATTATCCCAAAGAGTAGGGGATGCAGTTGGCGAAGAATCCATCGCAAGAATGTGGGGGGATCACTTTAGTACCATCCTAAATTGTATAAATGACCAAGATACCCGAAATGAAGTGGATACTCTCATCAATGTCAATATGGATTTTCAATATAGTGACCGTATCTCCCCGAGTGACGTGTGCGAGGCTATCAAGAAATTACCTAGTAACAAGGCACCCGGCTGTGATGGCCTTCCTGCCGAGGCTTTCAAATTCTGCCACCCTATAATTTATATCCTATTTTCTGCACTATTTAATGCCTGTATATTACACCAATATCTCCCCGAAACCCTGCTACTTGTCCACTTAATACCTCTCATAAAAAAAAAATTGAAGGATGCCAGTGACCCAGGAAACTACCGCCCCATCGCCATTACAACAATTTCATCGAAAATATTTGAATCCCTTCTGTTCCGTCGCCTTGCACCATTTCTCCACACCGCAGACAATCAATTTGGTTTTAAGACTAACCACTCGACTGACACCTGTATATATATTTTAAAGGAGTTATTGAATTTCTATATATCCTCGGCCTCCCCTGTCTACTTATGTTTTGTAGACGTGCGGAAGGCATTTGACAGAGTAAACTATCTGAAGCTCTTTTTGAAACTACGCAAAAGGGGAACTCCTCTATATCTCATCGGTATATTATACTGTTGGTTCACAACACAATAGTTCTGTGTCAAATGGGGCAATGTCCTGTCCCAGCAATTCGGCTCATCTAACGGTCTCTGGCAAGGAGGCATCCTCTCACCATACTTATTTAATGTTTACACAGACGACTTAAATATCAGACTGAATTCACTTCCCATTGGTTGTACGGTTAATGGCTTTACCATAAATAACCTTTGCTACGCTGACGATATGGTCCTCATCTCCCTCTCTGCCCAAGGCCTACAACGTCTTATCGACACCTGCAATGCATACGCTAATGAACATGACATAATCTATAACGAATCGAAGACACAGTGGATGTCTGTCCTTCCTAGATCGCTCCGTTACGTAGAAGATCCACATATTTACCTTCAAAACCTTTTCTCCACACCGCAGACAATCAATTTGGTTTTAAGACTAACCACTCGACTGACACCTGTATATATATTTTAAAGGAGTTATAGAATTTCTATATATCCTCGGCCTCCCCTGTCTACTTATGTTTTGTAGACGTGCGGAAGGCATTTGACAGAGTAAACTATCTGAAGCTCTTTTTGAAACTACGCAAAAGGGGAACTCCTCTATATCTCATCGGTATATTATACTGTTGGTTCACAACACAATAGTTCTGTGTCAAATGGGGCAATGTCCTGTCCCAGCAATTCGGCTCATCTAACGGTCTCTGGCAAGGAGGCATCCTCTCACCATACTTATTTAATGTTTACACAGACGACTTAAATATCAGACTGAATTCACTTCCCATTGGTTGTACGGTTAATGGCTTTACCATAAATAACCTTTGCTACGCTGACGATATGGTCCTCATCTCCCCCTCTGCCCAAGGCCTACAACGTCTTATCGACACCTGCAATGCATACGCTAATGAACATGACATAATCTATAACGAATCGAAGACACAGTGGATGTCTGTCCTTCCTAGATCACTCCGTTACGTAGAAGATCCACATATTTACCTTCAAAACCATCAGCTATCATTTGTCAATGATTTTCCTTACCTAGGTCACATCATTACGAAAGATTTAAAGGACACATCTGACATTGAAAACAGGCGACGTAAATTGTGTTGTCTAGGGAACATGGTAACGAGAAGATTTGCCTTCTGCCGCCAAGATATCAAAAAACTCCTATTTCAAACCTACTGCTATAACGTATACGGCTTCTCGCTATGGGCAAACTATACGCGAGAATCAATGAGACGTATCACAGTCATTCACAATGATATCCTAAGGCGCCTCACCAATACCCCGAGTCACCATTCAGCTTCAGCGATGTCTGTTGAAAATAGACTGGATAACCTAAAAACCATCATTCGTCGCTCTATAGTAAGTCTCACCTCCCGCCTACGATCTAGTGAAAATCCCCTAATTCAAAATGTGCTTGCAAGTGCAGCGAGAATAAAATCCAAAATGTGGGAAACCTGGAATACGGAAGCGTCAGTACAATGAATTGTATTCACTAATATTTCATAGTGTGGCTATGCCAAATCTTCATCACTAAATAACTTTGGTATGATTCCCAGTATTGTTATGATAACGTGTTTTATTATGTTACATCTTTGTTGTCTGGATGTCCTGTATTTCCTTCACACCCCTGCTCAGTGACTAGATTTTTTTTTCCCTACCCAGTGTTCTTTCATTATTCAAGCAATTTCTGTTCCAACATATTTATCATTGTCATCTCCATTTTTTTTTTCTCTCTCTCTCCCTCTCTTTTTGTTTGCTAATATGTATGGTATCATCATTGTTAAGCGTTAATTCTATTGTGACTTTGTTACCCAGACCTTAGATCTCTGTGGTCAACCTGCTAATTGATGTTTATAATATATCACTGATTTTATTGCATATCTCATCTTTTTTTTTACCGATGTCAAAAGTGTAAGATCACTGTACCCTTATTGTAACTCTGTATATGGCTTCTGCTGAAATAAAGATTATTATTATTATTATTATTATTATTATTATTATTATTATTTTATATATATATATATATATATATATATATATATATATATATATATATATATATATATATATATATATACCATATAAGAAAAAGTAAGTTAAAAGACAAAAATTAATGGCAGTCCAGAATAGGCGAGGAGGAAGAGCGGATACAACCGCTCTCCATCCGAGCCAAAAGTAAAGTGAGCTAAATCACCGGTGTGTGTGTGTGTGTGTGTGTGTGTGTGTGTGTGTGTGTGTGTGTGTGTGTGTGTGTGTGTGTGTGTGTGGTAGCAAGCTTCTCCCCTAAACCCCCCCCCCCCCAACTAGCAGTGTGGGTAGTAAACCCTCGCTGAATTTTAATGGCTCGTCATTTCAGCTTGCAGAAAGTAATACCCCTAATAAATAGCATGGTTTGTATTCCAGTTACAGAACAACTTCAATTTGCTATTCTTTAAACTGTGTTAACGAGGTTATCTCATTATTTTGAATAATGTGTTCTATTTTTCCTTGTAAGAAGGTGTCATTTTGATTTCTCATCTTACTTGTGTTTTGTTATGCAATTTCCTGTATTGTTTGTACTGATACTAGTGATGTTGTATGCACCCTAATATGCTGCTTGAGTGCTTATAGCTCTGGCTTACTATTTGATCTCTTTTTCTAAAGAAGGGGGATGATAAGTGAAACTTGTAAAGTAAGATATCTATGAGACATGTGAACTATGATATCTATGAATCATTGTATGATGACAGTATCTGTCGGCTACCTATTCTAAATCTGTTAATCATTCCTCCCAGGTGTTATATACAATAAATTATTATTATTGCTTGATATAATATGCAAGAGGTTGTAGTGGTATCATGTAGTCCCATGTAGCGTATGAATAAAGGCAGTCTCTACCTAGCACCCAAGCCATCAAGTCCTGCCTTTTTGCGATGCATCGACTTCAAGAGCCACAGGTCGAGTTGGGTCATAGTAAGACAGCGTGCTTGATGGCGCTATTTGGCGTTTCAGGTGTTGATAGGTTGATTCAGGGTCTTCTTCCCATTGGAAGGGCACATCTTCCTTGACCAGATCTCGAAGTCTTTGTGACTGAGCTGAGTAATGTGGTACATAGGGGCTGAGGTAAGTCATTACTCCCAGGAATCTCTGTAGTTCCTCTTTATTGGAGGGTGACGGCATGTTATGCAGGTCGTGTACCTTTGACAGGTCTGGCATCATGCCCTTGCTGGTATAGCGTGTTCCGAAAAACTCGATTTCTGGTTTTGAAATGGAGCATTTCTTCGAGTTTAGGCTGAGTTCGTGTTGGGCTGCACGCTGCATGAACCCCATCAGGTTTTTGTCGTGTTCCGACTGGTCTTTCCCACATATTGCCACATCATCAGCGATGCCAACAACACCTGGGAGATTCTCGATGATGGAGTCCATCCTGGCTTGAAATATGTCCTGGCTTACATTCAGCCCGAATGGTAGCCTTGTCCAACAATACCGGCCGTGTGGTGTTCGGAACGTTGTCAGTAGTTGTGAGTCCTCGTGTAGTGGTATACTTCAGTAGCCTGCTTTGGCGTCTAGCTTGGAGAACACTTTCGCTTTGGAGAATACCGGGTTGATCTCTTCTAGAGTGGGAATCTTATGGGGACATCTTTTAAGGTTTTGGTTGAGCCGCTTGGGGTCCAGGCAGATCCGTAGTCTTCCATCGGGTTTTGTGACATACACAAGGCTGCTACACCAGTCTGTGTGTTCCGTTACGCGTCTGATAACCCCCTCTTTCTCCATAGTGTCAAGTTCGGACTTGATGCGGGGCTTCAGGTGGATACTCACCTTACGGGGCGGATCACAGAAAGGTATTGCATCATCCTTGAGGTGGAGCATCGCGGGCTCTTTTAGTTTGGCGATACAGTCAAACTGTGCTGGGAACTGCGCTTTTAGTTGTTCGACTGACCTAATAGGGCCTTGTTGGCTTGGTTGCTCAGGTATTCCAGTAACGTCGTTGACATTGATATCCACAATACCGAGTTTTTGGCATGAGGGAAGGCCAAGTATGGCTGGACCAGACACATCGACCACGAAGAACTTTTCTTGCGAGAATGCTGGGTTGCTGAGTTTGCGGACGCTGAGCATTAGTGACCCTAGGCAGGGAATATTGTCGCCACTGTATGATGTTAGTCTTACTGACGGTTCTGGGGATAGTACGAGGCTGGTGGGTGCATCACCAAACATTTGCTTGTATGTCCGCAAGGGCAGCGTATTGCCACCAGAACCCGTGTCGATTTTGAGTTTCAGGGGCCCATAGGCTGGGGGGTTTTCATGCTTGACCATGAGCTTTGAGAATGCTTCTCATTTCGGTGCCACTCCTATGTCGGATATCGTTATCATGTTGAAGTTTGGCATATAATCTGTTTCTTCGTCAAGATTAGGGTTTTCATTAACCATGACTCCGTGTTGCCTGTGGTTAGGAGCCCAATTCGGCCGTCGGTAGAAGCGCCCTCTTGTCTTGCTCTGACGTGTCTGCTGCGTGCTGTCTCCTGGCATTGTTCTGCCTCCATCAGTTTTGCGGCACATCTTTTTCCAGTGCCCCTTGATGCCACAACCACTGCATCTGTCATTGTAAGCGGGCCATGACCTTATGGGATGGCTAAGCCCACAGTTCCAGCAGGGGTTGTCCGTGGTTTGTAGTTTGTTCCGTGGCTCATTGCTTTCCCTTCGAATTGTATTTACGTTGGTATGGCTTGTAGTTGTGTTCTCAGAGCTCATCTGTATGGAGCGTAATGATGCCGTGGAGGCCGCAATGGCCTCGTATTCCCGACCTCTCTCTAGAACGTTGCTCACAGCATAGCCCTTCGGTTTAGTTAGGAGTTCTTTCCGAAATTCTTCGAATTGTGTTTGTAGTACAGTATGGTCATTTCGATAAGTCGTTCGTTGAGTTCTCCGTCTTCAAACTCGCACTTTGTTGCTTTTTCACGGAGTCTGGCCAGGAATTGACTGATTGTTTCAGCAGGTTTCTGTTTGGTGTTTGCAAATTCGAGGCGGTGAACTCGGAAATTTATTTTGACCGTTGCATCAACCTCACTTTCAATAAGCCTCCATATGTTATGCGGCACACATTGCTCCTGTTCAGTGAGGCCGCTCGCCAAGATACGCCTCATCCCCTCATCGCCGAGGGCAATTTTAATTTTAGTTGCTTGCTTGCCTGGGTCTGTGACTTCCTGGTCTTCGAGGTATAAGTTCATGCGTGCCTTGAATGCACGAAACGATTCGGCCAGGGGCTGGTGAGCCCAGTCCATACTTGGGCATTTAGGCTGGGCCATGATTGGATTTGGTTTCGAGAGGGTGTTACACAATAGATAGATAGTGATTGGATTAATAACACAATTTACGGTTCACAAAGAGAGACATATAATAAGAGTTTGGAAATCACTACAAAAATTTGTCACTGGTAGTCGGCACGGTTTTCAGTTTTGTTTACAGTGCTGAATGTACGTCTTTGTTTGGCTCATTTTGTGAAGTAGTGCACAGATAACAATGGCCAAAATACTTGTAAGTAATCTATTCACAACTTTCTTCACTATTCTCACTGTAATCACGGTGCACTAATGTCCATTCTATGCCATATCCTGACGATATAAGTTATGTATGGTTGTTATCTGGGCCGGTATGACAGTCTTTGTCCGGTTGCTGTTGGGTGAAAATGGCGTCATCTGCGGCCGCTGGTAATAAACTCGGGCTGATTATGAGTCCTCTTCTCAGTTATTACGGACAGGAGAGGTATGTAAAGTGTCTCTATGGTCCGGGTTTGTTAATGGAATGGCGTGGGGTGCGTTACCACGCTGCCACCATGATATAATATGCAAGAGGTTGCAGTGATTAAAAGGCAGGACTTGAGGGCTTGGGTGCTAGGTAGAGACTGCCTTTATTCATACGCTACATGGGACTACATGATACCACATTGCTATCATTATTATTATTACTTGCTAAGCTACAACCTTAGTTGGAAAAGCAGGATGCTATAAGCTCAAGGGCTACAACAGGAAAAATAGCCCAGTGACGAAAGGAAATACGGAAAAAATACAAGAGAAGTTAAACATTAAATAAATCTTTCACATATAAACTCCTGACTTCTGTGTTACAATTGGACTATCATTTAATAAGTGCCTACAAATGATTATTAACAGGCTGGAAACCAAACACACCTGTAAGAGAGAAAGAATAGACAAGTTAGTCTACGGCCAAGTAAATTGATTATGGTAAACAGGAGAGCAAGATAGCATGTCTTTCCTGAGCCAAAAACAAAAGTGGCATAATACACTTGGTGAGTGAGTGAGTAGGGTGACTGGTCTACCCAACTCTAGCCCGGCTAGCTAACGAAGTGTCGTTAACACCTCATGTTAAAAGTTTATGGCTAGTGCCAGCAGCACTGAAAGCATATATCGATATTAAAGAGCAAATGGTTTTTATTTGTGTAAGAACAAATTGAAATTAGAAAGTCTGTTAACATTCAGAGCTAGCAAGAACATCCGTTCTCTTTGATGGCTGGAATCAAAGTGGTTTGTGAGTGAACAAGCAGAGGGATGGTGCTTCCGTTCCTACTGGACCAGTAACTACAGTACCAGCCAGTTATTGTCCCTTCATTATAATTTTCAACTGCAATATTCCAGCCTTGCTGTGATAATTTTTTTATGTAAAGGATGACAGTTTGTGTTTGTGTAGGAACAAATTATGATTTAGTAACATCTTACCAGGAGTGAAGCCAACTGGAATGTAAATACAAGGCTGAGACTTAGTCTTGGGGTAAGCTAAGGACATGGTTAAGGACATGGCGGTCTAAGGGGGGTCACAGGCAGGAAAGTAGGTAATCTACACCTAGTAGATTAGGTTAGGTGGGGAACCTTGGGCTAGGTAGTGTTTTCTTTTTTTTTTTTTTTTTTGTTCCCTTTTAAAATCCGGCTTCTCGGTCATAAATTTTGAAAATTTAAAACATCTAAAATTATTTGCATCAGAACAGTTTAAAGTACCTATAAATACACACAATACTATTCTTATTTTCTTCATTAGGAATATTGTACAATAATAAATATTTACCCACATTTTAATTACTCATCTACTGTCCCAAACAAATAGAGATTCCAAAATAATTGTGTAAATATAACATTCTAAAGAGTCATATTATTTCACGGTAATATTGTACATACAGTACAGGTATTTACCAGGTATCCTGTTAGAAAAATAAATGGTTCATGTATTTTGCAAAAAACTAAGGTACTGTATCATACTATTAATCATACCTTAAACTAAAAGGTAAAGTTTTACTGTATTACAGATTCTCATTTCAAACAGAAAATATATGTTTTCCTGTAGTAAATAATGTGATTTGACTGAATTTGACCTTCGTTTCAACCGCAAACAAACAGAACAACCAATTCGACTAACTTTAAGTAGCCGAACTGGTTGTTGTTATTACGGATCAAATGAAGGTGAAAACCGGTTAAATCACGTTATTTTCTATAGGAAAACATATACCATATTTCTGTTAAAGTGTTTAAATATAATGTCTTTGGTTATATATATTCTGTTAAAATGTTTAAATATAATGACTTGTTCAAATTCCGTGTCACTTCACTCACGTATGTACTGCTAACCCTAACATTACCAATGTTACGCAACGTTACCTATGTTATGATGGCATTGCTAACATTAGCAATGCTACATCAATATTAGCATGTGTATTTTAGAGCATTTTTCCATATACCCTTTACACAATATATAAAAATGCACAAAAGGGTACAGAACCTAACAAACCCACCTAACCTAACCTAGAAGTTCCTAGGTCACAACCCCTACCCAGGGGAAAGCCCCGGACCCCCTTCCCAGGTCACAACCCCTACCTGGGGGCAAGCCCGCGGACCCCCTTCCCAGGTCACAAACTTGTACTGGCAAGAGGTAATGTTGAGCTTCGCACTCTTAAAACATTAAAATTAAAGAAATGAATGACTTACTTTTATGACCCGGATCGGCGTTTCTTCTTGGTTTTAGATACCTTAGTGTGGGTATTGCAGTAATATACGTGAATGTCTTTCCTGTACGATAGGAAGGAACGGCACTTGGGGCACTGTAAACATTGAGGTATTACAATGTGTGATTTAAGGAAGTTATTAACATTGGATGTCGTATCAAAAATATCACCATGAAATTTAGCAAATGCTTTTAAGTATGGAATACTGCAGCCGTTACAAGTTTCTATAACTTCCTCTATCGCAAAATATGAAAAAAAAGCTCACTTGAAATAACAAACAACTGACTAGGACAAAGGTTTCCACGGTAAAGGATTTGTTGGGAGGGGTATGAAGAGACCACTTGAAGAGATAAGGAAAGGGGGTTGGGAAACATAAACCGCCACCCCCTGTGCATACTTTCCATACGTATGAGTTCGTGATTGGTTAACGGAAAAACAACGGAGTTTAGAGAGTAAACATGAATGAACTAGAATGGGAAACTTGTCCAGAGCAAGTATTTATGTGAAATCGGGGCGTGACAAGGTAATAACAAAATGTATAAAAGTAATATAGAAAGATAAAATGGAGTGTATGATAAATGATATTTAATGGGAATATAAAATGAGGTGATTTTATAAGGTATAGGATAATAAAACGAGAAATACTGGGGTCAAACGTAATATGTATGCGAGGGTATTACATAAAAGGGATGGTATAGTTGTACTGGATCAAGACATATACTTGAATAAAGCGGGTGAAGTCGAATAGTTGAATTTCCCGGCTAGAGAAGAAGAAATCCTATTGGTGGAGGAGGAGTCTATGCGCAGGAAGGAGCGGTGTTTGCGCAGAAGGTCGAAACCTGTTATATACAAACGAACGAACGAAAATGACTACAACCAACAAGTAGAATGACAAAAAATAAATGAAAAACACTGCTAATGTTGGCATGTTACGCTAACATTGCCGCAGCTCAATATTACCTTATTTTTTCACGAGACATAGCCTTTGCAACGGCACCAACAAAGTTTATCCTCTTATACTGTTTTGTCTTTTCCTCCGTTTATTATACATCCAAGGAGGTAATATATAGAGAAGAAAATGATTGTTTTATCATTATATACCGTTTTCCCAGTATGTTTTCCCCACCCAAAACCCCGAGTTCCCACTGGGGGTCCTCCATTATCGTAGGATATAGATATATATATATATATATATATATATATATATATATATATATATATATATATATATATATATATATTCCTGAAACTATTCATTTGCGACGGGAATGAGTGTCATTTTCAAAGAGAGCGGAATTTTTTCTATAGAAAAAGAGTAGTTTTTTCCTAGGTTACATTGCCTTATAATACAGTACAATAATACCAACTAAAATAATACGCAATACATAAAAATTGTATAATGGTCTACACAAGACAACCAATTGGAAAAATGTAGTTCCTGTATTTGGCAAAAAATTTAGTAACCTGGGAAAAAACTACTTTTTCTTATAGAAAAAATTACGCTCTTTTCGAAAATGACACTCGTTCCCGTCGCAAATGAATAGTTTCAGAAATATATATATATAGGCTATATCCTACAATAATAGGGGACCCCCAGTGGGAGCTCAGGGTTTTAGGTGGGAAAAACATACTGGGGAAACGATATATAAACGTAAAACAAGCCTTTTCTTCTCTATACATTACCTTCTTGGGTGTATAATAAACGGAGGAAAAGACAAAACAGTATTAACTGGATAAACTTTGGAGGTGCTGTTGCAAAGGCTATGTCTCATGAAAAAATACGGTAACCAGAGCTGCCAACGTGTGATGTAGATCAAATGTTAGTGTAACAAGCTAACATTGGCAGTGTTATTCATTTAATTTTTCTCATTCTACTTGCCGGTTGTAGTCGCTCCCGTTCCTGCGTTTGTACATAGCAGGTTTTGACCTTCTGGCCAAAAACCCCGCCTCCCTGCGCAGAGACTGTTCCTTCACCAATAGGATTTCTTCTTCACTAATCGTGAAATGTAACTACAGTATTCGTCTTCCTACCAGCTCTGTTCAAGTCTATTACTTGATCAGTTATGTAATACCCTCGTATAAATATTATGTTTGTCCCCAGTATTACCCGTTGTATTATCCGATACCTATTAAAATCACCTCATTTTATATACTCATCAAATATTATTTATCATACACTCCATTTTATCTTTCTATTTTACTTTAATACATTTTGTTATTACCTTGTCACTCCCAGATTTCACATAAATACTTGCTCTGAACAAGTTTCCCATTCTCGTTCATTCATGTATACTCTCTAGACTCCGTTGCTTTTCCGTTAACCAATCACGAACCCATGCGTATCTAAAGTTTGCACAGGGGGGTTAATATTTCCCTACCCCCCCTTCCAATAAACCCTTTTCCGTGGAAAACTTTGCCCAAGTCAGGTCTTTGTTAGTTCAAGTGACGTCTTTTTGCGTATTTTACGATCGAAGTTTTAGAAAATTGTAACAACTTCAGTAATCCATACAGTACAGTACTTGAAAGTATTAGGAGAATTCCAATGTTGATAATTTTCTTAAATCTCGCAATGTAGTATACCAACTTTTACAGTGTTCCAAGTGTAGTACTAAAATAAGGCAAATCAGTTAAGACGCCACTGACTCACAGTCACAAATTCACCGCCGTGACCCACAAGTTACGTTGTCACGGTCATAAAAGTAAGTCATTAATTTCTTTAACTTTACTGTAATGTGTCAGTTTTATTATATTTTGTTAGAGAGCAAAGCTCAACCTCACCGCTTGACAGTGCATACGAGGTTGATGTTTTATTTTCCTGTGATCGTAAGCGAGGAACAATTACCATTATATTTAACATTGCTAATGTTATCGTAACATTACTAATGCTAGCGTACACAGCTCAACATTACCGCTTGCCAGTACATACGAGTTTGATGTTAATTTTCATGCAAGCAAAGCGAGCTAATGGCGGAACAAGAACCATTATATATAATGTTATCAAAAAAGTGCTAACGTTATCGTAACGCGAGTGAGGTGATGCGGATTAACATGATATATATAACAAAAGGCATTATATTGGGTTTGTGACCTGGGAACCCCTAGGTTAGGTTAGGTGGGTTTATTAGGTTCTGTACCCTTTTTGTACTTTTTTATATATTGTGTAAAGATTATATGGACAAATTCTTTAAAATACACATGATAATATTACCGTAGCATTGCTAACGTTAGCAATGCCACCGTAAGGTTGGTAACGCTGTGTATCATTGGTAACATGGCTAATGTTACCGTTCTCAGTACATAAGTGAGTGAAGTGACACGGAATTTGAATAAGTCATTATATTTAAACATTTCAACAAAATATATATAATAAGACATTATACTTAAAAATTTTAACAGAAAATATATGTTTTCCACTAGAAAATAATGTGATTTAACCGGTTTTCACCTTCATTTTATCCGTAATAACAGCAACCAATTCGGCTACCTAAAGTTAGTTGAATTGGTTGTTCTGTTAGTTTGCGGTTGAAATGAAGGTCAAATTCGGTCAAATCATGTTATATACTACAGGAAAACATATATTTTCTGTTCACAATCAGAATGTGTAATAGAGTAAAACTTTACCAGAAATTTAAGTACAGTATCATACTACTGAAATCCTATTGCCAGAAATTATTCTAAGAGAATCTAAGCTTTAAATCTTGTTGGTAAAGCTTCTGTTTAAGCCTACCTTATGAAATACCTTATCCCATTTTGGTTTAGGCCTACCTTATGAAATACCTCAGAATGTGCATTTTGGTTTAGGCCTATCTTATGAAATACCCCAGAATCTGGATTTTGGAAGTTAGCAACCACCCTCTCTACAGTAATAGTGCTACGGGTAAGGATATACAGTATATCATCATAAAAGTATGAAAAACTAATAGTTACCCTAACCTGAAAAGTATTGTTGAACTGACATGTCCAATAAAATCTTTAAAAAAAAAAAAAAAAAAAAAATGGTCAGATGGTAGAGCAACCTCCAGGGACAAGGACATCTTCGACACCCTTTATTACAAGATTAATATCAAGTATTTATAAATGAGAAACTTCAATGATCTAGACATACCTAATCACGATGACAGACCTCCCATTGATCTACTGAGGATTCTTATGTCCACATTCGTTTCTGGTTGTTAAAATGGAGATTTTAATTAGTTGATCTCTAAAACCTACATTAACACACAAAAATATTGGCTCACTAAATAGACGGTTTACTTTAGAGCTCCTAAATAGACAGTTTACTTTAGAGCTTTGTCACTTCACAATTTTACATAAACAGATAAACTGGTCGTATGTTGACTTCGTATTGTCCAAGGAATTTAAAGTAAATAAACAATGGGTAACAGGCCTAAAGTAACACTTCTTTATAAACACCTCTTCTCAAAAAACTGTCCTACATTTTAAGCTTAGTGTATAAAATAGGGAAACAAACATGAAAAACCTAATGTCAGGTTTGCTGCAAAATGAAAGGAAATAGATCAGTTTAATTGATGATACTATATAATACGAGAGACACTGATATAAAACAATAAAATATATCCCTTATTGAATCAATATATTTTCAAATGCAGTTTGACTCCGTTTAAATTATGGAATATAGGTTAAGTCACGGCATACATGCAAACGCAATAAATGTATATGTTAAAATGTCATACTAGTGACAGCAATATTATGTATAGACACTGTACAACGAAAAGAATTAAAGTTACTATACTGAGTGTAGAGAGTAGGGTTCCCTCCTATACACGACCATATAAGCATAAGCATAACGTAATTATGTTGGCATACAAATACTGCAACGAGTTACTAATTTTAACTATTTGTTACTTCTTCCTATAGTTAAACACATACAGTATATACTGAGTATATAGAAGAAACAAATAGAGGATTTAGAAATAGATGACCTCATCTTCAAAAAAAATCTTTACAAGGACAAAATGAAGTCATAAAGATCTTATTGAAAACCGGGTGTGTATGCTCCAATTTTACACTGAGGAAGTCTATTGATATTTTATGGTTGGTGCAATACATATGGTATACAAGGCATACAATGCATTAAAAATAGAAATAACAACACTATTCTAATATCTATGTGAGGGTTTCCAAACATTTTTATTCTTCTGCACCTCTTGGGCATTTTTTATAAATATCTGAAATCTAATAATTTTTACAAGCAGGAAATTCGTTGCATATTTTGTTCTAGTTAAAGATAGTGGCAAAAATTTCTTATGATAAGAGAGAGAGAGAGAGAGAGAGAGAGAGAGAGAGAGAGAGAGAGAGAGAGAGAGAGAGAGAGAGAGAGAGAGAGAGAGAGAGAGACGCTTCCATTTTATACAGTCTCAGACATTTTAGGCCTATGAGCAGGCCACCTTCCTCTCATTTGCAAACCTTTTAACTAATTCAGAGCAAATCGGTAAACCTAAATTGAATTATATCTTATAGTTTTAACTTTATAACATATGAGTAAAACCAATACTTAGAATGAATTTTCTGTGGAATATAGCAATTAGTTTACAGTAATGAAAGAACAATGATAAATAAGTAAAATGTAATTCTAACCAAGAGTAGTCTAATGACTATTAGCTAAAAGTGTAACTGACCATTCTTCAACATGAACAGATCACTTTGAGTAAATCAATTATATTTCATCACTTTATTTTCGTTATTTATTAGCTTATCCTATAAAAGACGTGCTTGCCATGTTATCTATTTTTTTTTTTTTTTTTTTTTTTTTTTTTTGCTGAATACGCGATGCCCGATCATATTGAGTTAAGTTCGAGCACTTCATGATATTAAAATTGCTGATATGTGCACAATAAGCGAGATTAAGAAGTGGCTGACACATTAAAAGACGGGCTGCCAACTCAAGAGCCCGTGTTCAGCAAAAGGCTGGACAATCTATAAGAAAGCAAGCATCACATTAAAAAAAAGCCACAAACACCTGAGTTGAACTTGAACCAAGGCAAGTGTTGTCAGCAGGTTTTTATGCTTTGAGTTTTTTCCCTATCAGAAAAAAGATAATATAGATATTATCAATTGCTGGCTGATATAAGAGTCCAGAGGCTCACGCCATGCTACTTAATTTTCTTTAACGCCTAACAAACGTATGTCCCGTAGGAGTGTTACATAAATGTGCAAAGGTCATGGGCTAGCTTACTTGCTTAACTTGAAGAGTCTCAGAACCCTGTAGCGTCCTAGATGAACTAACTAGGTGTATTTCATACTGACCTGTTGATGAGCCTAGGACATTTTCCGCAAGGATAAAGCTGTTTTGAAACATCTATCTAAGCTTAGAAAAATGTTAAAATAAACTACTCAATCTCATTTGCCTATATTGCAAGACTGTCTCAAACGTCTAATCTCTTTGAATAGCAAAGGACAAGATTATAACTTGATGACCAGGCACCGAAGAAAAAAAATACACTATACGAAGTCCAACTGAAATTAAGTCTTGAATCACTCTGCTAATACAAGAATGAGAATTTTCTCGTGTTATCTTTCAAAATGACAACATTGCACAAAATCAAAGTTAAGTCGTGAATTTTGGTTGCTATTGTAAGATGGGAATTGGTGGACACTTCTTTTAATTGTAATGCAATTTTTTTTTAAGATATATCACCCAACCCATAGCTCAGCATTCCCTAAACATATGTATACACACACACACACACACACACACACACATATATATATATATATATATATATATATATATAT
>NC_090754.1:79757651-79772651 GCF_036898095.1 Palaemon carinicauda
ATATATATATATATATATATATATATATATATATATAATATTTCTTTAACTTCTCCTGAATAAAATTTATGTGCATGCTATTTTCCCTGTTGGGGCCCCTTTGCTTATAGCTTCCTGCTTTTCCAACTAGGGTTGTAGCTTCGCGAGTAAGTAAGTAAGTAAGTAAGTAAGTAAGTAAGTAATAATAATAATAATAATAATAATAATAATAACTACCCCAGTATGAACTGCGGTTTATCGAATGTGTGGAAGATTTAATTACCTAACACAACAAAAGAGGATCACAAAATAATCGATCATTTAATTTTACAGGAACATATGTGTACATGACCGCACCCGTAACAACAGAGTACAGGGTTATCGAGGCTGCTAATAAGGAGTACACCATGTGCTTCTATCTTGGTGAAGAGTTCCAGAGCAATCCACCTACGCCTGTGGATCAAGATATCTTCATCCAAAATCGCCGGGAACTCGTTGTCCTCACAAGGTTTGTATTACGCATTCACCAAAATTCAGTACGCATGCTTGGTTTACGCAAGTGGCACGCACATGGTACGACTTTTTGTGTGTGGCTAATTTTCTACACTTCAAATTTCTTTCTAGACAGCTCAAACCCTTCACAGTCTCCTCTCTACACACCTCAAACCCTTCACAATCTCCTCTCTACACACCTTGAACCCTTCACAGACTCCTCTCTACACACATCAAACCCTTCACAGACTTTTCTACACACCTCAAACTCTTCACAGTCTCATCTCTACACACTTTAAACCCTTCACAGACTCCTCTCTACACACCTCAAACCCTTCACAGTCTCCTTCTACACACCTCAAACCCTTCACAGTCCCCTTCTACACACCTCAAACCCTTCACAGACTCCTCTCTACACACCTCAAACCCTTCACAGACTCCTCTCTACACACCTCAAACCCTTCACAGTCTCCTTCTACACACATCAAACCCTTCACAGAACTCCTCACGTTCATTCCTGAAGACTTTAATCACTGAGAAGCCGTAGTGCATTGCATAAACGAAAAGCATGCAAGTGAGATTTAATGTGCGTACGCTCATAACATAAAGTTTGCTGAATGTTTCTACATAATTTTTATTACAACTATTCAATGCTAATGGTGGTGAGGAAGATGTTAATGGTTATTGTGATCAATGTTTACTAATCACCAATATACAGTAGGTTGTGATAATTTCTTTAATGGGGTAAAATATCATAAGATTGTTGTGAGACTGCTGCTTATAACAATACCTCACCTAAATGCCGTGCAGGATATGCTTTCGTACTAGTGTTTGGAATCGAAATCTAAAACTAAGTCGACCTGAATATCCCAAGAGTGTTCGAAAGTTTCTAATAAAGTTAGCTAGATAATGAATTTTGTGATAAAATGTGACTTCACCAATCCTCAGTGAATTCTCAGCGGGTTTTCGATAGGAAACGAGTATTTTTGTACACACCTATCATTTGGTGACCCAATTGATAGTACCTCTTATCTATGCAATATGCCCTGGTAGTTGAATCAGTAGAACTTCAAAAGTTCAATGTTGCCGCAGATGTTTTTATGTTGATTAGGCTGACATGTCTTTTTATAGTTTTTGTATGAAATATCTGTTTTAATGTTATTAATGTTTTTGAAATATTTTATTTTAATTGTTCATTACATCTTATATCGTTTATTTATTTCCTCATTTCCTTTCCTCACTGGGCTATTTTTCCTTGTTGAAGCCCTTGGGTTTATAGCATTTTGCTTTTCCAACTAGGGTTGTAGCTTAGTTAATAATAATAATAATAATAATAATAATAATAATAATAATAATAATAATAATAATAATAATAATAATAATAATCTCGCATTCAAAGATGTGACACTATTCATTGTTGAATTTCAGAACCGTTGGCGGGTACTTTGGAAGCGAAGAGCACTGGCTGGAGGAAGCAGGGAAGCTAGCTGCTATAATCGTTAGCAATGGAGAACACGTAGCCCTTGATCACCAGTACTGGTAAGATATGAAAATAGTGCCACGTGTCCACTGATTAGTTTAGTTATAGGTAGTAGATTGGTCAGGGCACCAGCCACCCGTTCAAATACTACCGCTAGAGATTTATGGGATCCTTTGACTGGCCAGATAGTACTACATTGGGTCCTTTCCTCTGATTGCGGTTCACTTTCCCGTTGCCTACACATACACCGAATGGTTTGGCCTATTCTTTACATATTCTCCTCTGTCTTCATGCACATGATAACTCTGAGATTACCAAACAATTCTTCTTCACCCAAGGGGTTAACTACTGCAATGTAATTGTTCAGCGGCAACTTTCCTCTTAGTAAGGGTAGAAGAGACTCTTTAGTTATGGTAAGCAGCTCTTCTAGAAGGACTCTCCAAAATCAAACTATTGTTCTCTACTCTTGGGTAGTGCCATAGCCTCTGTACTATGGTCTTCCACCGTCTTGAGTTAGAGTTCTCTTGCTTCAGGGTACACTCGGGAACACTATTCTATCTAATTTCTCTTCCTCATGTTTTGTTAAAGTTTTTATAGTTTACGCAGGAAATATTTGTTTTAATGTTGTTACTGCTCTGAAAAGATTTTATCTTTCTTTCTTTCCTTTCCTCACTGGGCTATTTTTCCATGTTGGGACACCTGGGCTTATAGCATCATGCTTTTCCACCTTTGGTTGTAGATTAGTAAGTAGGTAAGTAAGTAATTAAGTAAGTAGTAATAATAATAATAATAATAATAACAACAACAACAACAACAACAACAACAACAATAATAATAATAATAATGATAATAATAATAATGGCGGCGATAGTGTTTAACCATTATTGTTCTGTCAATTTCGGCTAATGACAATGCCATGGCGTGATAAAAAACTGAATAATGTTTTGATGTTTGGGGTCTAATCATCTTGGTCTTTTACTCTTTTCAGAGATATTATTATTATTATTATTATTATTATTATTATTATTATTATTATTATTATTATTATTATTACCTTAGTTGGAAAAGTAGAAGGCTATAAGCCCATGGGCTCCAGCAGGGTGAAATAGCCCAGCGAGAAAAGGAAATAAGGAAATGAATAAACTACAAGAGAGGTAATGGATAATAGAAAGTATTTTAAGAACAGCAATAACATTAAAACAGAGCTTTCATACATTAAAAGAAAAAACAAGAGGAAGATATATAAGATAGAAAAGTTTGCTTGAGATAAGTACAGTAGTAAGATAGTATAAGGTCGAGCTTGTGCCATAAGCAGCATATAATAGTAATATGCACCAAAATTATTTGATTTGGAGTAATACAATTTCCATATATAAAAGGAGACTGAATAGCTACTTGGTATAAAGCAGATAAATAAAATTGAACTGTCTGGAAAGTCCTTTCCTGGAGGGTTTGATGAAGGTTAAACCAAGGAAAATATGCTAATACACATCCATTTCAAGTTCAAATTAGCATTCACAAGCCTAAAATGTGAATGTGAACCTTTCAATACTTAACAGAGTAGGGCGATATATTAAATTACATATAGGCTTAATACCGGAAACAAGTTTACCTGACTTTTAATAATAATAATAATAATAATAATAATAATAATAATAATAATAATAATAATAATAATAATAATAATAATAATAATAATATCATATTGAGCCTGTTATACTGTTATCACCTGTTTCGTATGCCTTTTTTTCCGAATATTTTTCGTAACTGAAATCTGAAAAGGCATACAATTATTACTTTTACACGAGACAAGATTAGTGCCATAATAGCTCCATTGGCGACAAAGACCATTAATTCTCATTATTTGTTCACTATAAAGTTTACTTTTAGACTCAGCAGCAACAAAATCTCTGGAATTCCAAGTAGATTAAAAGTAGGCCTATATGCCAAGTAATGATAAAAGGAATTCTTCTGTATTCTACATTCCAGGGCTGGTTACGACGCCCCACTCAAGTTCTGGGGTCGACGCAATGAAGTCTGGTTCTTGAAGTATTCATAGACGCACTTCCAATCAAGACCGCCCAAAGAGAACAAGGTTCAATGGGAAAATGTTAACCAATCACATGAAAAAAAAAATCGTAAATTCAAAATTCCTGATGTGGTACTGTGTCAAATTTTGATCCAAAGTTTATTACAGATTTGAAAATATATTACCTCTGAATAAAAGCAACATTTGTGATCTTTCATTAACCTGATTTTGAAAAATATATGAGGAAACGGGAAGCTCATAACAATATTTACGACCATTTTGACTAGCCTACCTGATTATAAAAGACGTGTAATATTCTGCGTTAATTGTCAAATCTACGTAACTGAAGCAATAGAAAGTTTTCAACTTCTTCGGATGTCTGGTGGGAGCCGCATATTTGACAGCTCTAGAGGGGAGTCTAAACCTAGGTATAAAACCTACAGTTTAACTTTCGCAGCGACTCCCCAGCCCTTGCTGCACTCGCTTTGAACATTCTACCTTCTTTCACGCTTTATTTCTTTTACTTTACAATCTAAAATTTTTGCCTTATTCAACTGCGCGTTTCCTCTGAATGTTCCTCCGGGTCTCATATTCATTAACCAAAACTAAGATATTTAATTAATGTATCTTCAAGTCTGTGCGTGTGTATGCATGGATGAGGGTAGGGGAAGATACACATGCTCATTTACTTGAGCAGTTATTACTATCGTTGTTGTTGTTATTTGCTCTCACCAGGATTTCAATATATATATATATATATATATATATATATATATATATATATATATATATATATATATATATATATATATATATATATATATATATATATATATATATATAGAAGTAATCTTAAGAATAGGTTTCAGTTCCAATTCAAAATTAAGTGATACTTATCAGGTTTTTGGTAACGTCCCTGCTCGACTGGGGTTCGAGACTGATTAAACTCAATATTTTTTTTTTTTTTTTTTTTTTTTTGTAACCTCATCATCCTTGTGAGCTAAGGATGGGGTGGGCTTTGGGGGGCATTACCTGGCCCTAGCTTGGGTAGACATGGGCTTGGGCGCTGATCTTATGTATAATATGGCCAGTTTCTAGGGAATTTTCACTGTCCCTTGCCTCTATCATTCATGAGTGACCTTTAAACCTTTATACGTCATCTGGGCAAGCGCAACCAGCACACCGCCACAGAGGAGCCCCGCATCAGTAACCACGAACTTCACTAATAAACAGCTGGTTTCACATTATTGGAGCTAAAATGTATGTCTACTTGAACTTTCATACATGCGGCCCCAAGACTATACAACAAGCTCCAACTAGGCCCCGAAATACTGAAGATATTAAGGCTTTCGAGAAAAAAAACTGAAGACTCTTTTTACTCTAAGTACTTCCATAATGTGAATTTGACAATCAACATGGAATAGGCTGTGTGTTGCTCTCACTATTAAGAATCTATATGACAATAAGGTTCCCCTGTGAGATAAGGCAAGGCAAACAGCCCTTAAAGTAAGGTAAATAAAGTAAAATTAAGTCACAACCCGGGTTGTTACCTGTGTACGCTTTCATATAAAAGTGTATAAATAGAGTAGTTGGTGCGTTTCAACACGATAGTTCCTAATGAAACAACAGACGATATTATAGAGACGCATCACACAGTTAAAACCACATTACTTACATTTGCGTGGAGAAAAAAAAAGCGAAAACTGTTTATCCATATAACAATATTTAGTTCACTCTCTGTCAATCTTATGGACAGCTTCTGATTATCCAATCTTCCTGTCTTCATCTTACAGCGAGAGCGAACAACATCAGGAAACAATGCTGAAGTTCGGGTAGATTGGTAGAATATTTATTTTTAACAAATGAACTGTAGAATATATTCTCCGTGCTACGAATTTTCCCATTTAGTAAAAAATATCTAATGCTATTGAAAACTGGTTCGTAATTGGAAATAACAATTAAGAATAAAGTTAAATTTTGGGTAAAAGTGTTAACAGACTTTAGATACTGATTTGACTTTTCAAATTCACCCAGTGACTATCTTAAGTGCGAAACGAATGGAACTTAAACAGTGCGTGAGATTTATATTTTTCGCCACAACTTTGCTACCATATCCTGGTAAGTTACTTATGAAGTTGTTTTATTGTTAATGTTGGGTAACATCACGAAAAAGACCCAAGACTGCCACAGTGGGCCATTTGGCATTCCTTTGATCCCTTTAACATCCTTCACATCCACCAAGAATGCCATGAATAGGTACTGTGTGTTGTCACAAATCATAGACCTATGGTTGCAAATGTAATCCTGCATTTTCCTCCGGAAAGAGACATTCGTTTACACATTTGCCTTTCATAACATCCGTCTAAGGATAATATTTAATAATCAACTCGTGCATTATCCTCTCTGGATGATTACCAGTTTTGGACATAACCCTCGTATATAGGCTACGCGTTGTTACTGTTAGCTATTCTCTCTAACTTTCATTAAGTTGCTCAACACGTTTCTCTTTATCTTGTTTCCTTCCCAGTGATCATAGAGAATATCTATTACTTACAATAGACATTCATTCTTCCTCAATTCCTTATCCTTTATATCTTACTATGACGTCATATTGGCGGGAAAACGCGTGGTCAGGATTTCGTGAAATCTTTAAACATTCAAGTTTGAAATGAACGACATTCAAATGAGAATTAATTCTGGTCAGGAGCTTACGACCCAACGTAAACCCAATGAAAAGTATGATATATTCTGAAAAAAATAAATAAATTCAAGTCTTTGCTAAAGATGTAATGTATTTCTATTCTGGTAAAGAGAAAATGAGCATAGTCTAGCCACGCATGTATAGACAGACAAGACAGTATAGCTGTTGCATAGCTAGTATGTGAAACGGTACCAGCTTTCCATTTATTTCCGTTTTAAATACAGTTTCCAATCGCATCTCTCAGCTGATTACCATTTACATGTGCAAAAGATCATGAGATTTCCATATCAGATATTCGATGATACAGATACCAAAGAAATTATCTATAGATCAATGATAGTATCGAAAGACAGTTTAATTTCCTCATGGTTTCAATTAGCCGTATATATGCTATCACTTTTTTTTTCAATTAGAGGAGGCTATTAGGTATACAATTAAGTTTTTCCCTGATGAAATTTATATGATATTCAATGTATTTATCAGTATTGCAAGTGATGATATCAAATTATGTTTGATGTAAAGATCCGTCTCTATATGAACCGTAGACCAAGTGGAACATGAACATCTTCCTATCCCTATCTGATAACAATATATCTTGAGTCTGCAAATGGAAGCTCCTCTACTGTCCGATGGTAAAACCACATTCTAATAATAATAATAATAATAATAATAATAATAATAATAATAATAATAATAATAATAATAATCATCATCATCATCATCATATTGAACCCCCTACACACATCTTGCGTATCGTTCGCCTCTATCTTGCACATAAACTTCCGTTACCTTTGCCAACTTCGTTGCGAAGGTTGTTTTGATTGGCGGGTATTTTGTGTCTCTCTGTGTGTTTGTGATTCGCATAACTCAGAAATTATTTGACCGAATCTCATGAAATTTGGTGGGATGATTAGCCGTGACCCAAGGACAATTTGATTAGATTTTGAGAGTGATTGAGTCTATGGTCAAGGTCACAGAAATGTCTAAAACATTTTTGCTATATCGAGGTCAATTTTTATCCGATTTGCATGAAACTAGTGCCAAAATGTGTACAATTCAATTGCCTATCTTAAAATATACAACATAATGTAGGCGAAGGTATGTGCCTGTTCTAGGTTTAAATGTTTTCCAAGTTACATATAGAACCCATTCTAGGCTTTTGTCTACTCCTGGCGCAAATAACTGTTGAGTTTTAATTTCTTCCCACCAACCTATTATCTGAATGCAGCTGAATCCCCTCGAAATATTCTTATCCCTCCTTTCATCAAGGATAACCTTTTACAATTTACAGTGTATGTATCTCCACATATATCACTGAACACTGCTAAATAGCTTATCACATTAGTTTCAACATTTTTCTTCCTTCTCCATTCAACATTCACAATTCACTTCCATAATGCCTCAATCCCCTTATACATTTCACAGGCAATTCAACTCCCTTACGATTGTTTTGCACACATTGTGCTATATTTTTTATCTCACCTATTTTGTAACTCGTCTCTTACACCATAGGTGTCAATGACCTTAGTTGTCAGGATGCCAGAAACCTTCAAATCAATCAATCAATCTCTTATCCCTGAAGCTTTGATTTGTAAGATATTGATTCCAAAGAAACCATTCAAGCATTGATTTGAAGCCTCTTCTTGGAACTCTCATTGGAATTAATGTATTTTAGATTCAAGCTTCAACTCCATTCTGCCTACACCTTCCAAATTGCTGCCTAGCTTGTATTTCACTAACATTGTAAAAAACCCTTTCGTAAAAACCTCTAATCACTCAATAACCCACCATATATACCACACATCCTCATCGCTTCACATTACCTCTCTATCAAATCTGTTATTAGTTATCTCTAAATCCACGTATGACAGATACAAGATTTTACGCTATACTTGAAAAAAATTCTTGCATAGCATTTTCAAAAGGAATGATTTATTCGTGCATCTAAAAGTTTTTTTTTTTTTTTTTTTTTTTTTTTTTTTTTTTTGCCTAGCAAGCCGTCTATAACTTTTTTCCTTTTCTCAATCAAACTCTTATACACCTTTCCAAAATTTATGTAGCTGACTTTAGCATCCTTGACTTCATCATCATCATCATCATTATCATCATCATCATCTCCTCCTACGCCTATTGATCCAAAGGGCATCGGTTAGATTTCGCCAGTCGTCTATATCTTGTATGAAGTTAAGTATAAAGTAAATAAACTTAACTTCATTCACCAAAACAATTATTTCCTATCGTTAACCTCATAATTTCTTTCTTTCATCCTCTGTTGTCACTTTCAAAACCCTTTTCAACCTTTCACCAACTCCTTTATGTATTACATCACTCAGTTTTGCCTATTTTATATCTTCCACTTTCAATAAATCTTTAACATATGTTATTGACTGTGGACTGCACTCACGTCTAAAACATCTCTTTATTATTTACTTAAAATACTTAAGATATTTTATTTTTCTTTATTGCCTTTCCTCACTGGGCTATTTTCTCTGTTGGGGTCCCTGGGCTTATAGCATCCTGCTTTTCCAACTAGGGTTGTAGCTTAGCATTTAATAATGATAATAATATTAATAATAATAATAATAATAATAATAATAATAATAATAATAATAATAATAATAATAATAATAATAATAATAATAGTACCTTTTATGCTAAGATCCATTTGTTCAATGACATTTCTTTCTCCGTTTATATCTTTATAAAGCAAATAATTATTAATAAAGTTCTTATTTTCACTCTCCTCCATTTTTATCTTTGGCCATAATTTTCTCTCTTATTTTACTCTTTGCTCTTTGCTACCATATCCATTCTCTTTTATAATTGCATATGCTCCTCTCTTCTTCACTAAATCTTGTAGTGTATGTCATCATTTTGCAATTACCATTTTCCTTCCCCTATTATACACTATTATACCCAAAGGCACACCCTGCTGTCTTCTTGAACTTTCTATTGGGATTGTAGAACTCTTCATACTCTCATTCCACTTCTATTTCATTAACCATAACCCACAATTCGACCATTTTTAATAATCTTCTCACTTATATGTCCATTTCACAACTAACGCAAAATATGTATAAACAATTGCATCAACCAAATACATTATTAAATTCCTACTCCCTTTACTCTGTACAGACTAATTCTAACGAACGTTTCCTCACTGTTTTTTCTTTCCCAAGTATTGTATTCGTGTTAATATTCTTTGGAAACCAGGTATCGTCAATAATGAAGCCCTCTTTTCAACATTTCCCCACTAGGCTTTCTCCAATCCTATTCACTCAAGGAACTCCGTACTTGGCAATAACTCCATCTCTTTCTCTCTTACTCTCTTACCAACCTTTGCATTCAAATTTAGCACAACCAGCCTTTCGTGTTCTTCAAAACCAGCCAGGCACACATTTAGATTCTTTAATGATAAATGCTTCTCGCTGGGCAAGGATTCGAACCTATACCCTGAGTCGAAACAATGCCTGTGGGGACGACTTTACCAATTTAACTATCAAGAGAGATTTAAGCTCATTTCAAGTCCACTGTAAATATTCCTGTAGATTATAGGAATCTGTTCTTAGACTTAAAATCAACCCATCTTCAGTGGATATACATTCCATTACATATACATTGATTAAACTCACGAGTGTTAGTGATACACATTCATTCAGATTCTTGTACAGAGTTTCTTTCATTCATTTTTTTTTCTATTCCTGGATCATACTTGCACATTTTCTTAAGTTTTACTCTTTACGTACTCAGTCCTATCCATACAATATTTGAACCAACATAGTTTTACTCTTACTCATCCTGTGAGTCTTCCTGACACCACTAGTATTACCAATACCTTTCGGTTACCCAGGACACAATCCCCATATTCCTTCCCATTACATTTTTCACTTTCGTCACGCAAAATGGCAAAACATCTAGCCTTTCTCTCTCTTTTGCCAAATATTTTGGTGTTTTATAACTCAAATGATAATTGAGTAATTCTTATGATTTGTTTATGAAAAAAAGCTCCGAATCAATGGTCATTATGGGATTTTCATTTTCTTGATGTAAATTTTCGAATGAACATTGTTAGTGAAAAAATTGACTGCAATCCCATTCACATTCGATTATTTAATAAATTTCCCTTTTTATTTACAGGACGTTCGTTGTTAAACTACTCTAGTTATTCTACGGTCTCAGCAAATATTTCCGCCATTCCAATGGAGGTGAGAGAAAATTGTTTCTTTTAGATTTTAGATTTTAGTTAAAATTATACTCGTTCAAGTGTGTACGTATTCGAGTGATAATTTCCAGATGATAAAATATATTGGCTTTTTGATAATAGACGCTAATTCGTGTTAAATTGAAGTTTTTCCGAATGTTCCTTTTAATCATTCTTATATAATATAGGGACCTGATGCAACATGACTGAAATCTGACTAATATCTTGTTTCATATTCGTCTTAATTTATGAATGATGCACAATCTTGTTCCGGTTACTATCCTTGAATACTTAAATGAAGATACACTTAGACATCACGTAGTCATCAAAGCTTATAGCCAATAGAAGGCAATTGAAGCGATGTATCTTGGCTGTCGTAATTCATTGTCCTAGGGCTTACGTTATGTAGTTTTTATGCACTATTATGGGCACACAAATTCATAAAATAAAGATCACAGAGGAACAAAAATATAATCCACACATACATTCATCATAAAATATTTGATCAAACCTCGTATATAATATAAGATATATCCACAGTGTCTTCATCCGCTTGAAATGTAATCGTAATTCAGTTCATTTATTTCATTTCCCCCTACGCCTATTGATGCAAAGGGCCTGGGTTAGATTTTGCCAGTCGTCTCTATCTTGAGCTTTTAAATCATTACTCATCATCATCATCTCCTCCTACGCCTATGGACGCAAAAGGCCTTAGTTAGATTTCGAAAGTTGTCACTATCTTGAGCTTTTAAATAAATTCTCATCATCATCATCTCTTCCTACGCCTGTTTACGCAAAGGGCCTGGGTTAGATTTTGCCAGTCGTCTGTAGCTTGAGATTTTAAATCAATACTCATCATCATAATCGCTTTTAAATCAATACTCACCATCATCATCATCTCTTCCTACGCCTGTTTACGCAAAGGGCCAGGGTTAGATTTTGCCAGTCGTCTGTAGCTTGAGAGTTTAAATCAATACTCATCATCATAATCGCTTTTAAATCAATACTCATCATCATCATCTCTTCCTACGCCTATTTAAGTAAAGGGCCTTGGTTAGATTTTGCCAGTCGTCTCTATCTTGTGCTGTTAAATCAATACTCATCATCATCATCTCCTCCTAGGCCTACTTACGCAATGGTCCTGGGTTAGAATTTGCTAGTCGTCTCTATCTTGAGCTTTTAAATCAATACTCATCATCATCATCTCCTCCTACGCTTATTGACGCAAAGGGCCTCTGTTAAATTTTGCCAGTCGTCTCTATCTTGAGCTTTTAAATCATTCATGCTCATCTAATTCACGTTTCTTAGTCCTCAGCCATGTAGACCTGGGTCTTCCAACTCGTCTAGTACCTTGTGAAGCCTTTTGCTTAGTCAAAAGGAATGACAGCTCACAAATCTAATGTGTCGTAGGTAGTTTACTGTTATGATTCTGTCAGGAAATATTTTGGAAGTCTTACGTGTCTCAGGTGTTTTACCTATATTAATCTGTCAGCAAATCCTCTGGAAATAATTGGGTATCATGGTTAAAAAATTTGCTTGGATATTTGTCTTGACATTTAGTAGAACTATCCCTTGCTCGTTAGACGTGGTTCAGATTGCAATAAGCTGCCTGCTTTCGTTGACTAGCGTGATCGTTCACCAACGATTTGCGTCGATCAAAATGGCATTTAACATAACTTTCATTTATCCAAACTTTTTTTTTCTTTTATGTCGGCTACTTCCCAAAATTGGTTTAATTGCCATAATAGATAGATGAACCTTACATTGCACGTCGCCGAATTTTCGTGTTACCTCTGGAATTAGTTTCTGTGACTTGTCGCGTTTAGCATTTCCTTGAAGTTCTACTTTACGAAATTTCTTTTGTTTTTGTTGAATACGGAAAATTGGATAAATTATATATAGTTACTCCTAATCATTCTTTCTATCATAAGAATAGGGGAGACACATCACACATGGCATGAGTATTTTTGTCAATAGGAGCATGCATATACACAAGGAAGAAAACCAGAATTTACCTTTTAAAAATTTGATATTATGATTTGAATTTATTCTAAATCTTTAAGTTTCCCCATTGGTAACAGTGTGCAAACAGTACTCGTTAAAATATCTGAGAACAGAGTAAACTTAATTGGCCATTTCATTATGATTAGAAATACAATAGTTCATCCGACAGTATCGAAGAGGCTTAAAGGTTACGTTTTCTTTTACCATATTTTAAAGAAGAAAACGTAAAAGTAAGCGTTTTATAGCGATAACTAAGCTTAAGAATAGGTGATCTCCATGAAAAGTATAATGGCACATTGACAGTTAAAAAAACGATCAATATCTATTTTAGGTTTTTGTCCATCTATTTATATTCATCATCAAGTAATAAAAGATTATTTTAGCCAAATAGATTATTATTATTATTATTATTATTATTATTATTATTATTATTATTATTATTATTATTATTATTATTATTATTATTATTATTATATTTTTTGCTAATCACAGTCTACAGACACAGCTCGTTTATAGTGTAGGGTTCCGGGTTACATACAGCTTTTTTAGGGATCTATAACTTTCCTCACTATATGCGCTGATTAAAGTTGCACGATCTTTTGCATAAGTTCTAGAGCTATATGGACTCCTACCTGTTATTATTATTATTATAATTGTTGTTGTTGTTGTTGTTGTTTTTATTGTTGGTGGTGTTGTTGTTGTTGTACGTGTCATGTCAAAAATTATGGCTAAATATTTATATAAATATGCACACACACAACACACACACACACACACACACACACACACACACACACACCGGCCGCGTAGCGTAACTAGTAGTATATTATTGGGAGGGGGCACCTGGGGGTCACAGCTGAACATTTCGGCGGGGGGGGGGGGGCTCATGGGTCATGGCGAAATTATAACACTCATTCTTTTCTTTTAAGTCATATAGAGAGCTCTGGAGTTTGTTTTAAAATATTTAAGGCTATCAATTTGAGAATCACTTTTTCATAGAACTCAAACTAGCTCTAATATTTATTTTATAAGAATTATGAACCTCTGACCATACTTATTAATCCAAATTAGATATCGTATGCAATGATTTGACAATGAAATAAAAACACTTATTAAGAGAATAAGAAGTAACACTTGCTTTTTGTAAATGAGAAATAAATATATATATTTGAATGAATAATTTAACATATCTATGATATGCTGAAACAATCAGATCAAGAGAAGTAAAGACATTTGATTGATACAATTAATGACTTCATTTAAAGTATATAACATTTCATTACAGTTGGTCACTTGATTATTGAACCCAATCATTCAATTAATAATATTAATAACAGAATGAGGCAGATGTATTGATTTGACAACCTGCATCACACTGCTATTGTGTTTCCTAGGAAATATATCAACAAACTTTTCCATATCGATATTTTGTGTCCTGCCCTGATGGATTTCCATTACTGATACAATGGGCAATTTATAATCACAGAATTTCTGAGGTAGTTCTTTACGTGTCTTAGTGAGGAGAAGCTTAACTCACAAGATGCAGATGTTGTTGGGAATACAAGAGCAATTATTAACATCTTGTACAAACCTCGAGTGACATGTGTGGATGAGATCATGATGAGGGGTAGATGGAGATGGTTTGGGCATGCTCTTCGCACTCTCCAAGACAGATTAGTTCACCAAACTTTCAACGGGGCTCCACAAGTGACTAGAAGAGTTGGGAAGACCCAGGCCTACATAACTGAGGAATATGAAGCGCGAAGTAGGAGATGATGAATGGAGAAGTATTTAATCAAAAGGTCGAGATAGAGATGACTGGAAAAATCTAACCGAGCTCCTTTGCGTCAATAGGCATAGGAGGAGATGATGATGAAAATAATGTACAAACCTTGAAATTCATCTTTTAAAAGGAACTAATAAAAGCTGTCAGATCCACAATGATGGCCATTTTAGCCCCATCAGCTTATTTACGTTTTACCAATAGTTTTGCTTGTCGCAGCTCAACATCTAAGAATTCTAGATCAACATTATACTTAGCTGCCATTGTCTCCAATTGGTCCTGCTGTAAAAAATTAGGGGAAGAAGAATTAAGAGATGATATTGAATGGTGA
>NC_090754.1:79775151-79780151 GCF_036898095.1 Palaemon carinicauda
TTGGAAAATGAATACGGATACTCCTGAAGTAAAGAAAGACAATTGATTTATTTCTTACTGTTAATACAGTAACACTCCTCTTATCGTCTATAAAAATAAAACAGCGAAACTGCTTTATGTATAAAACTTTAATAATGATAATGATGATAATAATAATATGGAAATTAAGGTTTTAATACAAGCTTCACGAACTCGAAATGGTGGGATCCCAAGTTTCTCATGGGGACCCTCCTCCCTTTCCCGTATGACACACAGACACAGATTCAACTCTTCCCAACCCCCTCCTTTCCTAGCTACAACCTATCTCACCTACCTTCTTCCCCTACCCGAAGGATGAGGAGAGACCTAGTAGTTAAACGTCCTGCTGCTTGAAGTGACGATATATATATATATATGTATATATATATATATATATATATATATATATATATATATATATATATATATATATATATATATATATATATATATATATATATATATATATATATATATATATAGCCAGGGACTTGTTATTTATTATTTAGGGGAGATTACTGTTATTAATTTAGTTGTTGATTATGGTTGAATTGGCACATGATTTAGAAGTACCTCTTACTTCAGCAAAGTATGGGTGAGGAATATGATGTTTAAAGAATTATATTCCTTTATTGGTACAAGAAACTGTGCAAATTTATTATAAAAGATGTTGCGACGAGTTTCGAGGAATCTACTGTCATTGTCAAGCTTGGTAATCAGAAGTCCTTATCAGGAAGGTATAGTCTATACTGGTCAACTTATATTGACTGTAGAGAATTGTTTATTTTCGTTGGGTTGACAGCTCTCCTGACCGTATTGACTTTCTCAACTTTCTTAATAGAATTGCTATTGCTAGTCAAAACCTGCGAGACTGGCTCCAGTTCTTCATGTGTAACCTCCCACGTGGAACAGTGTGATATGGTCTCTTAAAAAGTCCATGACTGTTCGGGGTCTTGTACCTGGCAAACGATTCACTGTTAGTGTTAAGACATAAGCTTGGTGAAGACAGAAGTGGCATATCTAATGTTTGTTGATTCAACCACAATGTTGAGTAAGGAGCTATGCTTAAGGGCGAAGTTGAAGCAGCTGCATTTTAGGAATATTTGTCCTTGCTTTGCATGTTTTGGGTAGAGTTGGTTTTTAAGATATTAACTGAATCGTACTGCTTATTGAGAGCCCTTCTGATCTTACTGACATGCTTATTCGAATAGCGATTGTTGATCAAAATCTGTAAGACCCTGTCCAGTTCTTTGTGTGTAGTCTTCCATGTGAAGCATATAGATTTGGCCCATCTTACAAAGGCCCTAATGGTCGTGGTATTGTACTTGGGAGGGAATTTACTCTTACTATGTAGACAGATCTCAAAGTTTAGCCCATAGGGTTGGTGAAGACAGATGGGTCATATACAGTGTCTGTAGATTCAACCCTGATGTTCAGGAATAGGAGACATCTGTTGGCGTTGTGCTTGAGAGTGAAGCTCAATCAGCTGCATTCCAGGTACATCTACCATTGATCTATGTCCTGGAAACGTCATTGATACATAGCTCTGACATATTCCTCCCCTTCATTGATGTAAACATGACATCTACTGTCATTATATATAAAACTTCAGTTTTCACCAAACTATGGTCTCTTCTGGAATAGTAATATTAAATGGCCTACCAGGTGCAAGACCAAGACTATCAGGCTCCTTAGTTAGGCAAGCCATATCCCACTGGTCCATATGGAAGGCTACACGTGAAAATATGGACCGAGTTTTACAGATTTTGATTTATAATGGCCATTCCAATAACCTTGTCGGTAACGGATTCTGGAGACTTCTCAATCAGTGGCACAAGGGACCCTGCCTGAAGTGAAAAATTGGTAAAATTTTCTCTTCTACACGAATCACAAGTACTAATGTTACCTGGAAGACCATCATTAACAAGAATGTTGCCACTATGGACTCTTAGAAGACCCTCATTCATCATTTATCGTGAGAAAGTGAAGACAATCCGTCTCATCATGAAGAATAACCCCTCCCTACCTATGGAGGACCGAGGACCCCCTCAAGAAGAACTATATCATCTATGGATATACATGCCTATCTGAGGATGTCCTGGTACTTATATATAGGAATGATGATAGTGCAAATCCCAACGTGGAACCATCAAGAACCACTTTCTTCTTATCCATGGAAATATCAGTCATAATCAAACTGTCAACCATACCAAGATCACTGGGAGTGCACATGACATCAGCTAATTCAGAATTCTTGAATCCCTTCATATCTAGCAAGAGAAATCCACCATCAACACCACCTAGGAAGTTCCTCCTGCCGGTCAGCAGATGTCTGGATATTGCCCACGCAACTCAGAAGAACCCAAGACAAAACCCAAAGTGATAAGAGAGGCGACAGCCTGCCTTAATGATTCCAGGCCAGATGGTCTCTGCCAATTACAGCCAAGCTTGACTTAGCTGGTATGGTATCAGGAGCACCTGACACTATGCTGACAATTATTATCACACCTTATGATGAGCTTACTTGTATTCACGGCTACCGAGATGCCAATGAAAAATAACCAGCCTCTGCAGTTAATCCAATCCCCTGGTATAGATACTGGACCTTCCTGATGCCGACTTCTGAATACCCAGCTTAACAATGAGGACAGTAGTTTCCTTGAAATGGGCCACAATATATTTTGTAGCAGGATTGTATAATTCTAAAAATAAAGAAAAATGCTTTTACAAGTGACATATCATTCATCTACCCCTTACTGAAGTATGAGATACTCAGACATCCAGACATTAAGCACTACCATACAGGAAGTTGAAATACATAACTTTGAAAAAGTTTCATAAAAGGTCAATGACGCAGATGCAGCCATAACTTTTAACTGTGTTTAAAAGGGGATCTCCTGCAAAAATCCATTGATATCATCATTATTATCATTTATATTATTATCATTGTTGGTGCTGTTCAAAATAAGTGAACATATTTTTAACAAGACCAAGTGATTATTAGCAGAATAGATTTCCCGTAATTGAAAAAGAAAATGGATAAGGATATATAAGAAGGAATAACAATAGAGAGAGAGAGAGAGAGAGAGAGAGAGAGAGAGAGAGAGAGAGAGAGAGAGAGAGAGAGAGAGAGAGAGAGGGGGGGGGGGGAAATTATTAAGTATGTAACAAAACACAGTTCTGAAAGACTTGAAAGAAGTAGTTTTACACAGAGAAAGGGTCACAGTGGAAAAGTTTTCCTGATTAGCTCAACATTCTGTATGTTTGTGTGCACTTAGCGATGAACTTTCTAAAATATGCTCGTTGCTATTTGCTTTCCTCTCCAAGTTTTTGAAATGGTAATGCGTGGTTTTGTATACATTTGCTACTAAAATTACGTGTATATAGATAGGTAGATAAGTAGAGATAGGAAAATGTAACATTTACTGATGGTATTTTGTATCCTATTTTTGTCGCAGCAAATTCAACAAGTTCATTTTACTCTCCTCTCTCTCTCTCTCTCTCTCTCTCTCTCTCTCTCTCTCTCTCTCTCTCTCTCTCTAAAGCTAATGTGACGCCATGGTAATTCCTTTTACAAAACTGAAGAGAAAACCAATGTTGATTTTTCTATTTTTCTATTTTTTCTAATATTTTTTTTTCTAATAATATTTTATCTAATAATTATTTCTTATCATCGTATAAGAAAATACCGCCTCATATATATTTCCTATTTTTCTCCGAAATGATATAATTAAATATTTTAGTTAATCATTTGATCGATGGTTTTTATTACGTCAATTTCATCAGAAAGTTAATTAACATACTCCTTAGGGGTTGAGACAGGGAGTTGCAAGCGATGCACTGTAGGCACTTTCTCAATTACATAAGGTTCTTTATAGCGTTCTGCACCCTCTATTTAACGTTGAATCACCTCCCCGGCCCCAGCGCTGAGCCATATGGCCCTGATTCAAAATTCATTGTGGTCATTGTGAAAACACCTGCTCTCCGCTACTTGAATTAATTTGCCATTATTCCCTAGGCCTATGATAGCTATAAAAAGTAGGCCTACGTACGACACTCGTAAAAGTGATAGGCCTATGATATATTATCATGAAGAAGTGTGCCTATAAATGGCGAGTGTAGGATTGTATGATGGAAAATTACCAAGAGTGGTATGCTTTCTATTTTACGTATAGTTCATGCTGACACTTATAAATGTGTTTGCGTTTGTGTTAGTTAGTAAGAAGCTAGCGAGGAATTTCATACACTAAGCCATTTAGGCTTTATAAGAAATTTAGAAGTTCCATATTGATGAAATTTACATTATTCTTACCAATTAGGCCTAAATAATAAGCTCATCCAGTAGGAATATCTATAGATAATAGTTACGTAGGGTTATATTTTTAACCAAGATTAAGTAAAAAGCTTGCCATATTGTTATTGTTATTATTTTTTCCCTGTTGGAGCCCTTGGGCTTATAGCATCTTGATTTTCCAACTAGGGTTGTAGCTTAGCTAGTAATAATAATAATAATAATAATAATAATAATAATAATAATAATAATAATAATAATAATAATAATAATAATAATAATAATTGAAGTTTTAATAAATATCGTAAACAGTTATAATTTATTCTCAAAAGAATGCCAAGTTAAAAACTGAACGATAAATCTTTGGATAAGAATATTTAAGGAAACATATTTTTCCCCTAACAGACCCAATGAGAAAATGACATAGAAGAAATTCAATAAATATCTATAAAGGAAAGTTATACATTGATGAGAATCTGTACGGGTAATGTTCAATGTTCTCTCCTGTTATGCTTAAGTAAAACGATTATTTAGTGAAGTTTTCATTATTAGGTTAAAGGCGAAAACTAACCTATTCTTCTTCCTTACCGTTATCTTTACATTAAGGGGTCTGTTGCTTGATGAGCCCTCTCCAATGCCTGCTATCAAAGGCCTTTTTACAAAATAAATCTTTGTGCAATTTTCACATTCT
>NC_090754.1:79787651-79792651 GCF_036898095.1 Palaemon carinicauda
TTTGGTCACTGCAACCTCACCATCCTTGTGAGGTAAGGATGGTGGGGTTTGGGCAAGCCTATAGATCTATCTGGTGAGTCATCAGTAGCCATAGCCTGGCCCTCCTTGGTCAGTAGCTTGGGTGGAGAGGGGCTTGGGCGCTGATCATATGTATATATGGTCAATCTCTAGGGCATTGTCCTGCTCGATAGGGCAATGTCACTGCTCCTTGCCTCTGCCATTCACGAGCGGCCTTTAAACCTTCAAGTGCCTATGTAATCCAGAAGAAAGATCCAATGCAGCCAATGTAAACAAAGACGTCTAGTTGATTTGTATGAGAGATGGAATGGGTGAAATTGATCGATTAAAAAGGAATGTAATCAGAAAAAAAGGCTAAGAATGAATGTAATTGCAGAGATCTTAGTAAAAGTGATGCAAATAGAGATTTTCCCTGGATTGATCAGGTGTTTTGATGGGCTATTAATTTTAGATGATATATGATACAATAGTTGACCTTAGTTTGAAAAGAATCTTAAAGTGGATTATTATTATTATTATTATTATTATTATTATTATTATTATTATTATTATTATTATTATTATTGTCAACAACATTTGAAGAAGACTTTATGTGGGAGTATTTAAAATTAAAGAATATGTCAATAGTGTGAATGCAGTAAATAGGCCGAGGAATGTTGAAGATTCATGAATCGTTAAGCTTTCAAGTTAGATGCTGCAATAAGTAGTGAGAAAATATATTTAAATGGTGGAATGGTTACCTCCGCCAACGAACTTGGAAGGAGGTTATGTTTTACCCTCTTTTTGTGTTTGTATTTGTTTGTGAACAGCTTCCTGGGCACGATTTTAATTGTAGAGTAATAAAACGTGCAGGGATTAACTGGAAATTATCAAATTTTGGAAGGTCAAGGTCACGGGCAAGCAAAATGTCCAATTCATATAATCAGCCGTAAGTTTGGACATCACTGTCAACGAGACTTCAAACTTAGTTCATATTTGAGTGTATGAAAATTCACGCCAATTAATACATGTTAAGGTCAAAGGTCAAGGTTGAGCAAAAGGTCGAGAAATAAGCTGCCGCGGCCGAAGTCTGCGCTCTACTGAGTGCCCCGCTAGTTGCAGTTGTTTTTAAACTGAGGTGTTCCGAGGACTGGGCTATAGGACCGTGTATCCCTAGAGAATTTCTTTATTATACACTCATAACTGTGCATAGTATATTCAAGGTGATGTATGGTGCTATTTTGATAAGGAAAGTGGGACAAATGATATTAGATTTGATAAGGAGAGAAAATTTTAGGCTTATGCTAAGAAAGAAATATGAATAAAAAAGAAATGAGCCCCCTCAAGATGATCTTTTAATGAAACGTAGTTACTCTGTGCCTTGATTACATAACACTGGTTACCTCAAACAAACAATACTGCTTGCAAGAGCCCGTGTCTTGCATAAGACAAGGCAATCTAAAACGAAATACTGCTTGTAATTACTTGCATTTTGCCATTATTATCTTCATATAACAATATGTACAGTGAAAATGTGACATTTTGTGCGTCACAGAGTGCTAAAATTATACAGCACAACGCGAACAATTACTAAGTTTTTGCAATCGAAGAACATCGCAAAGAACAGATTTAGTATTGCAGACCATTATGGTAAAACAAACATGTTGCAAGAAGAAAAAACTTGAAATGAGTATTAGTATTCCCTGACCGTCTCTTATGACGTCAATGATGGATCATCATTATACAATGACGCCAAGTAAACGTAAGAAATATTATAAAATAAAAAGTTTCCTTTACTAGACCAATAACTCTTGAAGATGAGAGTTTCAAAAGACTCTTATGTGACTCTTACCCAGATTCATGATATGCCATGAATTAATACATATCGTGTAAATGAAGAAGAAATCTTAGTTTATGTTTAAACCTACCTCCGTACATGCAATATGTTCAAATACTTATGTAAGTGTGAAGGAAGTACTGCAGATGCTACACACACACACACACATACATACATACACACATACATACATATATATATACATATATATATATATATATATATATATATATATATATATATATATATATATGTGTGTGTGTGTGTGTATTTGTATGTTTATGTAAATACATTGAATTATGTATATGAGACATTTTACTACCTCTCTTATCCTTTAACTGCTTAAGTAGCGATAAACTACTTTGAAATTCAAGATTTCACAATTGCAGAGGGGTTAATTTAGTTTGCTAAACTGTTTTCACTTGCAACAGTGGAAGGTTTTACTTCATCGGTGAAAGAAGTGTGTAGAAACTGCGTCATTGCAGAGAAAATTCTGGAACAATTTGTCATAAAGAAAGGCACCGTTCCTGATGGAACCAGAATCAGAGATCAACGCAGATAACCCATCTGAATTTCTGAGGGGGCGTGTAAGCCTCGCAATCTAGGCTACTTTGAACAAGAGATGATGTTCCTAAAGAACCGACGTCAATCCCGTTGCAAAAATGGAATTGTAAGCTTCCTTGAAGAAGGGAGGAGGACTTATGAGATCGGTCATGAAATTCTGTGAAACCTTGTGAAAAATCGTTTATGTAATTCAAAATTGATCTTAATTTTTTCATTTCAAAGGATCTTCAAGTTTATCTTTACTACAATTTTTTGTTGATTAATTTCAGGGTATCAAAATGTTTTTAGATCTTATCTGTAGAGATGCTTGCTTCGATGTTTTTCGGACACCGCTGAGATATTGTCCAATCATTATATATACAGTATATATATATATATATATATATATATATATATATATATATATATATATATATATATATATATATACACAGTGGAACCTCTACTTACGAATGTCCTAACATACGAATTTTCCAACATCCGAAGTAAAATTCAACCAAATTTCTGTCTCGACACCCAAAGTGTTGCTCCAACATACGAAGTAAACATTACGCGTACGCGTGGAATTTTCTCGAAAGCGTCCAGCGTCGTTTGTTGTTGACGCCGCTAGATGGCAGCACATCGGAGGGACGCCAATCGAGTGTCACCTTGATCAGTCCTCTCATCTCGTGCGCATCGTGTGGTTGTCCTCTATTCGCTCAGTTTTAACAGTGTTTTTTATCTTCCTTTTTCACGTGTTGTTTTCTGTGTTCCGTAATAATGGGTCCTAAAATCTTAGATTCGGTTCAGGAAGTAGTAGTAGTGGTGAGAAAAGGAGGAAGTCTATGCTTTCATTAGAATTAAAGCAAGAAATAATAGAAAAGCATGAGCGAGGTGTACGTGTTAGCAATCTGGCTAAACAATATGGCCGGAATATGTCTACGATCTCGACGATCATAAAACAGAAGGCAGCCATTAAATCAGTGAAACCTTCGAAGGGGATCACAATTATTTCCAAACGTCGTAGCCCTACCCTTGAAGAGAACGAATGACTTTTGTTGATATGGATCAAAGGCCAGCGGTATCCTCAGTGACTTGAAGGTGGCATGCTCTCGGGGTGACGCGGGGAAGAGTTCAGCCGATCCTATGACGGAGGAATTCAAGGCGGCTCGAGGATGGTTAGAGAAATTTAGGAAACGGACCGAGATTCATTCAGTTGTTCGTCATGGAGAAGCTTCGAGTTCGGACACCAAGGCTGCTAAAGACTTTGTTAAAAAGTTCGAAAGCATAGTGGCGGAGGAAGGTTACGTAGAGCAGCAGGTGTTCAACTGTGACGAAACCGGTCTGTTTTGGAAAAAGATGCCTAGTCGAACGTACATTACCGCCGAAGAGAAGAAAATGCCTGGACATAAGCCAATGAAGGATCGGTTGACTCTTGCGCTTTGTGCCAACGCCAGCGGGGACAGCAAAATAAAGCTGTTATTGATTTACCATTCCGAAAACCCTAGGGCATTTAAAGCTCATAGAATTAATAAAGACCTGCTACATGTTCTATGGCATTCTAATTCTAAGGCTTGGGTTACTAGGCATATCTTTGTGGAATGGGTAAACGTAGTTTTCGGCCCTGCTGTCAAGAAGTATCTTCAGGAAAGGAATTTGCCTTTAAAGTGCTTGCTTTGTTTGGACAATGCACCCGCTCACCCCCCCCCCCCCCGGACTCGAAGATGATATCATCTACGAATACAAATTCATCAAGGTGTTGTATCTTCCACCGAATACCACCCCTATCCTCCAGCCCATGGACCAGCAAGTCATCTCTAATTTTAAGAAGCTGTACACCAAGCACTTATTTAAGCAGTGCTTTAATGTCACGCAAAGCACCAACTTAACTTTGTGTGAATTTTGGAGGAGCCACTTTAATATCGTGCACTGCTTAAAGATCATTGATCAGGCTTGGAAGGGAGTAACTCGTTGGACCTTGAATTCCACTTGGAAGAAGCTTTGGCCTGATGCTGTTGCTCCCAGAGATTTCGAAGGTTTTGGCCCCGAGAATGAACCTGTGGTTGCCGCCAAGGAAGACGTCGAAGAGATTGTATCCCTTGGCAAGTCCATGGGTCTGGAGGTGGATGAAGATGACATCACCGAATTCGTCGATGAGCATCATGAAAAGCTCACACCGAGGAACTCAAGGAGCTGCAAGCCATGCAGCATGATGAGTTCCAAGAGCATTTGAGTGAGTCGGAGGAGATCGAGGAGGTAGGCCAAATCTTAGGTACGGCGGAAATAAAACAGATGTTGGCATATCATCAACACGTGGTTGATTTCATCGACAAGCATCACCCACAGAAACTTCAGGTTTTGCCGTGTTGTTGCGCAGTTTGATGATGTTTGCTTAACACATTTTAGAAAAATCCTCAAAAGCCGTACCAAGCAATTTTCACTCGATAGTTTCTTTAAAAAAATCTTTAAAAACGGTCTAGTGATCATGATGAAAAGAAGAAGGAAAGTGAAGCAAAGAAAAGGAAGACTGAATCGAGTGAAAGTGATGAAAATTAAAAATAAGAAAAGAAAAAATGTAAAAAAAAAATATAAAATTATATATATAAAAAAAAAAGCTAAGTTA
>NC_090754.1:79797651-79827651 GCF_036898095.1 Palaemon carinicauda
TTAACAATATGCTTATTCGTTTTCCCCCGTTTTAATGTTTTGTTCCTTCTCCTAAGACTTCTTTCTATCCTTCCTCTCAGAACAAAGGTGTCTATGAACAGCTTATGCTTTCTATAAAGACTCCTAACTCCTGTGACCCTCTTCTCCAACACCTCTTTGACCCATTCATCATCTTTTTTTTTTTGAGGGATTATTATTTCTTATATCGTGAACAATAGAAGTTATTTTAAATAAAATTGTCCTCTCTCTCTCTCTCTCTCTCTCTCTCTCTCTCTCTCTCTCTCTCTCTCTCTCTCTCTACAGTATGTATGGTATATATATATATATATATATATATATATATATATATATATATATATATATATATATATATATATATATATATATATATCGTTTTGTTTACAGTTTTCAAGATCTCTCTCTCTCTCTCTTACAGAATCTTTTACAAGAATATAAATGGGCATATATTCAAGAAAAAAATGAAGCTCGTAAACCTGTTACATCAATTTCTTTAATCGAATTATCTCCTTTCCGTTTCCACGTCTGAGATACGTCTTAAGATTATACTTGTTTCAAAATAAAAAATAGAGCTAAAATCCCCCTTACTTGGCTTTATCCTCTATTCAAATATGAATGATTGGCAACGCAACTGTTAGACCAAAGTTGATGGCGAAGAGAAATATTAGCTAATATCTCATGTTTTCGTTTTATTTTTACTATTTTTTTAGTCACTACAGTACCCGATATTCATCTTGTTTAGTTTAAAAAAGTAATAGAGATTTTTTTTTCAGTATAGTATCTCAAAATGACATAATCTTTTAGTAGTTTAAAAGCCCCTATTGGATTTATTTAACGAAATCCAATTTGAGTTAAATGCTAAGTCTATTTTGTTTAAAACTTTGCTTTACTGTAGATACCTTGTATCTCACATGATCGTAATAAGTGAAGTAACTATAAAGAAATACACACACACACACACACACACACACACACACACACACACACACACACATATATATATATATATATATATATATATATATATATATATATATATATATATATATATATATACTTTTTCTCCATACTTCTTCTATGCTACACCTTACATACCAATTTAGCTTGATATAAAAAACTAGCTGACGTCATTATTCATCGCTGTCCTATTTAAAACGCATATATATATATATATATATATATATATATATATATATATATATATATATATATATATATATATATAAATATATATACACACAAATTCATCATCATCATCATCTCCTCCTACACCTATTAATGCAAAGGGGCGCGGTAATTTTAGCTCCATTAGACAGAATTTCGTAGTGTTATGATCAGTAAATTGAGACCTTCTTTATTATGTAGAACAGAGACTTAAATAGGAGAGATAAAAACATTAATTTTCAGTGCGTCAAGTGTCCTATGTACAATAGACATCCAACAATTTCTTTATTTGCGTATAGCTCAGTGTTAACATCAAAACATTTAAGATTAGGATCTAATATTCAAAAGTGAACAGTGAAAAGAAAGCTTCATTATACAGTAGTTGAAAGTTTTCCTAATTACATTTAGGTCGTATTCAGGAGAGAAAAAGGGGAAGGTAGAAGTCACGTTGAAGGCCGTATGGCAGAGGTCGTCCGTTCCCAGCTGGCTGATTTCTTTCGTAATCCTTAATCTGATTTCCCTTACATACCAACTCCACTCAGCGGCCTATTACCCTTCACTGCATTTCGATTCGCTCATCTATATGGAGAATGTCTTGCCTGTGTTGCTGTAGAGAGGAGGCAATGACTGGCGAATGTCTGAAATGTGACTATTTTAAAATTCCACTGTTAAAAAAACGTCATTTTAATCGGAAAATCTCCTAAAATACGGTTCTCATGTTCAGAAGTACAGGCGTCCGTAATTTTACTCTACTTTGTTATTATCGTTTTACCGAATGTTTGAATCGTGACTTTTTAAAAATTTCGTTGTTTAAAAATAAAAACCCGTAATTTTAATCGGAAATTCTCCGTGAAAATATACGGTCCTCAGCCGTATTTTCAGAAATACAGGTGTCCGTAATTTTTACCCTACTTTGGTATCTTTTACGGGTTGGTGACCGTAATATCACTCCTTAACGTCAATAAATCCGTTTTTAAAACTATAAATGCCTGGCAACATTTATCCCACGATTTTTACCGGTTTTTACTGCAATTTTTTAACAGTGTTTGGTGCATTTTATCACAGTCTTGCTTCGCTTGAAAGTAAAAACAGCTACTTGATCCCAAGCTGTAGGCTATAATACCTTCACCCCCACCAAACAACAATAAAGAAAACTACAAATATATCAGTAATTCATTAGGTGTTTCAAAATCTAATTTACTAGTTCCTTCATATATGGGGTTTGGTCTGTTTTCGAAAACCTGCGAAAACATATTCCATATTTTTCTCCTTCCGGAATGTCAGTTCAATTTGCATCCTTCTCCAATATTTTCTCCCAACACCTGGGTTAAATGGCACACAACTTTTCATCTGCGCAGATTCTGCATCAACTTATGTATTAGATTTTAATATATTTATTAACAGGAGCACAGTTGGTCGAACGGTTCGTCAGACGCTGTTCGACAAACAAGTGTTTGAAGTGATGTTCGAACGTGTAAACGGGGTGTTTGGTAGTCGAACATGTTCGTCGAACGGTTAGAAGGAAGTCTGTTCTCACCTGTCTTGTTGGGGGGGGGGGGGTGGGGGGGGGGGGCTTCATTGCCCATAAACGCTTACACATTTGTGGATGACTCAACCTCTTCAAACCGTTCGATGAGCAGGTTCGACAACCGGATTCGACGAACTCTTCGATCGTGTAAACCCCGTTTTAGATAACTTTTTAATACCACGCGAAATATAGAACCCAGAGTTAAGATTTATTTATTTTTTTTTTTTTTTTTTTTTTTTTAAGGGCACGTGGACGTACACGCTCGCTTTTACATAGAAGTTTGGAGTCTGTGTGAACTGAAGAAATGAACTGCAGGATGTAGGATAATTAGAACTATTATTATTCATAATTTAAATAACTCCTTTGTACATTTTATAAACGAATGATTAAAAGACATTTCTTACATGCTTTGGTTGTTACCTAGTTTTATTCAGCAGTTTGTTATTAATTTATTAGTCATGAAGTATTGTTACTTTGATAGTGAGGATTTCATGCGACAATGTTTTTGTTTTGATTTTGAAGGATAATTTTTTTTTTAAATAGTTTTACTGTTTATAACTGATGCTTCTTTTAAAGACTTAAGACCAAAATTCATAGAATTCAGATATGTTTAATGCACTTTTTTATGATTTTAGATTTAATGCTTCAATATGTAATCTCTCTCTCTCTCTCTCTCTCTCTCTCTCTCTCTCTCTCTCTCTCTCTCTCTCTCTCTCTCTCTCTCTCTCTCTATATATATATATATATATGTATATATATATATATATATATATATATATATATATATATATATATATATATAATTTATATATATATAGTAGAAATACAAAATACCCACTGTTTCATTTTGTAATCACTTCAAATCTACAACTTACTCCTCTATTCAAGAGTCGTTAGCAATAAGCACCAGGAAAGTACTAAAGTAGACAAAATCCATTTCACTAGAAAAACAACTTTTTTTTTTCAGCTGTACCACGTAAGAACACCTTTGTTCCCAGGAAAAAAGAAATTCCTTCACCTTAGTTCAACGTCTTTGTGTTCTTAGTAAAAACGACTCTCCTAGCAATGTGTAAATTGAAGTCATTTTTTTTGCGAGTTTTTTTTTTTTCAGACTTGATTCGGTCCTGCAATGACCTAGTTTCCTCCGGTTCGAATAGCGTTTATTTTTTATATATAAAAAACTAGTTTTTCTTTTCATCTTCCAAAAGTATCTAATATAAAACAGAATGTACTAGCTAAGAGAAAGACTCAGTGATCTTCTTTAGTATTTTTGATTTACTTCTTCATAATGATAATGCAAATCTCCGTTAATCATAGGTAGGGATGTGTATGTGGATATTGTTAAGCTGATCGTTATTCCTACTTTTCTGCTTAATTTCTTCTTATTCATACAGAGATTGCTGTGTTTGTTTTCTCCCAAGTAGTGTTTTCAATTTGCCTGTTTCTTCATACATTCTGTATATATACACACGCATATATATATATATATATATATATATATATATATATATATATATATAAAGTATATATATATGATTATATATATAAAGTATATATATATATATATATATATATATATATATATATTTATATATATATATATATATATATATATATATATATATATATATATATATAGAGAGAGAGAGAGAGAGAGAGAGAGAGAGAGAGAGAGAGAGAGAGAGATGTGTGTGTATGTGCATAATGTATATATATATATATATATATATATATATATATATATATATATATATATATATATATATATATATATATATATATATATATATATATATATATATATTAAATGTGAATTTTCTGACTTTGTCATAGTGATTTAAAGGTCAGCGGCCTCAAAACATCCCTCGTTATCTAAGCGTTTATTCTTTTAGTAAGAGAGTGGATGATAGTCAGAAATAATACTGTCATTATTCTTCATTGCTACTTTTATCTTTGGCTCATGTTTATATCCTTATTTCCTTTCCTCGCGGTGCTTTTTTCCCTCTTTGAGCCTTTTGGGTTATAGCATCCTGCTTTTCTAACTAGGATTGTAGCTTAGCTACTACTACTACTACTACTACTACTACTACTACTACTACTACTACTACTACTACTAATAATAATAATAATAATAATAATAATAATAATAATATAGACACCGATGACTTGCCTGTGTGACTATCATTACTCAAATATTTCGCCAAATGAAACTGGAATATTCAGTCTTGTTTCTCACGGTGACTGACCTATTTTTTTTCCATTTCAAACACACGCACACGTCATTCTCGAATACAAATTTTATTTTATAATAAAGGGTTTGATTGACATTCTCTTTCATAGAGCTTCTATTGTAGACACTGAACTGGGGACTTTGCCTCTGTCTTGGGTTAGAGATATCTCGTACACATGATTATATCATGTTTTTCTTCCTTTTGTTATTTGGAAGTTTTTATGCTCTTGTTATTTCGAAGTTTTTATAGTTTTTATATGAATGATTTATTTTAATGTTAGTATTGTTCTTAAACTTCTCTGGTAGTTTTTCCTTATTTTCTTTTTCTCACTTTACTATTTTCCTTGTTGGAGCCCTTGGGCTTATAGCATCCTGCTTTTCCAACTAGGGTTGTAGCTTAGCAATTAATAATAATAATAATAATAATAATAATAATAATAATAATAATAATAATAATAATAATAATAATAATAATCCCCTCTTTGTTGTAAACCAATGTATTCTTTTCATCATAACTTACAGTTTCTGAAAAATATTACCTAATTTTCATTATTATTATAAGCCTAGCAGCAATCCTAGTTTGAAAGCCAGATTGGAATGTGCTTAGGGACCTAACAGGAAAACAGCCCAGGGCTGAAGTACAGGAAATGAGAATAAACTATCTGAGGAAAATGACGAAGACATGCAATTAGGCTGAATGAAATAGTCTTTAAGAAATAAATTATGAAGTTATTACGCAACTTTTGCAGTCGAAGCTGGAAGGATGCCTGAAAACTTTAAATCAATCAATCAATCAATTGAAGCTGGAAGAGCAAAACAGACCCATTTGTCTTGTTTTAGTTATTTAAATTCTTCTCTTGTTGCACACTCTGTCTCTCGCAGATGATTACCAAGGTCTGTTGCAAGTGGGTTAGGTTAGACCTACTCTCACCTCTTTTCTTTTAGTAAGTTTTATGGCCAGGTGTTGCCTTGTCTTAAGTATTAAAATGATCACTGTAGTTTGTGTGATAGCAGCATCTGGGTTTCATTAATGGTCACTCAAAACATTAATGATCACACTCAATGTTTAGTATATAAGGCCCCCTTCTGTTTTCTGTTGGTGTCTATTAAATTATATGAAGATTATTTGAATATAAAATGGACAAGGCTTGCTTCAGTCTGTGATATTTTGTAGCTACTGTTATATTGCCCCAGCTGCCTTGTAATTGAATGATCCATTGCCCAAGCCATTTTGTAGCTGATCAATATATTGCCCTGACTGTTTTGTAGTTGATAGATTCACTGTCTTAGCTGTCTTATGGCTGATCAACCCATTGTCTCAAGGTCCTTATAGCTTAATAATCCGTTGCTCTTGCTGCCATGTAATCGACAAATCCCTTTCCTCAGCATGGCTTATATCTGGCCCTATCTGTTATCCCTGCTGTCATATAGCTTACAGATCTCTTGCGTCACTTGCCTTGTAGCTGATCTATCCTTTGCCGGAGTTATCTTGTAGCTGATCCATCTGTTAACCCAGCTATATTGTAGCAAACTAATCAATTGCACCAGGTGTTTTGTAATAAACTGATCTGTTGCCCCAGCTTTATTTTAACTGATTGATCTATTGTCCCCTCTGCCATGTAGCTAATGGGATCTTTGCAACATATGTTTTTTAGTGAACTGATTCATTACGTTTGCTATCTTGTAGCTGCCACATCCCATGCTGTAGTCTTAATACGCTTGATCTAATAATTTCACAAACTATCTTGCAGCTAACTGATCCATTGACCAGTTATCTTTTATTTGGCCAATCTATTGCCACAGCTGTTTCACAACTGACGATTCCACTACCTTTGCTGCTGCGTAGCTGAATAATCCCTTGCTGCATCAGTCTTGAATCCGATGGAGCCATTACCCCAGATGCTGTACAAGTAGCAGTTATCAAGCTGTATGTTGTTTAGTTAATTTGTTGTCAGACAGTGACCAAATGGTGGCCTATGGAAAACGGCCCTGTCTGGCGATCGGCCGGACTTGAGTTTGAGTTCCACCCAAGCTCGATAGTTTCTTGTAGCGACTGCAGCCTCACCATCCTTTAGAGCTAAGGATGGTGGTTTTGAGAGAGCCTATAGGTCTACCTGCTGAGTCATCAGCGGCCATTGCCTGAGCCTCCTTGATCCTAGCTTGGATGGAGATAGGACCTGGGTGCTGATCATTTCAGTCTGTAGGGCATTGTCACTGCCCTTGCCTCTGCCATTCATTACCGGCTTTTAAACATTTAAACGTTGTTGGTATGATTGTGGAAAGCATTGACGATTTCATGGAAACATGGCGAGAATCGAATATGATTACGCTTCAAGGTTAAATCACATGCTCAGTTTTCAATTCCTTTCCCTACTGATTCTTCTTGGAAATAAACTTGGGTTATGTATTTCTACTCGAAAAAAAATCAGTGTAGAATTAGTCGTATCCTATTTTGGCAATCTCAAAAAGCTAACCAAAATGACAGCTATATGGCATTGACATCAATCGCATTCCTGGCTCGCAATCCAATTTTCATTCACCTCCTGTCTCTTATATAATCCTCCCCAACCCCCCTCCTCCCTCCACCCCCTCTGCTCTAACATCTATGACGTTACGAGAATCTTTGGGGAAGACAGAAATGACATTCAAGAAACAAAGTCCTCTTGTAAACACAGGGAAGAGAAAGAATTAGTTCTCTTGTTAGATAATGGAGGTTTTTTCATTCGACCATATGGATACTATGGAATATGAATGACGTGCTGTTTGATTGCTTAAAACTTTTAATCTACTGCTCTTAAATTGGCTCTCCCTCTCTCATTATGTTTATATTTCTCTTGAATTTTGTTTATCATTCTTCTTTGAGATTTGGCCACCTTCGTTTTACTCCTTGGCGTATTGTTTTTTCTTTGGTCTTTCGATAATACATGCAATTCCAAATAAGATATTCACGACCATGTTTACATTATTATTATTATTATTATTATTATTATTATTATTATTATTACCATCCTCTAAGCTACAACCCTAGTTGGAAAAACAGGATGCTATAAGCCACGGCTCCAACAGGGTAAATAACCTAGTTAGAAAAGGAAATAGGGAAACGGATAGAATAGTGTGCCCGATTGTACCCTCAAACAAGAAAACTCTAAACCAAAATAGTGGACCATGGTACATAGACTATGGCGAACGAAAACACTTGGCAACAGCAAAAGGCAGAAAGAAACAAAAACAAGCATGAGTTTTAACGTGACTCGAGTCCTGGCCTGGCCTGCCATTTTGAATGATCTCAAACGCAAGGGAATCCACGAGGCGCTGCGTACTTACGTACATGCGATCGCAATCTCCTGGGAAATGTTGAGGTCACGTTGCAAGCAACGTGGTCCCAGCAAGTAAAAATTAAGAGTTAAAAAAAAAAAAAAAAAAAAAAGTGGTCGGAACAGACTTGACAAGTGTCTCCATTTCTTTCGGTGCTGCCAAGTACCATCGTATCTAGTCGGATATGTCATAAATACCTGTTATTTTTTATTTGCTGTGACGCGAAGACATCTAAGGATTAGTGTTTCATAACCGTATTGCGTCGTCTCTAGCTCCTGATTGAGGCTATTAAAATTCCATTTAGATTTACTTCTTCCTTATTGACACTAATTTTTCATTAACTGGCGGTTGATTAGAGGATGTCCATTCACTTGATTCTTTCAAGTCATCTCATTTTTTAATAGATCGCTTAAACTTAAAGTAACAGCAACAATAATGAATATGATTTTTTAACTGAATTGCAACTTTATGCTGGCATTGGTGTTGATGATAAAACACCTAAGAATATATAAAACAATTTCAAGCATCGATAAGCATGAATTAGGGTTGTGGCAGCCGATGTGAGAACGTCCCTGACTGGTGAACGCCAGATTGTGGTTCGAGTCTTGCTCAAAACTCGTTAGTTCCTTTGGTCGCTGCAATTTCACAATCCTTGTGAGCTAAGGATGAAGGGTTTGGGGGAGCCTACAGGTCTATCTGCGGAGTCATCGGCGCCCATTGCCTGGCCCTCCTTGGTCCTAGCTTGGATGGAGATGGGAAATTGGGTGCTGATCATTTGGTCAGTGTCTAGGGTATTGTTCTGCTTGATAAGGCATTGTCACTGTCCCTTGGCTCTGTCATTCATGAGCGGCCTTTAAAAAGCGTGAGAATTATCCTTCCTGTTTCAGTTGTCGAAGGAGGATAAAAATGCTTGTTTGTATTGTCGACAACAAATAAATCAAACCAATATATTAAATCATATTATTCATCTATTTCAGCTGCAGATGATTGACAGTTTCTTATCATTGAAAGGGAACGAAGCAGCTTTTTAACTTTCAGTTACTGTATTCCTAATTAGTTATTTCTTTATTGAGAATAATTTATGATGGGATTTTCTTGTTAGTTAGGTTCTTTGAATTTCAGCTTTAGGGAAACCTGTCTCTTTTTGTTTCTAGAAATATATTCTTATGTAAAATACCAGAAAAAGTAATTCCAGTATATGGTTACATATCGGATTTTTTTAAAGGTTTGTAATGTCCATAGATAGAAAGCTTTATCATATAAGCTATTGTTTTTTATTGATAAGATATTTCATTCAATAAGCCTTCTTTTGTCTCCTTAAGTCTTTGCAACTCATACACCACTTGTATATTGGATTATCTTGTTATAGTTTTGAGAATTTTTTTAACAACCCGACAAGAGCTTTATTATCCAACTATGTCCATTTTAAAGATAGGATTAAACGTCATTTCATTATTATTATTATTATTATTATTATTATTATTATTATTATTATTATTATTATTATTATTAGCTAAGCTACAACCCTAGTTGGAAAACCATGATACTATAAACCCAAGGGCTCCAACAGGGAAAAATAGTCCAGTGAGGAAAGGAAAGGATTTGATGCCGTTTGAATTAATCAGGGGGACAATCAAGGTATTAGAGGTTTCAAGGAAAGCTCATGAAAGCAGACTTAGATGGTTTGTTCATGTCATGAGGAGGAATGAAGATGTACGTAAAAGGATTTTGAACATGGAAGTGGACAGAAGAAGGATGGGAAGGCCAAAGTTCAGGTGGAAAAATAAACGATTGAATGACATGAAGGAAAACGGTCAAAGAGAACAAGATGTACAGGACAGAGGATGGAGAAGGCTGACTAGACACAGCGACTCCGTATAAAAATGGGAAAAGAAGAAGAAGAAGAAGAAGAAGATGTCCTATCTAACAGCACACTTGTCTCAGATGTGGAAACAAGATTAGCATAATATTTGAAATCGTTCTACAATGGTTTTCTTGAAAATGCTACTCTTCGTAATATTTTGAACCTCTCCAAAAATAACATAAAGGGATTTTATGGAGCTTATGAAAATTGAGGTGAATGCAGGCTTACCTTTTTCAAAAATAAGACATATATATATATATATATATATATATATATATATATATATATATATATATATATATATATATATATATATATATATATATATATATATATATATATATATATATATATATATATATATACATACATGTGTGTGCGTATGTATGTACAGTATATACGGTATAAATACATAAAGATCTCGATCTGAGAAACATTACGTCTCTTCACTACACACACTGTAAAGAAAGTGGGGTACGCTGAGATAGTGCTGATGTAAACGATGACGATGATAGCCATGGCATTTACAAAAAGTTCCCAAGCGCTTATGCTATATCTAATTCATGATCCTTAATGCCAAGGATTTTTCTTGTGTTGCGATCGATCAGTGATGTTCATATCAGGCAATTGTCCTTTCTTGTCTTCTGTTATTATTATTATTATTATTATTATTATTATTATTATTATTATTATTATTATTATTATTATTATTAGGATTCCCTTTTAGGGGAAGACTATTATTATTATTATTATTATTATTATTATTATTATTATTATTATTATTATTATTATTATTATTATTATTATTATTATTCTTTCCGCGCGTTTTTTTTCGCAAGAAATCTGAAATTATTATCATAGGTAGCCTATGGTATGAATATGTCATAAACCCAGTTTAAGTGACCTTGACCCACTTTTCAAGGTCACAGGGGCCTTTAAAGGCAAAATTTGTAAAATTTGAAATTGACATTAGGCCTAAAGTATAAGCTGTATGGCTATGGGCCTTATGGACAATGATACAGAGGTAAATCCCCAGATATTGCCCTACTTTAATGCAAGTAGGTCAAGGTCAAGGTCGCTAATGGCCAAACCGGGTCAAAACGGGTTTGTTTCCGAGATCTCAAAAACCGGAAGGCCCAGAGCCCTGATCTTAGTGGCATATGATGCCCTATATATTTATTTAAGGTTAGCTTAACTTTAATAGCGACTGCTTAATTACTTTTTTTAATATATATTTTTTACTATTTTTGACATTGCAGAAATCGTGACTGGCAATTTCTCCATGAAATACTGGTTTTTTGGTCATAGCATGCTATAGTAAACTACCCCAAACATATGCATAAAACCTCCAAATCAAATGTCAAATTTGACCTTGACCCTCATTTTGACCTTGACCCTCATTTTCAAGGTCATATGGCTATTTCATGGAAAAATTTGACGTGGGCTAAAAGTGATGTTTTGTTGTCAACACCCCCCCCCCCAACCCCCACGTCCCATTCGCACATGCGCTTTCAGAATATGGGGTCATATTTAACCCGTGACCCTCACATGACCTTGTAAGTGCCCATTGTCTTCAAGCTCAAAGATAAATTTCTCTATATTTGTCTATGTTTTACCTCCATATACCTGCTATTATACAGATAAATGGCTTTAGAATAGTTTGTTAACGTAACTCAAAATTTAGTTAAGGGGTCATTAGGCCAATAAACCTTTACACAATATCTTTTACTGATTGACAAAAGCATTTCCACACCTATTTTGCAGGGGAATCCTCCACCACTGGCTTTAGCCAGTTGCAGTCTAGTTATTATTATTATTATTATTATTATTATTATTATTATTATTATTATTATTATTATTATTATTATTAGTTAAGCTACAACCCTAGTTGGAAAAGCAAGATGCTATAAGCCCAAGGGCTCCAATAGGGCAAAATAGACCAGTGAGGAAAGGAAATAAGGATATATATAAACAATATGAGAAAGAATAAAAGATAATATATTTTGAAAACTGTAACATCAAAACAAATATGTCATATATAAACTATCAAAAGACTTATGTCAGCCTGTTTAACATCAAAACATTTGCTGCAACTTGTAAGAAATTAGCTTTTCCAAGACTCAGTCTTAGATATGTTATTCAGCATCTAACCTATCAAAGGTAAAGGTAAAGGTGCCTGGTTTCAGTCCCACTTTCATCAGGATAGATCTTCACCAGAACGTCAGTCGGGTAAACCCAACCACAGCAGAATCCTCCCCAGTAAACAGCTTAAACTCACGGTCCTGGGCGTTGATTGATATGCTGCCATGCGAATGCTAAGCTAACACGTTACCACTTTACTTGCCAGGAGGCTAGTTGTGGAATGGTCTTCCCAATCTTGTAGTTGAATCAGTAGAACTTCAAAAGTTCACACTTGTAGCAAATGTTTTTATGTTGAATAGGCTGACATAAGTTTGTCTTTATACTTTATGTGTGAAGGATATGTTTTAATGTTGTTTCTGTTCTTAAAGTATGTTATATACTGTAAATTGTTCATTACGTATATAGTTTTTTATTTATTTCCTTGTTTCTTTTCCTGATTGAACTGTTTTTCCATGTTGGAGGCCTTGGGCATATAGCGACCTGCTTTTCCATCTACGGTTGTAGCTCATTTTAATAATAATAATAATAATAATAATAATAATAATAATAATAATAATAATAATAAAAACGATGTGCAACACGTACATTTTTAAACCGAGTTCGTTGATAAATTCGGTACGAGGGAGTGGGGGGGGGGGGGGGGTAATTATCAAGGCTACTTCGGGGTCACTCACTCGACTTTAAAATTTCACCTTGATCTTTCCATGCGTTTTCTGGGATTATTTCCGCAATGAATTATTTGAAGCTCATCGTCTCAAGGTATTGTCTCCATAAAGCTTTAGGAGACATATGACAATTCCTCAATATATCACAAAATATCCTACTGTTATAAAAAAAATAGTTTAGCTATTCCCGCAGTTAAAGGATTTAAGGCAAATGGCTCTTGTCTTAGGTGATTTAAGATAAAAAATTTAAACGATTTTTTTATCTCAGTATGAAACATTGTTTTCAAATGGAGTATAACCTATTGCAGTATTACTATATATCTACGTTAATACTATCGCCAGCACTTTACAATTTCTCCCTTTTAACTCCCACATGAAATGGGATTTTTAAAAGTTAAGAATTATTTTTCGTTCCCTGATATATATCTCATACTCTTTTAATAGTATCCATTATCTGTTAGTAAAATTTTAGGATCTCCTGGTATACAAAATTAATTTCATACTGCAGTAATTATCGAGGGGATTTTTTTCCCAAGCCCTTTGGTGTATAGAATTTAATCTTATCATCCAGAGCTTAGTTTGGGCACTGAACAAAATAGATGTTGAATGGAAGAAATATGTGAGTTTAGCAACTTAAGGAGCACCTGGAGAGAGAGAGAGAGAGAGAGAGAGAGAGAGAGAGAGAGAGAGAGAGAGAGAGAGAGAGAGAGAGAGAGAGAGAATCAAAATACTTCCTGGCACTGAGTTAAATACAAGGAATAAGGGTAAAATCACTGGTTAGAACACTTCCACTCACTGCTCAGAATATACAGCGTTCAGAACGCTTCCAGAAGTCTCAGCATAATTTGATCTAATATATAAACAATTCTAATAAAATTCTAGGTTGATGTTTTAAAGAAAGAGTAGACTCACCGAGTCACTACGTTTAAGATTTGTCCAAAGTATATATTTTCAACCGTATTGCAAGTACTATTTGAAATGAATGATTTAATTAATGCCAGTAGCCTTAATTTTTCTTTAATCTCTAGTCCATGATTTGATTATAATATTCTTTTTGAGAAAAGTAATCGCTTTTATTATTACTATCGTTATTGTTGTCATATTTTTTTCTATTATTATTATTGAAAGTACGATCACAACAACAACAACAAATATTACAACTAAAACTACTACTTCTACTAATAATAATGATAATGACAATGATAAGATATGGTGTTCACAAAGGTTTAATCAGCAAATTATCAACATAGTTGTCCAAAGATTCTTGTAATGTGGCACACAATATCTCCAGCATTATGAGTATAGGTGTCTCACGTACGAGTTTTATGGGTTGCATTTCATACTAAGCTGGCTTTATGGTCAGCACGGACTCTTGTCACGTAAGCTGCCTTAGTGGGACTAAGTAACCAATATGATTGTTATTTAGGAGTGATGTGAGACTTGGCCACGACTACTGGCTACCTATAGTACAGTGTCAAGCTTCCCTGCTCGTGGTGTGCGCCTCACTCGGATCTTCTTTCCCACTGTTATCCATAGATTAAGGGGTCGGTTGCCTGATGCGCCCTCTCCACTGCCTTTTATCATAGGCATCATTTTCCACCAAACCTCCTCTCTTCATATCATCCTTCACCTTATCTCGCCATCTAATTCTCTGCCTCCATCTTGATCTTCTTCCCCTAACAGATTCCTCCAAAGCCCTCCTCTCTCCTTCCCCACCATCCATCCTTAACACGTATAGTCTAACATAAATTTTACACTTCATTTAACTCCTCTTCAAAATACCACAGGATTCACTGTCACTGTCTCTAAAAATTCTGTCTGGGCCATTGTTTATCAACGCGTATGGGTTAGCATAAATCTCGTTACACTGCATTCAATTTCTCTTTACAAACATCAGAGGATTCACTGTGACTGTCTGTAGAAACTTTCGTCCATTCCACGTTTATTGAAATGTATAGACATTTTGCTTTAATTCAGTCCCCACTTCATGATGAAACCGTTTATAAAAGATGTCAGAAAACAGCCTTGTCGAGGCACTGCCTTAACATATCTCTATGTTCAACATAACAACGCGTAGGTATAAAATCATATGGCTTTATAGAACCCATAGATTATCCTTCCTTGGTGAATTTTTAATCAAATTAATCTTTTGATTATTTCTATCGTACGTAACACCCATGTCTGGTCAATAGAGACGATTGATGTCAAGATACATTATTCCTTGTGTAGCACGAGACGAAGTAATTTTATTTTAGTTACGAAATGCTGAGTTGAAGATGAAAATGATCTGTGACATTTACAGAAAACTGGCGCGAATTTGTATTGATTTTGGTCATTGTTTTGAGAATGACTTCAAGGTTTCTGCAGATTAGAGATAAAGTTTTTCATGTTAAGATTGGTATTAAGATAAAAAACACTTCTGATTATTGCAATGTAGCTGTCAAGGTCAATAAATATTTTAAATCATCCAGAGATTTCTGTTAGGATCCGTAGACTTAAAGGTTTAAAGGTCACTCATGAATGGCAGAGGGAAGGGCAAGGATCATAGAACAATGCCTTAGAGACTAGCCATATACTGTTTACGTATGATCAGCGCCCAAGCTCCCTTTCCATTAAGCTAGGACCAGGGAGGACTAGGGAGTGGCTGCTGATGACTGAGCAGATAGAGCTATAGGTTCCCCTAACCTTCCATCCCCAGCTCGCAATGAGGGTGAGGTTGCAGACACTACTAGAAAGTACCAAACTTGAGCGGGGCTCGAACTCCATCCCTGTTAATCATGAGGCCCTTGATTTCAAACTCAAACAGTTGGGAAGGTGTGTGTGTGGGGGGGGTCGTTTCTTAGCATCATTATTGATTTTTTAAGTAATAGATTGGAAAAAGTTGTTGATGGGCACCATAATGAGTATAGGAATGTGATATCTGGTGGTCCTCAGGGTAGTGTTCTTGGCCCATTACTTTTCATACTATATACACATGACATGTGGTTTAGCTTAGAAAACAAGCTTCTTGTATATGCAGGTAATGCTACTCTGCACCATCTCATGAATGTAGATCTGGGGTTGCTGAATCCCTTTATAGAAATCTATCTAAAATTGGTGCATGGTACAAAGTACGGGGTATGAAGTTGAATCCTAATAAAACTCAAAGCATGATTGTAAGTAGGTCAAGGATGGTGGTTCCTCAACCTCCGGATCTCAGCTTTAATAATGTTTCTTTAACTTTGTATGACTCTTTTGAAATTTTAGGTGTGATTCTCGAGAGCAAATTTACTTTTGAGAAACACATTAGGTCTGTGTCTTCTTCAACTGCACAAAAAAATTGGCATATTGAGAAAGTCTTTTAAGATTTTTGGTGATTAGTCTATTCTGAAGAAGTGTTTTAATTCTTTCATTCTACCTTATGTTGAGTATTATTCTCCTGTCTGGTCTTTAGCTGCTGATTCTCATCTCAATTTGTTGGACAGGAACTTACGGTCTATTAAATTTCGTATTCCTGATCTAGATACTAATCTCTGGCACCGTCGTTCAATTAGTTCAATATGCATGTTGTATACGATTTTTCATAATTTTGACCATCCTTTACCTTCAGATCTTCCTGGACAGTTCCATCCTGTTCTTAACACTAGGTATGCAGTTAATTCTAATAGTCAGGCCTTCTCCATCATGAGACTCAATACTGCACAGTATTCTAAGAGGGTTTATTCCAGCTGTGACCAAGTTGTGGAATGATCTTCCTAATCGGGTAGTTAAATCGGTAAAACTTCAAAACTTCAAACTTGTAGAAAATGTTTTTAATGATGAACAGGCTGACATAGGTCTTTTTTATAGTGTATATGTGAAAGATATGCTTTAATGTTGTTACCGTTCTTTAAATATCTTATTTTAATTGTTGATTACTTCACATATAGTTTATATCCTTTCCTGGCTGAGCTATCTTTCCCTGTTGGAGCCCTTAGGCTTATAGTATCATGCTATCTTACTAGGGTTGTAGCCTTAATAATAATAATAATAATAATAATAATAATAATAATAATAATAATAATAATAATAATAATAATAATAATAATAATACCTCTTCTGTTCCTCAAGGAAATGATCTATTAGTGCGTGGAAGTCCCTCTTCATAACCTACTTTTTTTCAACAGATAGAAATAATAAATCTAGATATTTATCTATTTGCAATTCAGCCTCGATACTTAAGTGCTTATGGCATTATCTCTATTCGTAATCGTAACGTCAGACCTACACCTTCATGGCAACCGCACGTCCACCAGATAACGAGAAAGGTATGACAGCTGATAACATGATCTATTTTTTTTTTTTTTTTTTTTTTTTTTATAAAGATTCATTACCCTCCAAGCAATACAACTGGATCTCGAATGACACCTTCGGAGTCACGTTTCGGAGATGACCTAGTTGCCGTGCGGAACCCACCTTCCTTCTCAGCTTAAAAAAATAAAATTCACGTGGAGCCCCCTGTACTTTCTTACTTTGTGGTGGGCTTAAGTTTTGGTCTGGCTCTGTGAGACGATTCTATTTTATGACTTTTTGTTTGTAAGAGAGTAAAGGTGCTTTGTGTTCTTTGATGCAAGTAAAGCACGTATTATCTATAAGTAGCTTGGGTTCACTTAGACGTTTGCACACACACACACGTGTGTTCCTGAGGGCATTTGTGAGGAAATTTACACGCGCGCGCGCGCCTATCTTTTCTTCAAAAATTGACATCAGCGATCTTAAGAGCTCGGGGCAGCCACGTGCCAATTATTTTTAATGCATGCAAATCTTGCCTTTGTTAGTCTTGTGAATATTATTAGAAAGTAAAGATAGACAGTGATATGTTAGGCTTTTATAAACGCATCTTCATGGGTATTTTATCCTGTTATTTATAAAGGTATCTCCATAGGTTTTATATCCTGTTATTTATATTTGGATAATTACACTGCTGTTTAAAACCCTGTTGATGTTTGGATAGAGAAAGGAGGATTATAAACACTCGTAAAACATAATCCTAAGAGTAGATAATGAAAAGCCCTGATACAAAACCAATTAAATGTAAAGGACTTTGAAGGGCATAACATAGCTCCATCAATTTAGGGGAAGAATATCTGGAAACAGAATGATAAAATAAATTCTGAATAGTTGCGAGATGGAGAAGAGCGTTGAAAACTACTATGTGCTACTCAAAATCATATTTCTTTGTCGGAAAATATCAAAAGAATTTTCATCTTTGTTGTCTCTATTTTTCAAAAGTTGCCAGAGATATATTATTATTATTACTTGCTAAGCTATAACCCTAGATGGAAAAGAAGGATGCTAAAAGCCCAGGGGCTACAATAAGGAAATAGCTCAGTGAGGTGAGGAAATAAAGAGACTACAAGAGAAGTAATGAAGAATTAAAATAAAATATTCTAAGAACAGTAAGGATATTAAAATAAATATTTCAATATAAACTATAAAAACAGGAAAAGAAATAAGATAGAACGTTATGGCCGAGAGTACCCTCAAGCAAGTGGGACTTGTCATTATTATCGCTCATTTAGTCGATTAATCAATAACAATGTAAGCCACGAAAAATCTTGCTCATCTCTTCTTATTTCATTGCCGGAAAATTCTATCTCGTTCTCTACCAATTCTCTATAAAGATAATAGCGAACATCCATTTCAACTCCCCATTCAAACCTTTAGGCATATTACTCATCTCTATAAAAGTTTTCAATAGGAATTCATAACAATCCTCAGGGATAAAAGATTCTGCGAACCATCTCTTTAAGCTCCGGTAGTTCTGAATGCAAACTTCCAAAAGGGTGCATTATCAGTCGTATCTAAATCATCTATGATGATATAGATTCATTCTCCTTTTGAAACATACGTTCTCTGTTTGTGTACATTTTGAAACCTGTTCCGTTGTACTGGTTGTCATCTCTCTCATTAAATGGATAAAGGTAAATATCAGAGATATGAAGGGTCTGAGATGAACACCCCATATTTCTACCTACTTCTCTGGCAGTCAAGAGAAACCCTGCTTTTGCGATTAAATGAAATTACCCTGTTACTGATGCTGTTTTATAATTTTCATATTAAAAGCCCCTTGCTACCCAGACTTACCACGTGATTTTATTTATTTGAAAATAAAAACTTATTAATCGACTGCCATGGATAACCTATGTAATGGGAAGAAAACTGGCTGTCACAGCGTCTCTGTAACAAAACAAAAAAAAGTTAATCGGTAATATCAAAGAATATATATTAAAATTCAAGTATCCTATATTATCATTATTACTACCTAAGCTACAACCCTAGTTGGAAAAACAGGATGCTATAAGCCAAAGGGCTTCAGCAGGAAAAATAGCCCAGAGAGGAAAGGAAATCAGGAAACAGATAGAATAGTGTGCCTGAGTGTACCCTCAAGCAAGGGAACTCTAACCCAAGACAGTGGAAGACCATGGTACAGATGCAAAAGTAAGGTTGGGCCAGGTTAAAGAAGAAACAAACCCTCTTTCATCCTTTCTGCTATAAATCCATCTGTGTAATCAAATTTATTCTTCGAAAGAATTTTCAATATAGTGCAGGTGGCCTGGTGGTAGCGTCCTTGTCTGATGATTGCCAGACTGGGGTTGGAGTCCTTCCCAAACTCGTCAGTTCCTTTGGGCGCTGCAAGCTCACCATCCTTGTGAGCTAAGAATGTTTTTTTTTTTTTTTTTTTTTTTTTTTTGGGGGGGAGGGGGTGCTATAGGTCTATCTGTTGAGTCATCAGCAGCCATTGTGTAGCCCTCCTTGGGCTTAGCTTGTGTGAAGAGGGGGCTTGGCCGTTGATCATAAGTAATATAGTCAGTCTTTAGGGCATTGTCCTGCTTTATATTGCAATGTCACTGTCCATTACCTCTGCCATTCATGAGCGGCCTTTAGACATTAAACCCTTGAAGATTCTTCCTCCCTCAAAATATAGGCCACTGAACTATGGCATCATTATCTCAATGAGATAAGTTAGGACCTAAGTGGCTTAAGATATTATTATTATTGATCTCATTACTACTACTACTACTACTCGCTAAGCTACTACCCAAATTGGAAAAGCAGGATGCTAACATCCCATGGGTTCCAACTGGGAAGAAAAGCCCAGTGAGGAAAGGAAATAAGGAAATAATTAAACTGCAAGAAAAGTAGTGAACAATTAAAATAAAATCTTTTAATAACAGTAACAATATTGAAATATCTCTTTCATATATAAACTATAAAAACTTCAAAGAAAAAAATAAGAGGAGATAGATTAGTGTGCCTGAGTGTACCCTCAAGCAAGAGAACTCTAAGCCAAGACAGTGGAAGGCCATGGTACAGAGGCTATGGCACTACACAAGACTAGAGAAAAATGATTTGATTTTGGAGAGTCCTTCTCCTAGAAGAGCTGCTTACCATAGCTAGTCTCTTCTACATGCATCGCAAGATTTTGCCACATTTTTTCACAACATAAACTATGTTGAATAGGCTGACATAAGCCTTTTTATAGTTTATCTATGAAATATCTGTTTTGATGTTGTCACTGTTTTTAGAATATTTTATTTTAATTGTTCATTATTTCTCAGATCGTTTATTTATCCCCTTATATCCTTTCCTCTATATCCTTTCCTCACCGGGCTATTTTTCTCTGTTGGAGCCCTTGGGATTATAACATCCTGCTTTTCCAACTAGGGTTGTAGCTTAGCTAATAATAATAATAATAATAATAATAATAATAATAATAATAATAATAATAATAATAATAGTAGTAAATTAAGGTTTCATTTCGATCATTTTGAGGCGATTAGGTCTTTGGAAAATTTTACTGTAACTCGTTTTCCATAATTTACGATGATCTGTTTTGAATGATTTAAAACAACTTTCAAATGAACTTTTTATTTCTTTTTATATTGTTGTACAACTAAACTATCCTTTTAAAATGCAAAATGACTGAACTATTGAATCAATTTTTTTGTGCAATTAAGCATTCCTTTTAAAATGCAAAAAAGATTGAACTTTTAAACGAACTTTTTATTTTGTCTAATTTTTGTACAATTAACCTATCCTTTTAAAATACATTAATTGGTTGGTTTAATAAGATATGCTATTCTATATTGACTGATTTATTATGAGTTATCTGACATCATACTATTTTAGACATTTTCCTGAAATTACAGTGTAAGTTTCAGTGTTGTAGGATGATCAATTGTCTGGTATTCTTTAGATTGGTAAATCCAGGTGATTTGCAACTACTACCTCACACATGAATTTCTTTACTATTAAATTGAACAGTTTCATAGATGTAATTTAATGTTGTTACTGTTATTAATATATTTTCATATTGTTAATTAATTCTCTCGTAGTTTAATTCCTTATTTCCTTTCCTCACTGAGCTATTTTCCCTGTTGGAGCCCTTGGGCATTTATAGCATCATGCAACTAGAGTTGCAGCTTAGCTAGTAATTATGATAATAATAATAATGAACAAAACTGGAAAGGCAAGTGAAAAAAAAAACAATATAAATGAATATCTCGAAATAAACAAACCTTATTGCATAAACTTCAAAGGTTTATAGAGAATTAATGCCTATGCATGATAAAAACCAGAGAGCCGAGAGAAGAAACAACAATAATTAAACAAGTAACAAACAAATAATAGTATATGAACGTAAAAGCTATACAGTCCTTTTAGGAGAAGGACACTACAAAATCAAACCATTGTTCTCTTATCTTGGATAGTGCCATAGCCTCTGTACCATGGTCTTCCACTGTCTTGGGTTCGATTTCTCTTGCTTGAGGGTACACTCGGGCACACTATTCTATCTTATTTCTCCTCCTCTTATTTTGTTAAAGCTTTTATAGTTTATATAGGAGATATTTATTTTAATCTCGTTGCTCGTCTTAAAATATTTAATTTTTCGTTGTTTCCTTTCCTCACTGAGCCATTTTCCCTGTTGGGGCCCCTAGGCTTATAGCATACTGCTTTTCCAATTAGGGTCGTAGCTTAGCAAATAATAATGATAATAATAATAATAATATAATAATAATAATAATAATAATAATAATAATAATAATAATAATAATAATAAAGAAACCAAGACAATATTATAGAAACTTGCTCGCCTTGGCATTAATATCAGGAACGTCCAAAAATAGAAGTTTTTGACCGATGAGAGACACGTACCTTCATTGATTCTCGACATCAGAGTGAAGAAGTGATCACATTACATCCAATTACTCGCTCATCAATTCCAATAAATTGAAGAGGTAGGAATCAGAAGTCAAGTAGATCTTGTAGTCACACTTTTCGGGGGTGGATGGGGATGGTAAATGTGACGTTGACATTTGCCAACATAATTAATGTCCGTCTGACCTATCGCTTTTTCGTTCGCCAGTTTACAAGTCTGATTTTTACCTCTGTCAACGAAGTTGGAAGGAGTTTATGTTTTACTCCCTTTTTGTGTTTGTTTGTGTGTGTTTTTGCTCGTGAACCGCTTCCTGACCACAATTTTAATCGTAGAGTAATAAAACTACAGGGATTAACAATTAAATTTTGGAAGGTCAAGGTTAAAGGTCAAGCAAAATGTCCAATTCACGTAATCAGCCATAAGTTTGTAAATCATTGTCACAGAGACTTCAAACTTGGTTCATATTTGAGTGAATGAAAATCCATGCTAATTAATACATGTTAAATTCAAAGGTTGAGAAACAAGCTGCCGTAGTGGAGGTCTGCGCTCTACTGAGTGTCCTAATTTTTTTTCAAGTTTTTATAGCTTACTGTATATATGAAAGATCTATTTTAATGCTATTACTATTCTTAAAATATTTTAGTTTAATTGTTTCTTATCTCTCCTGTAGTTTACTTATTTCCCCTTTTGCTTTCTCAGTGGGTTATTTTTTCCTATTGGAGCCCTTTGGCTTATAGTATCCTGCTTTTCCAACTAGGGTTGTAGTTCAGCTAGTAATAATAATAATAATAATAATAATAATAATAATAATAATAGAACTGTCTCGGTTGGTTGAGTCCTGGCTTCCACACCAGGTCTCTTATACATATCAAAACCTATTGTATTAATTTATAAATTTCATTATAAATGAGCCCATAGTATAATAAGATCGACCTGAATCTCTGCCAATATATCAATCGTAAGTAGAGACACTAAAATGAACAATCAGATTGCTCATCACTCTGCAGCAAACATGGGAAGCGGTGGCCTACCAGGCGCTACATGATTAATGGAAGAAAGAACTTTTTTAATTCTAAGGAGTAATGGTCAAAATATTATTATTATTATTATTATTATTATCATTATTAATTGGTAAGCTACAATCCTAGTTAGAAAAGTAAGATGCTATGTGCCCAGAGGCCGCAACATGGAAAATAGCCCAGTGAGGATAGGTAACAAGGAAAAATAAAATATTTTAGGAACAGTAACAACATTAGAATAAATATATCCTATATAAACTATGAAAACTTTAACAAAACAAGAGGAAGACAAATTCGGTAGAATAGTATGCCCAAGTGTACCCTCAAGCAAGAGAACTCTAACCCAAGACAGTGGAAGACCATTGTACAGAGGCTATAGCACTACTTTCCAGAAGTATTAAGGAATGCGAGAGATTACACAAGAGAAGACACGATGGTTCATAGACCTAGCTTTGAATCTCTTCTCGTTCATCAAGCAAAAAAAAAAAAAATAATAACTGAATTGGTGAATAGACATTGTAATAAGCAGAAGAAAATTGTGGTATTAATAACCCTGTAAGATAACAAAAGAAGAGCAATCCTTGGCCAAGCTGATAGAAGGTAAAAAAAGTAAAGAAGAAAAGAACTGGACTTACGAATGTCGCTTATAATGCCCTTTTCACACAGGCGAGCAGATCACCCTGATCAGGTTCGCGTGTCAGTTTCTCTCAATCCATACTCTACTACGAACTCTCAACTCACCTGACTTTAATCAAATATCGACCAGCACACGAGCCATCCCAGACTTTTTGCTCGAATACTATTCAGTCGTCTCAACCTTTAATCGATCCCTCAATTGTACTCATATGTACTCAATCTATACACGTACAACCGTACTAATGCCTAAGCAATTGAATGTTCGGGTACAGGTGGAGAAGAGCCTGAAGAGGTAGTGTATATCCAAAAAGGGGTATTAAAGGTTCGGCTCTTTAAGGGAGAAATAACCTGATTTGCTATGATACAGTTAAGATGAATGCTCGGCAACTTGGAATTGTAATGATTTGCCTATGAGTCGACCTGAAACTCTGGAGCTGTAGAGGACACACTCCTGAACTTCTTGCTTGCGTCCGTTGCATGGGACCCAAGGGCTAATGCAAAAAGAGATGGTAGTGTTCTATGGGGTGACCGATCCGTGATGCTTGGAGCTCTGATGCAGTGGTCGTCGAGATTTAAAGATAGATGTGTTGGTTCTTGTACTGGCTGTTTCTCTTCGTAATTTGTTTCTTCTTTCGTCGCTCGTGTCTTTTTATGCTGCTGCTGTTATGGATGGTTGCTGCAATGTGTATTTTTTTTTTTTTTTTAGATTAAGGAACCTGGTAAAGTCGAACTTATTGAAGTGGGTACGGATGTATATCCTTTGTGCATACTTATAGACTCTCAAATATCGCTTGTTTATAATTGATTCAGGATCCGCTTAGTCTCAGTGGATCATGGAATGATTACAGTTCGTGCAGCTGCAGCAGCTCTCACATACACTCGCGTACCCTCCTGCTTGGCTCTTGTATCGCCATCGAGTATGATCGAGTACTATTTTATCGAGTGGAATCGGGGTAAAATTGTTCTCGATCTATACTCAAACAATCGGAAATGTCTCCAGATCGTTTCTGGACTGATAACCAAGCAACAGTTTTCCCAGGTTATTCTATAGACCCCGCATTCTAGCCAGATCGAACGTACTCATCCAGATATGTGATCTAAATCGAAGCAGGTCCCTCCTCGAATGCCACATTGAGTGCGACTGCTCAATTGTGTGAGCATGACATAAAGAAGAGGAGACAGTACTTGGGAGGACAGATTAACAGAATGCTGAATTACAACAGTAAATTTGGGCCAGGGAACAGATTTGCTTTATAAAGATGAAGGTATAAAACAGTTAGTTTATGCATATATGTACAATCTATTATTAGCTGTTTTTGCAATATTTGTCAGTGCTGTACAGTTTCATTAAGTATTTATCTCTTGAAACATTTTGTCTTCATTAGTTTAACAATATCAGGTGGGATACTTTTAGACACATTGGGTTGGAAGGTAAGATATTTTTTTTAGATAGGAGGTAAAAATTTGAACAAGTAAAATTTAAAAGAGCTAGGTAATTTGTGGGACGTTGTAAAGTACTAAGTACTTCACTGTTCTTGTATGCGGGATGTGAGGAAGGAGAAATCTGATTATCACGAATATGAGTAAATGTATTTATAACTCCGCGCCTTTTTAGGGTCTTTATTTACCTTCAAATTCATTCGTATTAAACTTTTTCTCTTTGGAAAGTCCAGTGCTCCTAAGATTTATTGCGGATATCATAACTCAGATCAAAGCAAATATTTCCTATGAAAATTCTATTTATTTATTTATATACTTATTTATTTTTTCAGTACACCCTTTTAAATACCATAACTAAGAATTCAGCAAATACTTCCTACGAGAAATCTACTTTTTTTTTTTGCATTCCACCCTTTTGAATACCTTAAGTAAGTTCACAGCTAATACATACTATGAAAAATCTCTCTCTTTTTTTTTTTTTTTTTGTGCAGTATACCCTTTCGAATACCATAACTAAGATTACAGCAAATACTTCCTACGAAAAATCAATTTTTTTTTTTTTTTTTTTTTTTGCAGTACACCCCTTTGAATACCTTAACAAATTTCACAGCAAATGCTTCCTATGAAAATTCTAATCTTTTGCAGTACACCCTTTTGAATACCTTATCTAAGTTCACAGCAAATACTTCCTGTGAAAAAAATAATCTTTTGCAATACACCCTTTTGAATACCTTAACTAAGATCACAGAAAATACTTCCTATGAAAAATCTATGTTTTTGCTGTACACCAGATGCTGTGGGGACCAAGATTTAGATAGGAAAATTTCCTAAATTCTTTTGTAATGACAAGGAAGTCGGAATAACCCGTTCTTTTTTTCGGTATAATTGTTTGCTTCGTTTTTTTCCCTGGATTATCATTAGACATTTTTACCGGTAATTTAGATTAGGGTACATTATGTTGCGACTTGGACCCGTAGATGAATACAATATCATACCATACACGCAACAATCTATTTCAATACTTTACATATTATTATTATTATTATTTTTATTATTATTATTATTATTATTATTATTAATAACTCAGCCACAACCCTAGTTGTAAAAGCTAGATGCTATAAGCCCAAGGGATCCAACAGGAAAAAATAACCCAGTGAGGAAAGGAAATAAGAACATAAATAAACGATATGCGAAATAAATGAACAATCAAAATGAAATATTTTAAAAACAGCAATAACATAAAAACAAATATTTCATATATAAACTATAAAATGACTTAAGATAACTTTAAACCATTTTCACACCCTTGTCTCATCTTATTATGTTTTATCTGTAATCTTTAGTATCATTTAATAAAAGTTCTTTTCTCCCTTAATATAGAAAGATAACACACAATTGATCTTGATGGCTCCTCGGTGGAGTTTACTGCTTGGATTATTTTATCTTGGAGGCATAGGTTCGAGTCCTTGCCCAGACAGAGCATTTATAATAAAAGAATTTTCAGTGGATATAAATTTCCAAGATTGAATTCGATATTAAATTCTCTGTGGTTGATATTTACTACTATTAAAGTCACGTGTTAGTATCAAAATATATTTACACACACACACACACACACATATCTATATATATATATATATATATATATATATATATATATATATATATATATATATATGTGTGTGTGTGTGTGTGTGTGTGTGTATATATATAATATTTGTATATATGTATGTATCTATATATATATATATATATATATATATATATATATATATAAGTCTATATATGTACATTATATATATATATATATATATATATATATATATATATATATATATATGAATATATATACAGTATGTACATATGTGTATATATATATATATATATATATATATATATATATATATATATATATATATATATATATATATATCCTGATAGCAAGTATATGATTACTATCATCTACTTTCTATTACAGGAATGATTAAAGGTATATTTTTTCTAGCAATATATTTATAACATGTTCAAGTTTTTCCTCTGGTCATTTCATCCTGAGGGAGAATGTAAACAAAAGAAACCCTTTGAAGCAGGTTACGTTGGTTACACTGATTGAAGAGGAAGATCCATTAGCACTAACATGGTGTTAATGGACTTTTCTTCCCTTTCCTCCTTTTATTTAACTATTTATTTTAATGGTGTTACTGTTCTTAGAATATTTTACCTCTTCTTTGTTTCCTTTCCTCACTGGGCTATTTTCACTGTTGGGGCCCCTGGGCTTATAGCATCCTGCTTTTCTAACTAGAGTTGTAGCTTAGTAAGTAAGTAAGTAATAATAATAATATTAATAATAATAATTATAATAATAATATTAATAATCGTCTCTTGTGGTTTTTCCTCAGTCCACATACAGACAGACACAGAACTATTTACTGTAAATATACAGAGTGAATGGTCTTTTCTCTTTAAAATTATTAATGCGTAAATTATGAAAACGATTCACGGATTTTCATTCAAACGTAGATACTCTAAGACGATTTGGTAAGGTCCCTAACTGGTGAACGCCAGACTGGGGTTCGAGTCATGCTCAAACTCGTTACTTCCCTTTTGGTCGCTGCAACCTCACCATCCTTGTGAGCTAAGGATGGTGGGTTTAGGGGTGTCTATAGGTCTATCTACTGAGTCATCAGCAGCCATTGCCTGGCCCTCCTTGGTCCTAGCTTCGGTGGAGAGGGGGCTTGGGCTCTGATCATTTGTATATATGGTCATTCTCCAGGGCATTGTACTGCTTGCTAGGGCAATGTCACTGTCCCTGGCCTCTGTCATTCAGTAGGGGTCCTTTAAACCTTTAAATAGTATCTTACCAGCGGAATTTGTAAACAGTAAGGTTATGCAAACTCTTCCTAGATAAACAACAACAGGAATTTATGCAGTAACGGATATACAAAGGCCATACAATATAGGATTGAATTCTAGATTTCCTGACGATTTTGAGAAATACTTCCACTAATATATATATGTATACACACACACACACACACACATATATATATATATATATATATATATATATATATATATATATATATATATATATATATATGTGTGTGTGTGTGTGTGTGTGTGTGTGTAGATATATTTTTTTACACATATATATATAAATATATTTACACATATATACAGTATATATATACATATATATATATATATATATATATATATATATATATATATATATATATATATATACATGTGTATATAAATATATTTACACACATATATACAGTATATAATTGATGTTGAGTTTTCTGGCGATGTGGAAATGAAGATACTAAACAGTCAGATGCTTACTCTCCTCAGTTCCCTGAGGTCTTCTCTCTCTCTCTCTCTCTCTCTCTCTCTCTCTCTCTCTCTCTCTCTCTCTCTCTCTCTCTCTCTCTCTCTCTCTCTCTCTTTCGGAAGGGAAGCAAAGGAAATATAATTACTGGATAGAATAAGGCAGCAAAACGAAACCTGTGTTTACTAGTGTGGGTGTGGGGGAACGTGGGTTGGTACGTGGGAATGGGTGTTGGTGTGGGTGTAGTACGTGGGTGTGGGTGTGGGTGTGGTACGTGGTTGTGGGTGTGGGTGTGGTACGTGGTTGTGGGTGTGGGTGTGGTACGTGGGTGTGGGTGTGGGTGTGGGCGAGGTTGTATGAGTGTCTGCTGTTGTGGGTGTGACAATTCTTTCCAATCTGATTCGGATGGACTGCCATTGACGTCATCATCTTCATGATCATCATCATCATCATCATCATCTTCATCAGAGCCCATGTGCAAGTGGGGATGCCCCCTTTGGAAACGAATGTTGTCAAAGAGGTTGGACAGCAAGATGGAAGAATTGAAGAAGCCGTTGCGAAGACACACCTTCAAGTGATGTATTCAGTGCACCGCCTGAGGTGCAATAATGCCACCTAACTCAAACTCTCCCCCCCCCCCAGGTGAATCTATTTATACGAGGTGGACAGAATAGTTACCTCCGCCAACAAAATTGGAAGGAGGTTATTTATGTTTTACTCCTTATTTATGTGCTTGTTAGTGTGTGTGCGTTTGTTTGTAAACAGCTTCCTGGTCACAATTTTAATCGTAGAGTAATGACGCTTGCAGGGATTAACTGTTATGTAAAAAGCTGGAAATGAGTTAATTTTGGAAGGTCAAGGTCACGGTCAAGCAAAATGTCCAATTTTCGTAATCAGCCATAAGTTAGGACATCGTTGCCACAGACTCCAAACTTGGTTCATATTTGAGTTTATAAAAGTCCAATTAATACATGTTAAGGTCAACAACGAGAAGAACACATCTGCTTATCATTTCCCAATCAATTCCTTCACTAGAGAGAGAGAGAGAGAGAGAGAGAGAGAGAGAGAGAGAGAGAGAGAGAGAGAGAGAGAGAGAGAGAGAGAGAAATCTTTCATATGAATTTTATTACGATTAGTCTATCCAGATTTTTATTCAATCTCCCTTTGCATATACTGTACATACTTGCTGAATCATGTGGATGAGTAATACTTATTTATTGTCATTTTTTTTTCATAATTAACGTATTTCTTGAATATGATCTTAAACTATAAAATTAATCGTGAAGCTTCTTAATTTCTCGAATATGTTAGATTTTCTTACATTACTTTTTCTTTTAAAATAAATTTATTCCTAAATAAATATCATCATTACAAGAAGGCCTACTTTTTTATGCATTTAGGTTATTCCCATTGTTTAAAGGTTTAAAAGTTTAAAGGCTGCTCATGAATGGCAGGGGCGAGGGA
>NC_090754.1:79832651-79837651 GCF_036898095.1 Palaemon carinicauda
TTTACCGATGTGCTAATAATGAACATAAAAATAGTCGTATTTATTTTATATTTAGAATATCATCCTAGATTTAAAGAATATAATAAGCCCATATTTTGGCGTAAAGAACAGCTACTTCGGAAAAAAGGAAATTACAGAAATTTATTATATATGTAGCGTACAATTAACTTAATTAATTTCAGTACATATCACCATATACTGCGGGGATATTTGGTAACTCCAATGGCATATTTATAATGCACTGCTATAAGAAATTTTATGCAGTCTTATAGTTATTAGACCATATACTATATAACCCTATATAATAAAGAGTTAGTCTCTCTCTCTCTCTCTCTCCTCTCTCCTCTCTCTCTCTCTCTCTCCTCTCTCTCTCTCTCTCTCTCTATATATATATATATATATATATATATATATATATATATATATATATATATGTATATATATATATATTATATATATATATATATATATATATATATAATATATATAATATATATATATATATATATACAGCATGTGTGTGTATTTCTTTTCAGTCACGCTGAGCTCTCCTTGTCCCTTGAGTAGGAGCCTTACCTTATTCCCCTTAGTCTATGTTTGGGTTCCCCCAGGTTCCTCAATGCGAGGCACCTCTTATATCCACCAGAGAGTTGCTAATGCATCTTCTAGTGTATTTTGCATCTTCCAGTTTTGGATGGTCTGGATGCATCTTAGGTATTTATCGAGCTTATTCTTAAACACATCTACGCTCACTCCTGATATGTTTCTTAGATGAGCTGGCAGCGCATTAAATAGTCGCTGCATTATCGATGCTGGTGCGTAGTGGATTAATGTGTGGCGCGCCTTCCTTAGTTTTTCCTGGTATAGTTTTGGGCACTATTAATCTACCTCGGCTTGCTCTTTCTGATATTTTTAGCTCCATGAATGGAGAGGGAGTAGTTATACTTTGGTGACAGGGGTTTGCCTGCATGTGCATATCTATCCAAATATTAATCTTTTTTTGACGGGTCACGTATATTAGACTATAACAATTCCGAAGCCAAGAGATCCTTGCTAGGGCGGTCCTCCTCCGTGGGTGACGCCGGCGATTCTACCAACGCCCATCATGTACGCCCAACATGTGGTATAGTAAAAAAGTTGCCAAATGTTCCATACTTCAATGCCAGAGATAACTAACTTAATAAGAATATAGATGGTAATTTGAATTAGCAGAGGGCTTTAATTTGATGCCAGGAAAGGTAAATTGTCAGAGAGCTATGATTTAATGCCAAGAATAACTGGCTAAAGAAACAAAGAAGAAAGAAATTCTAGATTACAAGTCTTTGTAAAATGCAATTGACTAATTTAATAAGAATATAAATTGTAAATTAGCAGAGAGCTTTAATTCGATGCCATGAAATGTAAAATTGTCAGAGGGCTATGATTTAATGCCAAGAATAACTGGCTAAAGAAACAAAGAAGAAAAGAATTCTGGATTACAAGTGTTTGCAAAATGCAATGGACTAAATAAGAAATAGATTGTAAATCAGAGTGCTTTTATTTGATGCCATGAAATGTAAATTGTCAGAGAGCTATGATTTAATACCAAGAATAACTGGCCAAAGAAACAAAGAAGAAAAGAATGTTTGGATTACAAGTGTTTGTGAAATGCAATGGCTGGCGAGCTTGCCACGGCAGTTAATTATTCAGTATCGGTCAAAAGGTCATTCTCCTTCTGCGAAAGTTCTTCCAGAGGCTTATCAACACTTGCAATTTTATTCTGAACATTTCAAATAATTTGCAAAAAATCTTCAAACCTGTGAATTTTTGGATCCTTTTAAAATTGTATTCCGTAGAAATGCAACATGAAATGAGTGAACCAGCCACTTATTATTATATTATTATTATTATTATTATTATTATTATTATTATTAGATAAGCTGCAGCCCTAGTTGGAAAAGCAAGATGCTATAAGACCAAGGGCTCCAATAGGGAAAAATAGCCCAGTGAGGAAAGGAAATAAAGAAATAAACGATCTGAGAAATAATGAACAATTAAAATAAAATATTCTAAAAACAGTTACAACATCATAACAGATATTTCATATGTAAACTATAAAAAGACTTATGTCAGCCTGTTCAACATAATATATGCATAATGTACAAGTATCAGTTTTAAACCCATATACCGTCTGTTGATAAAGGACAAATGTAAATCAGTACTTGCATTTATAAGTGCTTTCCATCGCAAAAAAAAAAAATAGTTACAAGAAAATAGTCTTGCATGAACGTAATTAATGTAATAAGTAGCACAGCTATTTGAAAAAGTACTCTCTCTCTCTCTCTCTCCTCTCTCTCTCTCTCTCTCTCTCTCTCTCTCTCTCTCTCTCTCTCTCTCTCTCTCTCTCTCTCTCAAGTAGAAAAAGGGGAAAAAAGGGTAAAATGTAGGCTTAGAGTAGGACAGTCGAGATTCTTGGCAGCTAAAATATACGTCCCAGGATTTTTCTATGTAAAGAGAACTGCCAACGAGGATACTTAGATGCCAAAGTTGATATTCATTTTTTGTTTTGCACCTGTGCGCTGTCTTAACAGGAAGGTATACGATGTAGTTAAACCCCCCTTTTTTTCCCTGCTATACAGCAGGGTTCGGTGGTATGAGACCCATTTCGCTAGGGGGCCGTAAAGGTCCAGATTAAATCAAGGTAAGATGTCACGCAGATAAATTAGGTTAAGGCTACTGTTGTCTACTGTCAAGTGGAGAAGGACAGGTTATGGTTAATTAAGAATTATTAATAAATTCTTACTCACCTAGAAGTTATGCATGCTCTCTCTCTCTCTCTCTCTCTCTCTCTCTCTCTCTCTCTCTCTCTCTCTCTCTCTCTCTCTCTCTCTCTCTCTCTGTATATATATGTATATATATATATATATATATATATATATATATATATATACATATATATATATGTATATATATATATATATGTATATATATACATATATATATATATATCTATATATATATGTATATAATATATATATATATATATATATATATATATAGATATATATATATATATGAATCAACACAAGAGATAAGTGGAAAAAGTTCCTTAACAAGATCAAATAAAACTCAGAATAGACCAAAAACCTAATAAAAAAAAAGATTGGAAATGAGGGTAAGATACAAGAGAAATAAGATAGAATTATCAGAACTATCCAAAACGATAAACAAACTAAAAACCCAAGATATTCGTAAACACAATCAGACCAAATTTGGGGAAACGGTAAAGTAACGAAGAAGCATCAAATTGATAAAAACAAGACTGGGAACAAGGCGCTAACAGATAAATTGCTTCAAAGAATGAAAATGGAAATATTATCCGCAAACGAGAACGAGTGAGAAAAATTCCAGATCATTTATATTCAATGCTATACAATAGTCATATAAAAATAACATTGCCAATAAGAATAATGAAACACCTGAGCCGGTACCAAGAGTAACGGTAGGAGAAGTAAGGGCATTAAAAGGTACGAAAAAGGGCAAAGTAGCAGAAGATAGCATAGCAATTGATTTGATAATGTATGGAGGAGATTTCATGGTAGTAAAACTCGCTGAACTTTGCACAAAATGTCTGCGAGATTGCTCTATACCTACAGCTTTAAAAAACTTTATTATTATATTGAAAAATTACGGCCCAATATGTTTACTCTCTGAATATATAAGATATTTACAAAGATCTTATTAGGCCGAATGGTAAGACGGCTTGACTTTAATCAACCAAGAGAGCAGGCAGGCTTTAGAAGTGGGTATTCAACAACTGACCATATCCATGTAATTAACCAGCTAATGGTAAAATCAAAAGAGTATGACAAACCATTACGTATGGTATTTATAGACTATGAAAAAAGCTTTTGTTTCTTTCAAAATTTCAGCAGTAATGAAATCCGTTCAAAGACAAGAAATAGATGAATCTTATGTTTGAACACTTGTAGATAATATGCATACGATAAGTACAGAGATCCTAAAACTACGTAAAGATAGTGAGAAAATTAGGTTTGAGAAAGGAGTTAGACATTGAGACCCCATCTCTCCGAGTCTATTCACAGCATGCAAAAGAAGTTCCTAAGAATTTAGATTTGGAAAATATAGGAATTAATATGATTGGGAATACAACCGTGTGTGTGTGTGCGAGAGCAGATCAGTATCGAACCATGAACTGATTCTGATTCATTACTGACAGTAAAATATTTCCATAGATGCGCAGCTCAAAGAGTTACTCAGTCCACTCTCGTAGATATATTGGGATGAGATTGTTGGTCGCGTTTGCTCCTTTACCCTAACTTCTACTCGTTAGAATCACATATTATTGACTTTTGCATCACACAGAGTCCCAGTGAGTTTCAATAGAACATTCTTTCAGCTCTCTACCTGTCCCGGGAATCGAACACAGGTTCCTTTAATAAGGAATTGAGCACATGTATCATAGGCTGGACCTACAAGTTCTGATGGCCCAAAATTGCTTGCTTTGCGTGATCCAAATTCTTTGAAGCACCCGATTTCAGTCTTAAACGCCAATCCTCTACTGGGTCGTGAAACTGTCAGTTATCTTACAGTAATATTATCTCTCTCTCTCTCTCTCTCTCTCTCTCTCTCTCTCTCTCTCTCTCTCTCTCTCTCTCTCTCTCTCTCTCTCTCGTGTTTTTATGTAAGTATGCAACGTGTGGAATCTTTCTGCACAATGGGGCCAACCCCGAGTCTGTAGGTATCAAGTTAAAGGTAAACTTGGCCGTGACCCTCATTTTGCTCATCTTTAGAAGCACTACCTGTTATGCAAAACGGTATATATATATATAAATATATATATATATATATATATATATATATATATATATATATATATATATATAAAATATATATATATATATATATATATATATATATATATATAGAGAGAGAGAGAGAGAGAGAGAGAGAGTATATTATAACTTGCTAAGCTATAACGCTAGTTGGAAAAGCAGAAT
>NC_090754.1:79842651-79860151 GCF_036898095.1 Palaemon carinicauda
GTTATCCCTACATTAAGGGGTCGGTTGCCTGATGCGCCTTCTCTGATACCTTCTATGTAAGGCATCTTCTTTCACCAAACCTCTTCTCTCCATATCACCCTTCACCTTATCTCGCTATCTAATTCTCTACCTCCTTCTCAATCTTCTCCCCCTAACGGGTTCCTCCCAAGCCCTCCTCATTCCCTCCCCATCATCCATCCTCAACACATGTCCACACCATCTCAGTCGTGACACTTATCATCTCTGTAATCTTTACCACACCTGCCATTCTTCTTATTTCATCATTTTTCAATCCTTTAAGCAGTGATATTCCCATTATCCACCTTAGCATTCTTATCTCTGTTCTCTCAAGCTTTGCTTCCTCTTTTCGTCTTAGAGTCCACGTTTCCACTACAAATCAATATATTGGTATTTGTGTGATATATCATCTGGTAACATTGTCATTTTCCCTGTTCAGAATCTTCTTTTCATGTGAAATTCTTACACCTAACTGTTTCTTTGCTCTCATCCCCTCTCACCCATTTTCTAACACGTGACCTTGTCTTCCACCGTTTCTCAGAGGGGCGGTATTATCATTTCTCGTATGTCGCTATTGTTTCCTTACCTTTATTCAAATAGAACTGTCAAAACTTCATTCTCCCATCTCTGATTCTTTTTCTCGCTTCCTTTGTCTAAGTTCTAGATCTTTCCCTCACTTCCCTTTTCATTTACATGCCTCTCCTTAGAAAGTCCTATTTCCATTTTTATTTCCCAGCAGTAATGAGCAAACTGTCCTTTCTCTTACCTTTCCCTCGCCTGTCTGTCATATAGTTATCCTGCAGTCCTGTGCAGCAGCTCTCCTTCGAAGGCCACGTTAGCGCTCCTTGGGTATACTTCATCCTGGTAATCGTGATCGAACTGGTTCGACGTGCCCCAGGGGGGGACACCGTGTATTCCTGGCCCCTGGGGGGACACGGGGTCCTTCTGCCCCCCTTGGGACACGGGGGTCCCTATGTTGCGTCTTTATGCAGACTGACAGCAGTGAGGGACCTTGGCTCTCATACACTATGTTATCATTCTCTTTTGTTCTGCTTAACCTTGGTGATATCCTTTTTTATCTTTCTTATTTTCTTTCCTTGTGCGTTATAACTAATGCTGACTGATTTAGATTTAGAAGCATACAAGGGGGTCCTTCGTATTATATCTTAAAATCTCTTCTTTCCTTCATATTTTGAGAAAAATTAAGCATAGAAATATGGAAATGAAGGCAACCATGAAGATTTTTTTTTTCCCGTACGGAGTATTTTTTCTTTGCTTATTTATTTTCCTATTCAAAAACACATGAAAACAACAAAAATGGCATTTAATATCAAAAGGAGCTAAGCTTTCTTTTACTTTCTTTAAGGATATATATAAGGGTGTTCTCTTAAATACCACTTTAGAGCAAGTTATACTTTTTCTCTCGTCTTTTTTATCTAAAATAAAAAATAAAACAATTGCACTAAAATCATGATCTTACGCCTATATCGTACGTTTGCATGAAACATTAGAATAATGAAAATTGATATACTTTTCTTGTTTTATTTCATATATTATCTTATAGCATATGTCATTTTGCATGGCAAGATCTTTAGTGTAGGAAAATTGTTAAAATAAACATGGAAAATTAGTAAACAATGAATTATTTCATAGCATCGAAGAATAATACGAAGTAGTATATTTCATCATTTAGCAATATTTGAAGGGCAGGGGAGACTGTGAGAATTTAAAGCAAATGAATTGTTTCATTATATCTTACAATTGTTTATGGGAACTGTTATACCTAATAGAACGTGAAGAATAATCTATATTATTCAATGTCAGAATAAGGATGAGTCCAAATGAATCAAATGAATCATTTTATTGTTCATATGTTTGACAGGGTTGAGATGGCTGAGGTAGATCTCCCCTATATAAAAAAGAGCAAATGTCTGGCTATACATAGATAAATATACATATATATTTCTTTCGATCACGCTCAGCTCTCTCTCCATCCCTCGGATAGGGTGGAAAGGGAGCAGTCATGCCATGAGTATAGTGGGGTGCGCGTGTGTACACATCTATTTCAATATTTAACTGTCATTTTTCACGGGACACGTATACTAGTAATAAAATAATAGCCAATAGTATGTAATGATCTTATTATTATTATTATTATTATTATTATTATTATTATTATTATTATTATTATTATTATTATTATTATTATTATTTCACGGTGCAATAACAGAATGTATCGAAATATTCGCTAGATCATTTCATTGCAATTTTTCATTGTGTTAGGGTCGTGGGTATAAAAATAATGAAAAATATATTATTATCTAATTGCATTGTGTTATACCAGTTCATTACGTGATGGTGCAATAACAAATACATAACATTTAATTTTGTACTGACGTTTTGGGCAACTATTAAGAGGATAGCGAATAATATGTAGTTATGATCAGTCATTTGTATGATTGTAAGGTTGATGGTGAATCTTGATAAGAAATTTATTGCTGTTGTTGTTGTTGTAGATGTTATTGTTGTTGCTGCTGTTGTTGTTGTTGTTGTTGTTGTTGTTGCTGTTATTGCTCTTCTTCTTCTTCTTCTTCTAAGAAATCTGTTATTACATTATATTTCATTGTTTGTTTGTTAAGTTCTCTTTGAGGCTTAAAGGGTCAAATACGACATATTATTGCAGTAGGCCTATAATTCATTACAAATGTATTTTTTTTTAATTGAAAGAAGAATGAGGGGACTTACCCGCTAACCATAGTAGGAAATAGTTGGATACCGGAAAGATAACACAGGATACTTCATTTAATAATATATCACTACTTTTGGGGTTTGGTTGGTAATCATTTCACTTGAATTAACTTTAAGACATAACAAAGAAAATGTACCTTTATATAAATAAAATTGTTGTTAAACCACATTTTAAATTACTCTTAATAACACTTAAATTTTCAAAGTATTCCTAGCTTTCCTCGCTCTTCTTTTTCTCATCTTTGCTATCAGCTCTCTCTCTCTCTCTCTCTCTCTCTCTCTCTCTCTCTCTCTCTCTCTCTCTCTCTCTCTCTCTCTCTCTCTCTCTCTCTATATATATATATATATATATATATATATATATATATATATATATATATATATATATATATATATATAATTTCCCCATATGAGCATGGGGTGGGAATGGGTGGGCATTGCCAGCCAAATGCTAGCTATCCTGGGGTAGGCACATTGGGTACACCCATCCCAGGAAAAGAAAAAAAAAAAGCAACTCAAGGCCGAGAGTTAATCATCGCCTTTGTCCTGCTATGTCTGCCCGAGGCATCAGCATAACATCAGATGGCTGACTCGGGCATAACAAGAGAGCGAAATGCCTCGCAATTACATTCTAGATCAAGGACCATCACATTGGAGGTACCCAATGAAGTCTTTAAGGAGGGTAATTATGCTTGGCATTATGTAGAGCGGATCACATGTCTGTTTCAAGTTTGGCGAATCGTCATCTGCTTCAGTTTGTGACCAAGTTGTGGAATGGTCTTCCTGATCGGGTAGTTGAATCGGTAGAACCTCAAAAGTTCAAACTTGCAACAAATGTTTTTTTTATGTTGAACAGCCTGACATAAGTCTTTCTATAGTTTATTTATGAAATATCTGTTTAAATGTTGTTACTGTTTTTATAATATTTTAATTGTTCGTTATTTCTCATATCGTTTATTTATTTCCTGATTTCCTTTCCTCGCTGGGCTATTTTTCCTCATTGGAACCCTTGGGTTTATAGCACCTTGCTTTTCTAACTAGGGTTGTGGCTTAGCTAATAATAATAATAATAATAATAATAATAATAATAATAATAATAATAATAATAATAATAATAATTGTCTGTAATGTTTTGCACGGGATCACTATCCCTGCGTACGAATCCTTATTCATTTTTTTTTTTTTAGTTTTAGGAATTATTACTACGTTTTGGTATTCGTATCACGAGTCTTGAGTCTTCCTTCCGTAAGCTTAGAATATACCTTCAGCCATTACCCTTCTCAGAAGGACAATTAAATGTGTCAGCAATTTTTTTTTTCTTTTACGTAACAGATGTCATTGGCTCAAAACTCGAGGACGTTATGGTACTGTTGAGTTTATGACGATATGCGATGGATCGGATAGTTATTTTTACGACGTGAGTTCGTTGAATACGACGAGAATTTGTACATGTAACCATAGTTATTGTCCATTCCAAGGGTTCTTGGCTCATATAACTCAAGTAAAGGTTTTTTTTTTTTCCTATGAAACCAGTTTTCTTTGTGTTTCCTCTGAGGAGAAGAGGAAATATATTCTGGGTTACGTGTATGTCTTTAATTTGAGCGTTTTTTGGCAATATCTAAAGGGGACACAATAGCTCAAGTTACTACGTCTCTTTGTGAAACAACAAATTTGATATTGAAAGCACATCGTTATTTTTGAAGCAGTGCAATATGCAAATTTTAGAAAATAGTTGTGGCTGGCATTCAGCGGTATGAGGCTGATAATAATGCTTGATCTTATTTCGGAAAGCGGTAGACAATGTTCAGTAAACTTTAGGAATTTGTAACTTAGCTTATTTTCTTTAACTTCTTTTTATTGATTACAGAATTAAATCATCTATAAGTGAGACCCTTCTTTACCATTTGATGACTTCATTTCTGCGCCAAATGACCTTTTTTGACCTGGTCCTTTGATTATGACCTTACTTACCATATTATTATTATTATTATTATTATTATTATTATTATTATTATTATTGATAGCCAAGCTAAAATCCTTGTGAGAAAAGCAGGATGCTACAAGCCCAAGAGCTCCAACATGAAAAGTAGCCCAGTGAGGAAAGGAAATAAGAGAATAACAAATAAACTCAAGTAATGAATGAAAAAATATGAAATATTTTAATATCAGTTATAACGTTAAATTAGATCTGTCATATACAAACTATAAAATAAGACGTTAACTCAGCATATCAACATAAAAGCATTTGATGCAAATTTGAACTTCTGAAGTTCCAACGATTCAATTGCCGATCATAATTACCCACACTAAAGTTCTTGGAGATTTTGTGAAAGGTAGACTTTTGGGCCTGTTTAAGATGGAGAGCTCTGACCAGATTGGGTGAAGGATTACCTCCTGGTTAAGTATTTTTACAAATACCCTAGTTTAAGGAACCTGATTTGTCTTCCCTGAGTTTTGACCTAACTTTGACCCGTGCTAAGAGTCATCTGAAACATTTCTTTTGAAAATACTTTTCCAATTTGCCCATGACCATTTCTCCACTATTTCATGTTGCTGTGTTTTTGTTTTTTTATCGTTTATCAAATTTTATTCTTAAAGGAAGAACAAAATACATTTATCTGAGGTTAATTATTTAACTTTACTTATCCAAAACTGCATCACCCCTTATTCATTTGCGTTAAACTGGAAAATTGCAATAATACAATACATTTTTGTTTCCATTGTTCCTTCATAACACAATTATAAAATACATTGTATTTAGTGTTTCAAGTCTCAGACATTTTGCACTGAAAATTATGATTAATCTTTTGCAAATACCAGCGCAAATTTGACTTTATCTTAGATATTATGAATCGCTCTTACAAAGCTTCTGATATTATTATTATTATTATTATTATTATTATTATTATTATTATTATTATTATTATTATTATTATTATTATTATTATTATTATTATTATTATTTTACTAATAAGTTATAACCCTAGTTAGAAAATTAGGATGCCGTAAGCCCAAGGGCTCCTATAGGGAAAAAAATAGCCCAATGAGGAAAGAAAATAAAGAAATAAAGAAATTATAAGAGAAGTAATGAACAATTGAAACAACATACTTCAAGAAGAGTAACAACATTGAAATAGACCTTTCATATATGAACTATGAAAAGAGACTTGTGTCAGCTTGCTCAACATAAAAAGTTTGAACTTTCGAAGTATCAAGTATTGTGTAATCGCACTTTAGCAAACTTGAATTCTGTTCATCGATGACCGTTTATTTTCTTCTGACGCCACGTCAATATCAATCAGCGTCGTTGAATCACTGCGCAATACCCACGTAATGTTGCATCACTTACTCCTTGTAGAGCCTTGTAAAACACGTAAGAACCTTTATATTCCCAAGGAAAATTCTTTCATAAAGATCCATCATAAACACTTTATTGCTTGGGACTTTGCAAATGCGTAAATTCACACTATCATACGTTGTGCCAAGGACACCAGTCACACTGTCATAGTCTGAAGAATTGTGCAATGTTTACCTCCGCGAACGAAATTGGAAGGAGGTTATGTTTTACCATGAACCCTTGTCTTAATTCCAAAGTACTTATAAGCCTTAATTAATTTCATTCTTCAAACCTTCATATAAAACCATTGGTACAACTTAATGATGTCCATTTAGTATCATAACCTTTCTCTTATTCACATTTTTTCATCTTTTATGTTTACTAGTTTCTGTAGTTTTTCTTCTCTGTCCCCTAATATTCAACTTTTATCTTTTATTCTGGGATCCATTTGTTAATCAATCTCTCCCCTCTGCATTTATATGTATGCAGAGTAACTTTTTTATTTTTTGTGATGTTCTTGTTCATCCTATCTCCTCTACTTTCATTACTGGCCATTCTTTTGTCTCTCACTCGATTTTTTACCACCCTACCCAACATGCATGTCTACATAAGCCTTCTTCTCTTCTATCATGCAACTGCATGTTAGATGATCTCTCTCTTTCTTTGAATAACCCTTTGATCTCTTCTCCACACCATTTATTTTTCTGATTCCCCCCTCCTATGCCAGCAAACAACCCCTACCGTTCAGATGACCCTTTCATGAAAATTCTAAAACTCATCACGTACTTCTTTCACCTGTTTCCTTAACCACATATTATAATTCATACATTTTATATTCATTATTTTGGGACTTCCTTTCTGTCCAACTAATACATTATAGTCACATATCCACTCATCCCTCTCCAACTTATATCTGTTTTAACTTTTTCTTCAACCAAATGATGCCTTTAACGAAGTCTTCTCTCGCCTTTATATCTGTTGATTTACTCTTCCACCTACTTCGTCGTAATTTTCTCTTTCCCCTTTATACTCTTGAATTTATCATGGATTGCCTCCAATGAATCCTCTTTCCAACAATGCTTCCACAAGACTCCCTATTTTGATCTACTCCACATCTTTCCATGTCACCTACCAATGCATTCAAACCATCTAGCACATCCACCCTTTTTCATATTCTTCCAACCCAGCCAGATACTGCTGCTGACTTTTTTGAAAAGATTATATTTAACTCTCATTCTTCTCCATTCTTAGATCATATACTTTTGCCATCATAACCAATATTCTGCCACACTCAATCCTATCCATAAGATCCTTAAGCTGATGCATTTGCGCTTCATAGTCCTCAGCCATGTAGGCCTGGGTCTTTCAACTCTTCTAGTGCCTTGTGGAGATGACGAATGGGGAAGTATTGAATTAAAAGCTCAAGATAGAGTCGACTGGGGAAATCTAACCGAGGTCCTTTGCATCAATAGGCGTAGGAGGAGATGGTATTGATGATGATGCATTTGTGCTCTTCCGCCATTCTTAACTGTTCCCCAATTAGAGGAGAGTTCCAAGGCCTGTTTTATATTATGGGGATTCTATAAATAAGAAGTACAAAGTTACGTGTTGGTCGAGGAGATACCTTTTTATTTGCTATTAAAATATTTCATTTAAATTGCTAATTACTTCCCTTGTAATTTCCTTATTTCCTTTCCTCACTGGGCTGTTTTCCCCGTTGAAGCCCCTGGTCTTATATAATTTAGCATCTTGCTTTTCCAACTAGGGTTGTAGCTTAGCAAGTAAGAATAATAATAATAATAATAATAATAATAATAATAATAATAATAATAATAATAATAATAATAATAATAATTGCCATGGAGATGGCATCTGTTCATTTTCAATGACCCAATTCTAATACTAATACTGTATAACGGGTAATTTCCATTGTCCTCGGTTGCGATTGCCCATATGTCAGCGGGACATATATGCAGTATCTCGGTGCAATTTGTCCTTGACACAGAATGTCGAGGTACGTGGAACGTTACAGCTGATGAAGTGTCCCTTTTGCAAGACTGCTTTTATTACATCAAGGAAAAAGATCTTGTTGCGAGGCCATTCTCATATTCTCGTTACTGTGCAGTTGTCATTAACCAAGGTTAATGTGGTTTTATGTATGTATGTATATATATATATATATATATATATATATATATATATATATATATATATATATATATATATATATATATATATATATATATATGTATATATATATATATATATATATATATATATATATATATATATATATATATGTGTGTGTGTGTGTGTGTGTGTGTGTGTGTGTGTGTGTGTGTGTGTAGATAGATTGATAGATATGCGTTTGAGTGTGTGTGGGTATATATATATATATATATATATATATATATATATATATATATATATATATATATATATATATATATATATATATATATATATACTGTACACACACACACACACACACACACATATATATATATATATATATATATATATATATATATATATATATATATATATATATATATATACATATGTGTGTGTCTGTGAGTGTGTGTGTAGGCTACCTTTTACCATTTTAAGGATTGGTTGCATATCTCTCCGATTCTTAGGACGTAGTACAGGGTTTTTAACTGTATCCAATTTCACCATTATTATTATTATTATTATTATTATTATTAGCTAAGCTACAACCCTAGTTGGAAAAGCAGGATGCTATAAGCCCAGAGGCCCCAACAGGGAAAATAGCCCAGTAAGGAAAGGAAAATAGGAAAATAGAATAATCTAAGATTAACATTACAATAAATATCTATATAAACTGTAAAAATTTTAACAAAACAAGAGGAAGAGAAATAAGATAGAATAGTGTGCTTGAGTGTACCCTCAAGCAAGAGAACTCTAATCCAAGACAATGGAAGACCATGGTACAGAGGCTATGGCAATACCACTATAGTTGCCATCTACCATGTTTATAATTTACTGCCTCGGGTAATATACTAAATTTAATTGGAAGATGAATACCGTTTTTCCCAAGAATGCATGTTATTCGAATCTGATCAATAACAACGGTGTTATAATTACAAATCATTAGGAGACAATTTTACATAATACTTTGTATCATAAATGATATTGATCAGATGTAAGTGTACTTTTGTGTGGTGTTGATATGGGCTACAAATATCATTTGAAACTTTTTTTAGGGAAAAACGAAAAGAAAAAAATGCTGCTACTTAATACTTAGCGTCATTTTGATCTAGGAAGAAATTGTTTGATAGCCTACATAGCATACTTAATTGAATCATGAGCAAAAATTAAGTTGCAGATCTTCTTAAACGAAGAGCAGGCGAAGAAGAATAAACGGCTGATTTTTTATGACTGCTTGTTTTGGAATGTCGAAGTCACCAAACGACGAGTATGTTTTGTTTCGTGTTAATTTTAATGGTGTGCGAATTGTGTCAAATATCGTGTGCAGTATTTTAACCTACGGTTACTAGCCTGGAGCAAGCATCTCCTGTAATGTGGAGGTTGTGCAAATATAATCTGTAGGCTAAGCTAGACTGACGTGTTAGTCTCATCCCACAGAAGGTAAGGTTGCGGCTTTCCGAGTATCAACTTTTGACAAATTTCACCAAAGTTTATTCTGGTTGTTTTGACCCCAATGTGTTATGAGAGATTTACTTCACCCTACTGTCAACGAATTGAGACTTGTGGAGATGATAGCATTTTGTTGTTTCATTTGCTCAAGTGGTTTTGCTCTTTTTCAGTCTATTTAGGTTTTATTTATTTCATCTTATTTTATTATACTTTAAGTAGGTTTTGCTAAGATGGAAGATTGAATCCTTCAGATTTTGGGCAAAGGATAAATTTGCGTTTTAGATTTTGTTCACAGTTGTTTGACTTCTGGATTTCAGGGCTGTGCAAGTTGGTATTTTTCTTGACATCGGTGTAAGGATAAGTGTTCCTTCATGGTTCACTTAGTCTAAAACAATGGTTATGATTTCGTTTAAAATTGCTCTCACGAGAGGCAGAAGCAGGGGACAGTGTAAAATTATAGTTTAACACAGGACAAGATAACTAATAGAAAAATCAACTCTTCCTACAGTAAATAGTGTGCTTTAAACGAATTTGACCTTTATTTCCTCCGTAAATCAGCCGCTCTCCCGTTATCGTTCCCCTTTCCAACGGACAGGTGGAACCTGGAGATTTTTTAAATTGGGAGAACAGGGAAAAAACGCGATTATTTACGACTGAAATGAAGGTAAAAATCATTGTAAACGCATTATTAACTGTAAGAAAAACGGTTTGTCCCTTGACAAATTTTCTTGAGTAAAAATATGGATCTTTTTAGATTTGTTCAAACGACCACAAAACCTAATACACCCTACCTAACCTAACCTGGTAGTTTCCAGGTCACAGATCCAGTCAAAGGGACCCCCTCTCCCAGGATGCAGACATAGCCAGGGCTGACCCCCTTCCCATTTCATAGACCTAACCTGGGAAAGCCCCCCAACCCCCCTAACCAGGTCACAAACCTAGGCGGCTTGCAAGCACCCCGGACACCCCTTTCCCAGGTCACAAACACTAAATATAAATCAAATAATACCTTACCTAATTCCTTTATATGCACTAACACTATAACAAATAATGGCTTACCTTACATGTGGATACAAGTGAACTATAGGATGTAAACAAAAAAATTAGAAATAACTTGGGATCATAGAATGCCTATGTTCTGTATAATTTTTCATGTATTTATTATGCCTCTGAGAGAATAATATATAGAGAAGAAAAGGTTAGTTTTACCATAAATTATAGATTTCCCAGTAAATTTTCCCCACTCAAAACCCCCTCTTCCCACTAGGTGGCCCCATCACTGTATGCTATAAGTGGTACCTCTACATACGAATTTAATGCGTTCCACAACTGACTTCGGGTGTAGAAAATGTTCGGATGTAGAAACGAATTTTCCCATAAGAATACATTGAAATAGGATTAATCCGTTGTTGAGCCCAAAAACCTATGATAACTCCTTAATAAATTACTACACATAATTACACATGACAATATGCACTATAAATTAGATAGACATGTAAAAAAGAATAATTATCAAGAAATAATAAATAAGAAATGGGTTTTTAGCGTCACTTTACCTTAGAAAGTCCAGCGCAGGTGTCGGTCTTGCTACACAGAGAGGAGACGGACGGGCGGCGAGGAGGTAGAGAGGGTGACTACGATAAACGTACACTACCGTAACTTATTCTAACTTACACTAAGTGAACTTTAACCTAACTTAGCTTATTTATTTTTTTTTATTTTTATATTATATATTTATTTTTACATTTTCTTTTTTTCTTTTTGATGATTAATTTTAATCACTTTCACTCTCTACACTTAAAATTGATTGAATTTTTTTCTCTTCACTCTTTGCCGTTTTCTTTGAACCACTTCCTTCCTCTTCATCACGAGTTCGCTTCGTAGTTTTTTTTAAAGAAGATATCGATAGAAAGTTGCTTGGTACGGCTTTTCAGAATGTTTTGAAAATGAGTTAGGCAAACATCATCGAACTGCGCAACTATACGACAAACCTGCAATTTTTTTTAATGGTATTTGTCGATGAAGTCGACCACGTCTTGATATTTTCCTAACATCTCTTTTATTTGCGTTGAACCTAACTCATGTTCTACCTCCTTGATCCCTTCCTCGTCATCACTCATGTGCTCAAACATAGCATGGAGTTCCTTGAGCTCCTCTGTAGTAAGTTTGTCGTGATTTTCGGCGACGAGTTCCGTGATGTCATCTGCGTTGACCTCCAGACCCATGGACTTGCCAAGGGAGACGATTTCCTCTACGTCTTACGCTGCACCCACCACGGGATTAGGTTCGGGGTCAAATCCCTCGAAATCTCGGGGAGAAACTGCATCAGGCCACAGCTTCTTCCAGGCAGAATTGAGGGTTCGTCGAGTTAATCCCACCCAAGCCTGATCTATGATCTTCAAGCAGTGCACTATGTTAAAGTGGATTTTCCAAAATTCACGCAAAGTTAAGTTTGAGCTTTGCGTGACATTAAAGCACTGCTTGAATAGGTGCTTGGTGTAGAGCTTCTTGAAGTTCGAGATGACTTGCTGGTCCATGGGCTGGAGGATAGAGGTGGTATTCGGTGGAAGATACAGCACCTTTATGAACTTGAATTCTTCGAAGATATCATCTTCAAGTCCGAGGGGGTGAGCGGGTGCATTGTCAAGGCATAGCAGGCACTATAAAGCCAATTTCTGCTCATGAAGATACTTCTTCACAGAAGGACCAAAAACTTGGTTAACCCATTGGACAAAGAACTGCCTAGTGACCCAGGCCTTCGAGTTGGATCGCCAGAAAACATGAAGCTGGTCCTTATCCACATTCTGTGCCTTAAAGGCCCTAGGGTTCTCAGAATGGTAAACCAGTAAGGGCTTGACTTTAAAGTCCCCGCTAGCATTGGCACATAGGGCAAGAGTCAACCGATCCTTCATTGGCTTATGCCCAGGCAATTTCTTCTCTTCGGCGGTGATGTAGGTTCGACTGGGCATCTTCTTCCAAAACAGCCCGGTTTCATCACAATTGAACACCTGCTGCTCTACGTAGCCTTCTTCCTGCACGGTCCTTTCAAAGCTCTTTACAAAGTCAGCTGCAGCCTTTTTGTCCGCACTAGCAGCCTCTCCGTGGCGAACAACTGAATGAATCCCGGACCATTTCTTAAATTTTTCAAACCAGCCACGAGATGCCTTGAAATCGTCTGAGGAAGGTTCGGTTGAACTCTCCCCAGCATCACCCCCAGAGCTCGCTTTCCTTCAAGTCAGTGAAGATGGCGTGCGCTTTCTTGTAGATGATAGTTTCGGTGATGGTGTCGCCAACAATCTCTCTGTCCTTGATCCAGATTAGCAGAAGTCGTTCCATCTCTTCTATGACAGGGCTACAACGTTTTGAAATGATGGTGATCCCCTTAGAAGGTTTCACTGCTTTAATAGGTTCTTTCTGTTTCAAGAATGTCGAGATCGTCGACATATTTCAGCCATATTCTTTTGCAAGTTCACTCACGCAGACGTGGGCCACGCTCATGCTTTTCAATAATTTCTTGCTTTACTTCTAAAGAAAGCTTTTCCTTCTGTTCAATAATTTCTTGCTTTACTTCTAAAGAAAGCATTTCCTTCTTTCTTTTCTCACCACTACCACTTGCGAAACTAAGCCTTTTAGGACCCATGCTTTACGTAAAAAACCGTAAAAGGATGTACGTAAAAAATCACGATTAAAATACAGTTAATAGCAGAACGCACAGGGCACAACCACACGAAGCCGACGAGAACAGAGGAATGACCCAAGCCACGCTAATTGAGGGTCCCTCCAAGGTCGAAGTGCTGCCTTCTATCGGCGGAAATAAAAAATACATCTGGTGCTATGAGTACCATCTACGCGTACGGGTATTGTTTACTTCGGGTGTCGAAAAAAAATTCGGGTGTACAGTAGAGTAGGAACGTGTTCGAATTGTACTTCGCATGTTGAAAAATTCGGATACAACCAGTACGACGAAAATTGCTTACTTCGTGCCCTCCCTAACCTCCTACCCCACCTAACCTCACACCCCATCTTACCTCCTACCTCACCTTACCTCCTACCCCTCCTTATCTCCTACCCAACCTTACCTCATGCCCTACCTCTCCTCACACCCCCACCTCACCTCACCTCATGCCCCACCTCACCTCATGCCCCACCTCACCTCACGCCCTACCTTACATCCTACCCCACCTCCCCTCACATCCCACCTTACCTCACCCATCTATATCTCACTCCATACCTTACTCTACCTCACCTTACACTCTACCTTACCTTACACCCTACCTCACCTCACACCCTACCTTACCTCTCACCTCACGTCACCTCACCTCACATCACACCTTACCACACCTCACCTCACCTCACATCACACCTTACCACACCTCACCTAACTACACCTTACCTCCCCTAACTACACTTTACTCCTTGCCTTACTTTACCTCACTTTATACCCTACATTATCTCACCTTATACCCTATCTTACCTCACCTTACACCCTACCTTACCTTACCTTACCTCACACCCCAATTCAACTCTCTTCACCTCATCTCACCTCACCTCATCTCACCTCACACCCTACCTTACCTCACACCACACCTTACTTCACCTCACACCACACCTTACTTCACCTCACCTCACCTAACTACACCTCACTCCATACCTTACTCTACCTTACCTTACACCCTATCTTACCTCATTTCACACCCTACCTTACCTCTCACCCCACTTCACCTCACTTCACTTCACCTCACCTCACACCCTACCTTACCTCCTACCTCACCTCCTACAATACCTTACCTCACACCCCGCCTCACCTCATGCCCCACCTCACCCACTACCTTACCTCACACTCCACCTACCTCACACCCCACTTTACCTCATGCCCTCCCTAACTTCCTACCCAACCTTACCTCCTACCCCACCTTACCTCCTACCCCACCTTACCATCTTTCCTACCCCACCTTACCATCTTTCCTACCTTACCTGTCACCTCACCTCACACCACACCTTACATCACCTCACCTAACTACACCTAACTCCTTACCTTACTTTACCTCACTTTATACCCTACCTTATCTCACCTTACACCCTACCTTACCTCACCTTACACCCTATCTTACCTCACTTTACACCCTATCTTACTTTACCTCACACTCTACCTTACCTTACCGCACACCCCATTTCAACTCACCTCACCTCCCCTCACACCCTACCTTACCTCTCACCTCACACCCTACATCACCTCACACCCTACATCACCTCACACCCTACATCACCTCACCTCACCTCACCACACCTCACTCCATACCTTACTCTACCTCACTCCATACCTTACTCTACCTCACCTTACACCCTACCTTACCCCACCTTACACCCTATCTTACCTCACTTCACACCCTACCTTACCTTACCTCTCACCCCACTTCACCTCTCTTCACCTCACCTCACACCATACCTTACCTCACCTCTCTTCACCTCACCTCACACCATACCTTACCTCACCTCACACCCTACTTTGTCTATCACCTCATCTCACACACTACCTTACCTCACACACTACCTTACCTCACACCTCACCTCACCCACTACCTTACCTCACACTCCTCCTTACCTCACACTCCTCCTTACCTCACACCCTGCCTTACCTCACACCCTGCCTTACCTCACACCCTGCCTTACCTCACACCCGGCCTTACCCACTACCTTACCTCACACCCCGCCTTATCTCATGCCCCACCTCATGGCCTCCCTAACTTCCTACCCAACCTCACCTCACACCCTACCTTAACTCCTACCCCACCTTACCTCCTACCCCACCTTACCTCCTACACCACATTACCTCCCACCCCACCTTACCTCACCTCACACCCCACCTCACACCCCACCTCACCTCACCTCACACCCCACCTCACCTCACACCACACCTTACACCACACCTTACCTCACACCCAACATTATCTCACCACCTTTCCTTACCTCTTACCCCACCTCCCACCCCACACCAAAGGAGTTAGTTTGTTATGCATGTTGCATAAGACTTTACATGATTCTGACCATCCTTTGCATTCAGGCCTTCCTGGAGAGTACCATTCTGTTCGTAAAAGTTCTAATAGTCAAGTATTCTCCATCATAAGGCTTAATACTACACAGTATAATAATAATAATAATAATAATAATAATAATGTTTATTGGACAAAAAATATTTACATACAAAGATTTACAAAAAGAAAAAAAAAAGACTCAGTCCAAGCCCTTGTGGAGCAGAGCTCTTTGGGCAATAATACAACTAAAATAATATCATCAATTAAGTAAAAATAAAAAATAAAGTAAATATGGATATAGATATACAAAAGGTACGCATACATATACATAATCATATGTATACAAATAGATACATATAAATAAGATTCTTAGCCTAAAAATAAATGGAAATGCATATTTATGTGATAAAGAAGGATGGTATATGAAAGCTAATGGTATATACATTGAAAAACTGTAGATATTAAGCAAGAAACTCAGTAAAAGAATTAGTTTTACAAATAAAATTATTCTAAACAATGAAACATACTTGCGTTGTGGTTAGGTAGGCTTAATACCCAGATAACAGGAGATTTGTATATGATTTCTTAAAAGATCGAACTCTAAGCAGTGCCTTTAGATAAGCGGGCAGAGTATTCCAAAGTTTAATACCTTGGTATAGAGACGATTGCTCGCATCTATTAATATGTATGAAAGGAAGAGTTAAGTTTGAATTTCTTGTTCCATATGGATGGACTGATTGTTCCTGAATTATTTTCCGTCTTAAATCTGGAAATTTGTTCAAAATAAGTGTTTGGAACATCATATTCATTAAGGAGAGCTTATAAGTGTCTTCCAGCTTCAATATCGAGAGAGACCGGAAGAGTGGCGATGTATGAGCTAAGTAATCACTGGAGCTTATGATTCTTACCAGTCTTTTTTGAATTACAATTAATGGTTGCAAGACATTTCTACTACTACTCCCCCACGCCGTATTGCAGTAATTTAGGTGAGGAGATACTAACGAGTGATACAATTGTTTGAATCAGTGGAACTTCAAAAGTTCAAACTTGTAGCGAATTCTTTTATGTTGAACAGGCTGACATAAATCTCTTTTTATAGTTTATATATGGAAGATTTATTTTAGTGTTCTTAAAATATTTTATTTTATTTGTTCATTACTTCTCTTTTAGTTTATTTGTTCCCTTTCCTCATTTGGCTATTTTATCCCATTGGAGCCCTTGCATATAGTATCCTGCCTTTCCAACTAAGGTTGTTGGTTAGCTAGCATTAACACCTTACCTTTTCCTTTCCTCACCTCACCTTACCCAACCTACCCTCACCTTACCTAACCTACCCTCACCTTAAATTACCTACCCTCACCTTAAATTACCTACCCTCACCTTACCTCATCTTATCCCACCTCATCCCATTTCACCTACTTACATCTCACATCACTTTATATAATTTCATTTCACCTTAATTTACCTAACCTAACTTCACCTCACTTTACCTAACTTACCATCACCTTGCCTAACCTACACTCTCCTTTCTTTACCTTACCTCTCCGAACTTTACCTTATCTTCTCTCACCTCAATTTACCTTACATAACCTAATCTCACCTCACTTCACCTTACATAAATTAATCTCCCCTCACCTTACATAACCTAACATCACCAGACAAGTGTCTGCTTTGATTAACTGTTGGTGAGCAACATCAACCATGAGAGGGAAATGGGAGAGGAAATCCACACCAAGGATTGGCA
>NC_090754.1:79865151-79873380 GCF_036898095.1 Palaemon carinicauda
TATATATATATATATATATATATATATATATATATATATATATATATATATATATATATATACAGAGTATATATATATATATATATATATATATATATATATATATATATATATATATACAGAGTATATATATGTGTGTATGTATGTATGTATATCTCCCCTATATGATAAAGAGCAAATGTCTAACTTTATATATGCATATATATATATGTATATATATATATATATATATATATATATATATATATATATATATATATATATATATATATATATATATATATATACATATATATACACACACACACACACACACACACGCACTGGCATATACAGTTTGCTTAGTGTTGTCAGATGCATGAGTAAAGAGGAGAATTTGCAAGGAATACACCAGACTATTCGGTGTATGTGTAGGCAAAGAAACGAACCTTACTTAGAGAAGCTTTAACATCAAATTACTAAGGCAGTCCTTTAAAAAATCCTATAACTGGTGGTAGCATCTCAACGTGTGGCTGGTCTTTAACTACCTACTACCAATAATACTAAATTACTAATTTTAACGGTTTAAAAGGTCGCTAGTGAGGGGCAGAGACACGGGACAGTGATAATACTCTAGCCTGGCCTTATGTACAGTTGGAAACATGAATTTCTGGTACACCTCGACCTGAGGAAGTCCACCCATCACCTCTGCCATCTCATCCAACGGTATTTGTTTGGTTACTCTCCGCGCATTATTGGTGTGACAGGGTGCATTTCCAAAGCGAGTTGTGCCAGGAATTTCTGTCCAACTGTACATACGATCAGCGCCCAAGCCCCTCTCCTCCCAAGCTAAGACCATGGAAATCCAGGCAATGGATGCGGATGATTCAGCAAGTAGACCTACAGGCTCCCCCAAATCGCAAATCCTTAGCTCACAAAAGTGTTGAGGTTGTAGACACTACAGGAAATTATCGAGCTTGAGCAGGTCTCGAACCCAAGTCCAGCAGATCATCAGTTAGGAACGTATTCCAATAGCCTACTACAAGATAGATTTTCATGAATTTTTGAAAAGAGAAAATTGGAAAAAAGGGTATCGGGTCAATTATCTCTGTAAATAGATATTTAATGAAGTAGGGAACGTTTCCCACTCACAGGTTTAGTTTTTTAGTGACCAGAGTAGGAAGGGAGGACATAATGACACACATGTCAATATCTCCAATATGAAATTTTTTGTTATGCAGATGTCCACGGATGCATTTTACGTGGCAAGCATGACCTACATCGGGATTGCAAACCACATTGTATATATTTATTTAATTTTTTTTTTTTTTTTTTTGTGATTAGGGGGTCACTCCAATAGGGGTTTCGATTTCATGTGGTTTTAATTAAATGAGTGGTAAATATTTTAATTTTCTTATTTTTTATTTCTTTTTTCCATTGGAAGGGTGGGCCACTTCATTAGGTGTCTCCATTTCATGTGGTTTGAATTAAATGAGTGGTAAATTTTTAATTTTTTATTGAAGGGTTCACTTCATTAGGTGTCTCAATTTAATGTGGTTTTATTCAAGTGGTAAATTTCGATACATTATCAAATAATGGTTTTGAATTTAAATTCCGCTGTATAATGCTGTAATCTTGATTTCCTTTTTATGATTTAATATACTAATGTTCATGTTTAGAGGTAAACCGTAAAATTCTTGTATGTTCACTGAAATAGAAGATATCAAAAGACGATTACATGAAATAAAATTACGAATAATTCAGATTAGTTTTACATTTAGTTCATGAGTTGGTGTTTTGTTTCGCTCATCATTTTTTTGTGAATCAAAGACATATACATTATAATCGAAAACAGATTTCAATATTTTGTGAAGTCAGGTTAGATTATAATTCGTTCATTTCTAAAAATTACATAAGGTTTGTTTCACAAAAAACAAATTCAACTAAGATCTAAATGTGATTATCCTGTCCTCGCCGAAAGCATAAAGGCTCAACGTCAGCTTCAAAGAACAAACGACATTGTCACAGCACATAAAGAAGCATAATAGCGAGCACACGCTGTCAGGTGACTGACCCAAAATGACAGACTTGGCAAACAGCCTCTAGTCCCTATTCGTCTGAGTGGGAGAAGGATGTGTATTCATGGGCACTTCTCCTGACAGGCGATTTGTTGCATTTCTCCTCACTCATCTTCAAGATTTCCCTCTATTTGTAGGTTTAATTTTATCCGGATTCTTTTTAAAACAAACGTCAAGTGGTATTCGTTCTGATTTATAACCCTCTTCCCCGTCTCCCTCTTTTTTCGTTTACTTGTAAAGGTGCTTCTGTTAGATCACCTCCCATGTGTATGGGGATGTTTTTACCCTCGTATGACCTATTTATCCCAAGGGCCCTGGTGCCATTTGGCTCCAGAATTATTGACGCAAAAAGATAATTAACGTTCACACTACTATCACCCTATTTGCGTTTCTTTGAAGGGAAGTGAGGGAGATATTAAGATAGGAAATGAAATATGGCTGAACGAACGAAAAGGTGTTCTATCTTCTGTGTTTATTTTTGAAGTCTGTATCCCTTATGGAAGAAATGGGAGCTTACTGGGACAATCATTACATAGTAACTGCTCTATTCTAGTTTTCTTTGTCGAAACAAAACCTTGATTAAAGAAGTCCACGTGTATAAACCTCTTACGAACCTCAGCTTTTCGTGGAGACCATGAATACTACGTTTCTCAACATGTGGCGTGTGAAAAAAAGTATTTTTCGCTTAGTAATAATAGGATTACTATTTATGGTGAAATTGGTCGTACTACAAAGGCAGCACGGGCTTCTTATTTTTAGCCTGAGAGAGAGAGAGAGAGAGAGAGAGAGAGAGAGAGAGAGAGAGAGAGAGAGAGAGAGAGAGAGAGAGAGAGAGAGAGAGACGGTATTAACATGCTTTTTCATGTTGGGCAATCAAATGGGACTACGGTCTACCCAAAAACCCAAAGCAAAGTCCTTCAAAAAGGAATTAAGTGTGCTTACACCCATACAAAAAGGAAAAAAAAACACGTTAATTTAATAGAAGAAGGTAGGCTGGTATGTAGGCTCCCCCAAACCACTATCCCTAGCTCACAATGATGGTGAGGTTGCAGACACTACAGGAAACTATCAAGCTTTAGTGAGTCTGCAGGTGATAGTGCATTGATTGGGGATGATGGCAAGATGGCAGGATGGATGTGTTTAATAGTATTGACTAGAAGAGAGAGGCCGCACGCCATGACTCTTCGCTGCTGGGGGGAAGGACACTGGTGACTGGTACAACGCGAACCATGAACATACTATACCATGGTCTAAGCCATGTCAGGCAGGGCAGCCGGACGGGTGTACCGTCTACCCCGAAGTCAAAGTAAATTCCTTCAAAAACAAGGCAACTGTGCTTACCCCATTTTAATAGAAGAAGAGGAGGTGGGAGTAAATATGACCATAGTAAAGTAATTAGGGTAATTTCAAACGTCGGAGGAGGGAGTAATGGATCCTGACAACTTGTTCTGTCTCCCACTTCTCAACACTTTCTTCACTTTACGACGAGGTCTCTTTTGATGCGAGGCTATGCCTTCCCAGAGTTTTCATTGTATCGTGTTTGTTTTGCGTCTTTGCTCGACATCAAATGCTTTTAAAAGGAATATATATATATATATATATATAATATATATATATATATGTGTGTGTGTGTGTGTGTGTGTGTGTTTGTGTGTGTGTGTGTATGTATGTGTGTGTGTGTGTGTGTGTGGGCTTTTTCTTTTTTTATAGGTTGAAATATGAAAGTTTTAATTTTTCATATTGTTACCAGTTTTCTTTGTCTTGAAATGAATATTCTATCTAATAATTTAATTTACAAGAGAGCGGTTAGGGTTATGGTGACCTTGTGTTAGCGTCCTTGCCTGGTGATTGCCGGACTGGGGTTCGAGTCCCGCTCAGACTCGCCATTTCCTCTGGTTGCTGCAACCTCACCATCCTTGTGAGCTAACGATGGGGTGTTTGTGGGAGCCTATAGGTCTGTTTGCTAAGTCATCAGCAGCCATTGCCCGGCGCTCCTTGGTTCTAGCTTGGATGGAGAGGGGGCTTGGGCGCTGATCACATGTAATATGGTCAGTCTCTAGGGCATTGTCCTGCTTGATAGGGCAATGTTACTGTCCCTTGCATCTGCCATTCATGAGTGGCCTTTAAACCTTTAGTCTTCCTGAATGTCAACAGCCAGTTATTTAGCCTCAAAGGCTTTGAAGTAAAGATGGTATAGACAAAAATAAAATAAAATAAAAAGATAATTAAGATAGACATATGTCATGGAAAGAAAGATTTGGAAAATGGCAAATAGTAATATAAGAATAAATTGAATGCCATGAAAAAAGTATTGGAAATAATCCCCCCCCCCCCCATAAAGAAAACATCACGTGGACATATGTCATGGAAAGAAAGATTCGGAAAATGGCAAATAGTAATATAAGAATAAATAGAATGCCATGCAAAAGTATAGGAAGAAATCCCCCCCCCCCCATAAAGAAAACATCACGCGGACGGGCACATAGGTGTGATGCCAATAAGTCTCGTAGGACAGTAACCCCATTTGATGAGTCAGAGATGTACTATTATGATGCTGAAATCTCCTCTCTTTTTCTCTTGCGAATAATTTGTTCTTCCCGAGTACCTCCTGGGGTGCACTTGTCTTATCTCCCCTAAGTACAGAAAAAGATTTATTTATCGACAACGTGTTACTATACAGGGATCACCTAGTTTAGTGTTATCTTCATAATTGTGGGCACACGTGTTTTTTTTTTTCTAACTGAGCATGCGTAGGAGTGTTGGGCGAAATTTCCCCCCCCCCTCTCTCTCTCTCTCTCTCTCTCTCTCCTCTCTCTCTCTCTCTCTCTCTCTCTCTCTCTCTCTCAAAATAGTTACTATAAATCATTTTAATTTCTCACATAGCTTCAAAATTTTATTTTGTTGACTCTCTCTCTCTCGATCTCTCTCTCTCTCTCTCTCTCTCTCTCTCTCTCTCTCTCTCTCTCTCTCTCTAAAGTTCCTATAAATAATTTTGTTTACTCTCACAAACATAGCTCAAAAAATTGTGTGTTGTTAACACACACACACACTCTCTCTCTCTCTCTCTCTCTCTCTCTCTCTCTCTCTCTCTCTCTCTCTCTCTCTCTCTCTCTCTCTCTCTGAAAAGTTCTTATAGATCACTTTATTTTCTGTCACAGACATAGCTTTACAAATTGTATGTTATTAACACAGACTCTCTCTCTCTCTCTCTCTCTCTCTCTCTCTCTCTCTCTCTCTCTCTCTCTCTCTCTCAAATAGTTCCTGTAAATCATTTCATTTTCGCTCAAATACAGTTTCACAAATTGCATATATGTTGTTGTTGAATCTCTCTCTCTCTCTCTCCTCTCTCTCTCTTCTCTCTCCTCTCTCTCTCTCTCTCTCTCTCTCTCCTCAACAATATAACTTTTGAAGACCAGAGTTTAAGCATTCGGCGTTGGTCAGCCAAATGCTAAAGAAATTAGACACCATATGTCAAAGGCCTCTCAACTTGTAGCTGAAGAAATAAAATCTTGGTTTCACGAGTGTTCTAATCCTTGTAACAACAGAATCCACTTAATGAATGTTTAATTAACTATTTGATGCCTCCAAGATCTACGAATAAATTTATTATTATTATTAGTTTTATTATTATTATTGTTATTATTATTATTATTATTAAGCCTGGTTTGATATAAAGAATACATCTCTGAAAAGAAAGGTTTTGGATCTGTCATGAAATGTGGCTATTATTATTATTATTATTATTAAATAAATCATTTTGAAGTGGGTAAAATCTTGCAATGAAAAGATCCAACAGAGAAGGGGAAAATAAAAAAAAAAAAAAAAGAAAAAAAGCATTGGAGATTTCAGATACAAACCTGCATTGCCACAAATATGTAATTCAGATGTTTTGAAACGAAGATAGTGAAATTCAGATATAACTTCACCCGGATGACGAGGTTAATGACTTATAGTCTAATAAATACCTGTTAGCTTTCAATTGGTATTTAACTTTTGGAAACTCGCTAAATACCGACCAGTTTTGCATGACTTGAAAATGTGATATCATTAACTAGTGTTTAGTAAAATTTCTCATGCAATGCTTTTGTGCTGTAAAAGAAGTTTAAAGATCACACATGAGTGGCAATGCCCTAGTGGCTGATCATGCATTCATAGGATCAGTGCCCAAGCACACTAACCACCCATGTTAGGATCAGGGAGGGACAGGCAATGACTGCTAGTGACTCAGCAGGTAGACTTATAGGCTCCCACAAACCCTCATCCTTAGGTCACAGTGATGGTGAGGTTGCAGACACTGCAAGAAACTATGGACTCTGAGCGGGTGTCGAACCCCAGCCTAGCAGATCGCCTGGAAGGGACGTTTATATATGCTCATCATACATAAAGATTTTAAAAATCAACTTGGTTTGAGACATGGTGGTGTTAGATCCACACTATTGTGTTCTATGTCTTTCTCTACAATTGAAATGATAAATACTGTCCTTTTGATTAAAAACAACGATTTCATAAAATATATTGACTGAATTTTCCCCATTTTGGTAGTAGAGTAAGTGACTTTATGCAATAATTGCCAGCTCATTAGCCATCCAAAGTTTACCGATTACATGATTCAATATCAGTCGTTTTGTCAAGGGGCTCTCAACCACATTAGCTGTCATTTTGACATACAGAGAAGTCAGTTGTCAGGCGATGTAGATTTGTCAGCCAAATTACTCGCGACACCATTTTTTGTTTGTGATTTATTGATGTCCCTTGTCAACCTTCAGTGTTTGGCATCGTCAGTATATCATGCTATTTCAAAATGTTAATTTATACACGGGTGTCCTGGCTGCGTTTGTAATATCTTGAATATTTCCTCTTAATTATAATGATATTAGACGAAGTATTCAAACATTCAAAGGCATATTAATAATCAAAGGTGTTTTTTCATATTTATTTTGTTGTTCAATTGCCTTTTATATATTTAGAACGTCATTTAGTTATAGGTTTTCATCCTTATTTAGCAGCGGATTTAGATATTAATGCTTTTTTAGGCTTTATCCATTCATTTCATAGGTATGATTTTGTCAGCATTTTGTTTCAGTTACACACCAAAAGGTGTATCACGAGTTAATGAAAAATTTTCAGGAAATGAAAGAACAAGAATTTTTGAGTAGATGATATCAGAGTTCTCTTGCTTGAGGGTACACTCGGGCACACTATTCTATCTTATTTATCTTCTTGTTTGGTTAAGTTTTTATAGTTTATATGGGAAATATTTCTTTTAATGTTGTTACTGTTCTTAATATATTTTATTTTTCCTTGTTTCCTTTTCTCACTGGGCTGTTTTCCCTGTTGGGCCCCTGGGGCTTTTAGCATCCTGCTTTTCCAACTACGGTTGTAGCTTAGCAAGTAATGATAATGATATTATACGGTGACCTAAATTGTTAAGATGCCTTTGTCCGTTAAGTGATTATTTCAAATGACAGTTAACCATTATCACAGCTCTCAATCGACCTAGGAGAGCAGGTGGTGTCCATGTGGGAGGTCGGAGTAACCTACTGTATGGGGAGGGAGAGCAGATTGAGTAAATCACTTCAGAATAGTTACCAGGTGATATTTTTGATTTCAATCTTAAGGCCCGGTCACACCGCCCGAACGTTGCTGGAGCGTTCCTTGAACGGTAAGGATGTGGACCAAACCTTCGAAAATTTAATTTAACGTTTTTTACGTTCGGTCTTTATTAGGCTGTTGAACGTAGCACATCCTCGCACATTTCCTGAGTTTTCTTACACCTCTATTATGGAAGTTGCTAATTTATGCAATAAGGGTATTGCTATACAGGATGTCGAAAAGTTTCAGTCGCTTTTTTTTTTATTTAATAAGCTGTTAAAAAAACCCCGTAATTTTGATTAAGATAGAGCTACCGTAATTTTTACCCTACTTTGTTATTATCTTTCACAGGTTGGTGACTGTAATATCACTCTGCTACGCTTTCGACATCCTGTATACCAATACCCTCATTGCATAAATTAGCAACTTCCATAATAGAATTGTAAGAAAACTCAGGAAATGTGCGAGGATGTGCTACATTAAGCAGCCTAATAAAGACCGAACGTAAAAACGTTAAATTGAATTTTCAAGGGTTTGGTCTACCTCCCTACCGTTCAAGGAACGCTCCAGCAAACCGGGC
>NC_090754.1:79873880-79886380 GCF_036898095.1 Palaemon carinicauda
TCGGATACACTCTCTCTCTCTCTCTCTCTCTCTCTCTCTCTCTCTCTCTCTCTCTCTCTCTCTCTCTCTCTCTCTCTCTCTCTCTCTCTCTCTCTCTCTCTCTCTCTCCCCTACAACAAGAGCATTGCATAATTTGCTACAGACTTTTAAGCAATTGATTGAAATTCATAAGGTTTTCCTTGCAGCGTCGGATTCTCTCTCTCTCTCTCTCTCTCTCTCTCTCTCTCTCTCTCTCTCTCTCTCTCTCTCTCTCTCTCTCTCTCTCTCTCTCTCTCTCTCTCTCTCTCTACGTAATTGTGCACCTTGATTTAGAGTTAACTCTAACATGAATTTTTTCCACCAATGTTCAAAGTATTAAGCAGCCATTTCGAAAAGGCTCGTAATAGTTAAGTGGGATTGAGTGAGACCAATCTTGTACTTGAAGTTTCTTTATCAACTACACTGAAAAAAAAAGTTTCAAACTTGGAAACATGAAGGCTTCTTGTAAGTTCGATCTTTTGATTATTGTATTATTGTAATTTTTTAGTTGCTATAGATTTCATAGAAACTTCTGCATTAATATTGTTGTTTTACTATCATTCCTATAGATATAGTTTCAATAAATATTATCATCATCATAGTTGCCTTACCTTTATGATGATTTTTTACTTTCAAGAGTCACTTATTATTATTATTATTATTATTATTATTATTATTATTATTATTATTATTATTATTATTATTATTAACTATCTCGTGATTTCCGTTTAAAGGGCAGATGTCCTTAAAAGTAGACAGGTCTTTATTTTAGTTGAAATTTTAAGAACAGTGTGGAAGGGACACCTGCGCTCTTATTTCCACTCGGTCTGAGGAAAACGAAGAAAATAACTGGGAAGGAAACAATTAAATACAAGCGGAAAAGAAATAATTAAATTAGTAAGGAAGGAAAACAAAGAGATGAGCAGGGAATGAAAATTAATGAGGTTATAATTCATTTGAATTGACATGTTTTCCTTCCCCATTGAAGAAAGAAAGGACTGTTTTGAGAATTAGAGAAACTGAAACTTTAAGAGTACTGTTTTGAGGATTGAAGAAACTGAAACTTTAGGAGAGGAAAGTTTTGAGGATTAAGGAAACGGAATCTTTGAGAGAGGACCGTTTTGAGGATTAGGGAAACAAACTTTAAGAGGACTGTTTTGAGGATTAGGTAAACTGAAACTTTAAGAGAGGACTGTTTTGAGGATTGGGAAAACTGAAACTCTAAGAGAGGCCTGTTTTGAGGATTAGGGAAACTGAAACTTCAAGAGAGGAGTGTTTTTGAGAATTAGGGAAACAAACTTTAAGAGAGGACTGTTTTTGAAGATTAGGGAAACTGAAACTGTAAGAGAGGACTGTTTTTGAGGATTTGGGAATCAAACTGTAAGAGAGGACTGTTTTTCAGGATTAGGGAAACTGAAATTTTAAGAGAGGTGTGACGGCTGAGAGAAAGGTTATGACTCTAAGGCAGGATGCAATCAACTGAGTAACTTTATTAAAGAACACTCTCCATTATATACAAAACCTCAAGGCAACAGGAAATTACATGTTCGAGAAAATGACAATGTTAGAGAGGAAACACGCAGACATGTTTATTCTGGTTCTTTTTAGTGCGAGGGAAGAGCGCAGATATATACAAAATAATTTATGTACGATCGTGTGACACACGGTTGGTACATGGCTCCCCCCCCCCCTAAAAATTACATACTGTACATGTTAAATAGGACGCCCTGATCTAGAGAGGCGAACTGTAGGCAGGTCATCTGGCAGTAGATAAGCAGGTTTTAGACGATCAATGGAGACCCAGTCTTCTTTGCCTCGAATGTTTAGTAGGAATGCTTTCGGACTGCGTCGGATCACAAGGAAAGAGCCTGTGTAAGGGGGCGTTAGCGGTGGCTTGGTAGTGTCGTTGCGCAGGAAGATGTGCGTTGCAGAGTGCAAGTCTGTTGGTATGTGATGCTTCGCTGGGGGCTTGTAAGTCTGGCGGCATGGAGTAAATTTTCCCACGATGTGACGTATGCGCTGGAGATCATCGGAGGAGGTTGTAGACGGAAAAAAATTCGGCAGGGACGACCAACGGGTCGCCATACACCATTTCCGGCGTCAATGACCTCAGATGTCAGGATGCCTGAAAACTTTAAATAAATCAATCATACACCATTTCAGCTACCGAGACGTCGAGTGCGTCTTTAGGAGTGGTCCTTAGTCCCAGGAGGACCCAGGGAAGCTGAGTAAACCAGTTTGAATCCTTGCAGCGGGACATCAAAGCTGCTTTGAGGGTGAGATGAAAACGTTCAACCATTCCATTGGCAGCGGGGTTGTAGGCCGTTGTCTGATGTAGAGTGATGCCCAGGAGATTCGCTAATGATGTCCACAGTTGAGAGGTGAAAGTGGTTCCCCTGTCAGAAGTAATATGCTCAGGGATACCAAATCTTGCAATCCATCCAGAGAGTAAGGCAGATGTACATGAGGCGGATGTTGCAGTTTCCATGGGAATGGTTTCAGGCCAACAGGTGGAGCGGTCGATGACGGTAAACAGGTAATGATGTCCTTGTGATGTGGGTAGGGGGTCTACAACGTCGACGTGAATGTGTGCGAAACGATGCTGAGGTTGAGGAAAGGTGCCCACTCCTGAATCTGTGTGTCAATGTACTTTGGAAGTTTGGCAAGAAGTACAGGCGCGGACCCAATCCTTGGCATCCTTAGAAATGCCGTGCTAAATGAACTTCTTCTTCAGCAGCTGTGCAGTATAACGGCACGAGGGATGTGAAAGGCCGTGAATGAAATCAAACACCTGTCGGCGCATGGGAGCAGGAATCCAAGGTCGTGGTCTGCCAGTAATGACGTCACAGAGGAGGGTGGTGTTGGAGTCGGCGAGGGGGAAGTCTTCCCAACGGAGGGACGTACAGGATGCCCTACATGCTTGATATTCTGTATCCTGTCGTTGGGCTTCAGCCAGGGCGTTGTAATCCAATCCCAGTTGAACAGCAGCCAACGTGTTTCTTGACAGGGCATCGGCAACGGGATTCATTTTCCCAGGGACGTATTGAAGGGTGCAATTGTATTCAGCCACGGCGGAGAGATGTCGGTGTTGCCGGGCGGACCAGGCATCAGACTGTCGAGTAAAGGCGTGAACCAGAGGCATGTGGTCTGTGCAAATGACGAAGGGCGTACCTTCTAAGAAATGACGAAAGTGACGGACAGCCAAGTGCACCACCAGCAATTCTCGATCAAAGGTAGAATAGCCCGATTCTGCCTTGGACAGTTTTCTGCTGAAGAAGGCCAATGGGCAGGGCAAGCCGTTGACCACCTACTCGAGTACTGCACCAATAGCGACGTCGCTGGCATCGGTGGAGAGAAGGAGAGGGGCATGTGGGATAGGAAAAGTGAGAGCCGCAGCAGTTGATAGGGCCTTCTTTGCATTGCAGAAGGCTGCTTCTTGAAGGGGACCCCACTTCAGGTCCTTTGGCTTGCCCTTGAGAGAGGCGTTGAGGGGAGCAAGAGTGGCGGCAATGGCTGGCAGAAAACGGTGATAATAGTTGATCATGCCCAAGAACTCATGCAGAGCTTTGGCGGTCGAGGGCGCGGGGAAGTTCTGAACGGCTGCTACCTTCTCAGGGAGGGGATGGACTCCTTCAGGAGTGATGCGGTGCCCTAAGAACGACACTTCGTTGGCGCCAAAGGTACACTCGTCGTACCGGACTACAAGGCCGTTTTGTTGCAGGCGGTCGAGCACTCCTTTATATACAAAACCTCAAGGCAACAGGAAATTACATGTTCGAGAAAAGGACAATGTTAGAGAGGAACACGCAGACATGTTCATTCTGGTTCTTTTTAGGGCGAGGGAAGAGCGCAGATACAAGCATAATATATACAAAATAATTTATGTACGATCGTGTGACACACGGTTGGTACAGAGGACTGTTTTGGGGATTAGGGAAACAAACTTTAAGAGAGGACTGTTTTTGAGGATTAGGGAAACTGAAACTTCAAGAGAGGACTGTTTTCAGGATTAGGGAAACTAAAACTTTAAGAGTGGAATGAGATTAGGGAAACGAACTTTAAAAGAGGTCTGTTTTGAGGTTTAGGGAAACTGAAACTTGGAGAACTGTTTTGAGAATCAGGGAAACTGAAACCTTAAGAGGGGACTGTTTTGAGGATTAGGGAAACTGAAACTATAAGGTAGGACTGTTTTTCAGGATTAGGGAAACTGAAACTTTAAGAGAGGAATAAGGATTAGGGAAACAAACTTTAAAAGAGGACTATTTTGAGGTTTAGGGAAAATGAAACTTGGAGAACTGTTTTGAGAATTAGGGAAACTGAAACTTTAAGAGGGGACTGTTTTGAGAATTAGGGAAACTGAAACTTTAAGAGAGGACTGTTTTGAGGATTAGGGAAACGGAAACGTTAAGAGAGGACTTTTGAGGATTAGGGAAACGGAAATTTTTAGAGAGGACTGTTTTTGAGCATTAGGGAAACTGAAACTTTAAGAGAGGACTGTTTTGAGGATTGGGAAAACTGAAACTCTAAGAGCGGCCTGTTTTGAGGATTAGTCAAACTTGAAGAGTGGACTGCTTTTGAGAATTCGGGAAACAAACTTTAAGAGAGGACTGTTTTGAGAATTGGGAAAACTGAAACTCTTTGAGCGTCCTCTTTTGAGGATTAGGGAAACTGAAACTTGAAGAGAGGACTGTTTTTGAGAATTAGGGAAACAAACTTTAAGAGAGGACTGTTTTGAGGATTAGGGAAACAAACTTTAAGAGAGGACTGTTTTGAGGATTGGGAAAACTGAAACTCTAAGAGAGGCCTGTTTTGAGGATTAGGGAAACTGAAACTTGAAGAGAGGACTATTTTTGAGAATTAGGGAAACAAACTTTAAGAGTGGAGTGTTTTTAGGATTAGGGAAACTGAAACTTTAAGAGAGGACTGTTTTTGAGGATTAGGGAAACTGAAACTCCAAGAGAGGACTGTTTTTCAGGATTAGGTAAACTGAAACTTTGGGAGAGGAATGAGGATTAGGGAAACTCAAACATCAAGAGAGGACTGTTTTGAGGATTGGAAACTATAACTTTATGAAAGGGCTGTTTTGAGGATTAGGGAAACAAACTTTAAGAGAGGACTGTTTTGAGGATTAGGGAAACTGAAACTTTAAGAAAAGACTGTTTTGGTGATTAGGGAAACAAACTTCAGGAGAGGACTGTTTTGAGGATTAGGGAAACTGAAACTTTAAGAAAAGACTGTTTTGGTGATTAGGGAAACAAACTTCAAGAGAGGACTGTTTTGAGGATAAGGAAAACTGAAACTTTAAGAAAAGACGGTTTTGGTGATTAGGGAAACAAACTTTAAGAAAGTACTGTTTTGAGGATTAGTGAAGATGAAACTTTGAGAGGACTGTTTTGAGTATTGGGGAAACTGAAACTCTAGGAGAGGACTCTTTTGAGGATTAGGGAAACTGAAACTTTGAGAGACGGTTTTGAGGTTTAGGGAAACTGAAACATTGAGAGGACTTTCGAGGATTAGGGAAACTGAAATTTTGAGAGAGGACTGTTTTTGAGGATTAGAGAAGATGAAACTTTAAAGAGAGGACTGTTTTGAGGATTAGGGAAACTGAAACTTTAAGAGGAGGTCAAAGTTTCACAGGGAGAGTAACTAACATGCAGGGAGCATGCTTACGCCACTAGCGACTTCAATGAGACAGTTGCTTGTTGGGACTTGGGATGAATGTTACTGGTTTGCGAGGTTAATTACCATCGTTATTAGATTTTAGGTAAAATAATTCTACGGCATTCACTCACCTGGTTTAGTTTTCGGGATCTTATGACTTCTAATAAGGAAATGGTCTTCAATGTTCATAGCGTCCTTCAACAGATATCTGTTTGACGCTCTAGGTAAGGGTGGCAGGTTCAATTTTGCCCAGATTCTTGGGCATGATGTGCCTTAATATGATAGCGGTATTTTGAGATTTATTTCAGAAGCTGGTCTTCTGAAAGCTATTTAACTTTAATAAAGACAAAATTGTTTTTATTGTTTAAAATTGAATATCCTTTTTTTTCCTTTATAACAAATGATACCAGCGTCAATGGCCTTAGATGTCATGATGCCAGAAAACTCCAAATCAATCAATTAATCAATCCAGAAAAATTGGTTGGTTGGGAAAGGAAGATGTTTTTATCTGCTTGCAATTATTCACCTATTTGCAAGAAATCCAGCTAAAACACAAAACGCAGGCAGGAATAAACTCAACCCCAACCCAACTTCATCCTTGAAGGTAAATAGGAAAGTAAAAAGGAAAGTTCATTCAATGCATTATGAAAAGTATACTAAACGAGTTGTGGGTGTTGGGGACTTGTGGAAGACTTTGGGGGGTGTTAATGGGGGTGGAATTTGGCCAAGGGCCAGTCCTGAAGGGGAAGCCCCGTTTGTGCCTCGAGATAACCAGATTTATTCCTGCTTCTTGTCTCTGTCTCGGTGTAGTCGTCGTATCGGTCCTGGCAGATAGTTGCTGAGTATGAGGTCGTGATTACGGGTTCAATTCGTATTATATGAGTCTAAAGGCTGCAGGGTACATATTTATATGTGCTAAATTTGCATATTATTATTATTATTATTATTATTATTATTATTATTTGTTAAGCTACAACCCTAGCTGGAAAAGCAGGATGCTATAAGCCCATGGGTTCTAACAGGGAAAATAGCCCGGTGAGGATAGGGAATAAGGAAATAAACAAAAGGAAAAGTTAAAGAACAAGAACAATATTAAAATAAATCTTTTATATATAACTATAAAAACTTCAAAATAACAAGAGGAAGAAAAATTAGGTAGAACAAAGTACCGGAGTGTATCCCCAAGCAAGAGAACTATAACCCAAGACAGTGAAAGATACATGGTACAGAGGCTATGGCCCTACCCAAGACTAGAGAACAATGGTTTGATTTTGGAGTGCCCTCCTAGGAGAGATGCTTACCATAGCTAAAGAGTCTCTTCTACCCTTGCCGAGAGGAAAGTGGCCACTGAACAATTACAGTGCAAGTAGTTACCTTCCAGAGAGAAGAATAATTGTTTGGTAATTTCAAGGTTGTCAAGTGTAAGAGGAAAGAGCAGAATGTGTATAGAATAAGCCAGGCTATTCTATGTATGTGTCGGCAAAGATGAAATGAACAGTAACCAAGGAGAGGTATCCAGACAAAGGACCCAATAACTCTATAGCGGTAGTATCGCAGCTGGTGGCTAGTGCCGTGGCCAACCTACTGCCTACAATTACATATTTTCACGCATAAATACAATAAGCTTAATTATATTTGCACAGGAACATGAATGTGTGCTTTATATTAACTCACAGAGAGTCACACCTATGTACAGTTAGAATCAAAAGAACGCCGACACTCGGGGGAAATCTTTCGTCAGATGTCTCTAGTGTTCCCATGACAAAACGGACAAGGAGTTGCTCTTCTTACAACTTTTACGAAATGGGCGGAGCATTCTCAAACCTTAGCGAATCAGACAGTAAAGGGCCGTCTTTGTTAGCAGAAGTATACAAATCTTACAAATCGAGTTGCCATATTTCAATTCTGTAAAATCATTTAACGTCTCAACTTTTCAATACAAACACAAAACACACACACACACACACACACACACACACACACACACATATATATATATATATATATATATATATATATATATATATATATATATATATATATATATATATACTATTATTTTTCAATTGCTACTTTATTCGTAAGAGGGACCAAATAGACACTTTCCAGGGGGGGGGGGAGGGGGGTTCTCCTTCAACCCCTCCTTCCCCGGCCATTCCGACACTGAGCAAATAGGAAAGTCATTTCTGTTTTAGGGGTTGTGGAGACAGGCTGCTTGTAGACTCATGATACAGCCTGTAAGTTATTGTATTATTGCCTGAGATTTATTTGATAACAGTCAATGTTCTAGTAAATTTGGCTAACCTAATTCATTATTAGTTGATTTGCAAAAGATAGTAGCAGTAGAAAAAAATAGCTGCTCTTGATGGAAGGTCAATAAGTAACGAAATTTAAGTATTAACTTTGCATAATAGATAATCGATGATGGATATAATAGATACTGATGACTGCAAAGCACCTAAAATACAATCATAATTTATTATTTCGTATCGAAAATAACTTATATTGAGGAAGATGAGGACACTATCACATTCTGGCAAAGGGTTTAAAAAATTTGTTTTATTGACAAATCATAGTCTCAGAACAACATAATTTTCAGAAATTTTGTCATGAAACTATGATATACCTATTATCCCAAAATGAATTCTCCTATAATTTTTCCTGAAAATATACACGAATAGATGGCATAAGCACGAAAGGATTCCCCATTCTAATACCCTGATTGTAAGTTATCAATGATTATATAATTGCTAGTAGATTTATCTTGAGAAATTAAACAGCTTTGAGATCAAACCAACTTCTTATCAATTTTATGCACAAAGGTCTTATAATCTTGATTCAAATAGGCTTAGCTTTGTATGATGAATTCCTTATTTACAATAATCAAGTGCCCGAATTAGACCAGCTATGGGGTGCTAGATGTAGATATCTTGACCGGGTAAATAACGCAAGGTAGATGGGCGCTTAACAAGCGAAAAATGCATTACTATCCGTGAAGCTCTAGTTCGGGTTGTTCGAGCAAAAGCTATCCATACCAGCTCCTCAGCCTATCAGGGTATTAGTTAGACCACAATTTCTACAGCTGGTGCCGTGAGTAGGAGAAAGGAAAAACCAAATATTAAAATATCTCGGAAATAAAAGTTTGATTGTCCTTTTAATCACTAACTCATACAGCTGACGAGCGATACTTATGGACTCCTAAATATTTTCTCTCATTCTTTAGATTTTATTTCCTGAGCTTCTTCCTCTATCCCTCAATTCATCATTTAATATTTGTGTTTCTTTATATCATTATTTTTTCATTTATGTATTAAATATTATCTTTAAAATGAATGCCCTTCTAACTCGGTGATCGTCTTAGGGCGTCACTTTGGTTCTTAGCTTCTCACTGTGCCTCGATAAAAGAAATCTCTCCCAAGCGGCAGCAGAAACACCTTCACTTGACCATTCCAACTTGGAACTATTTGATATTTGTGTGACACCGAGACAAGATATTCATTAGTTGGATTCCGGAATAAGGCATTTGGAGATCTGTACTTTATTTTCCTCTATCTTAGTTTTTACAATCTCCATTGAAGTAAAAGAAAATTGCATTGTGAAGCATGCTTCCATGAATAAGTGGTGCCCCTCAGATTTTTTATACAATATATATTCCATTCCTCTATCATTATTCCAGTTAACGAAAATATATTAGTAGATTTTAAAGCAACTGGTTAAATTTTTACTACAGAGCATTTAAGGTATATAGAGGAGCATAAAATATAATGATAAAACTATATGCAGCCGGACAAATGTTGGTATACGGATCCTTAAGGAAGCAAATCTTCCACCCACCCAAAAGCAATTATAGTTATTTTCCCCCCAAATCACCCATTATTTGGATAAGCATTTGATTCTAACAAAATAGTCCCGCTATTTATATCCTGTAATAACTATCTCCAATTCAGTTTCGATAATTATCAAGTGAATAAAACACTTACGATAAAGATTGAATTAGCAATGTAGTAAACATTTCACTATATATGTTTAAGATTTTAGTTCAAATGGCAATGCTAATCCTTCAAGGCCAAGATAGCAGACGGTGAGATGACCAAGCTCAACAATGGGAATGTAAAATAAATGATGAATAAAGGGAAAGTGGCTTAGAGTTTAAAGACTGAAACGGCGCATATCCCTGAATCTGAAAAAAAAAATGGTAAATATTTCACAATAAAGTATCCTCAGGTATCACGAAATGTTACATTCAATGAATATCTATAAACTGTAAGTAGTTTTTAGCAGTCAATCTAGAATCTGAAAAATAACGATAAGCTTTTGGGAACATAATACAATCATTTCTATTGGAAACCTTGTATAATAGACAGACAATATTTTGATAGGCATAAATGTCTAAACAGGAGTTTATGTGCTGTTACATTACTTCACTAACTAGAGTAAGCTCAAACTTTTGGATCTCTCTCTCTCTCTCTCTCTCTCTCTCTCTCTCTCTCTCTCTCTCGCATTTCAATGCTTCCGCTAACAAAGACAGCCCGGGCCGTTTACTGTCTTTGATTCACCAAGGCTGGAGAAGGCTCCGCCCATTTCGTAGCAGTAGTAAGAGGAGCAACTCGTTGTCTGTTTTGTCATGGGAACACTAGAGACATCTGACGAAAGATTTCCCCCGACTGTCGGCGTTCTTTTGATTCTAACTGTACATATGTATATTTATTTCCTAATTTTATATTTCCGTGTTTATATATATATATATATATATATATATATATATATATATATATATATATATATATATATATATATATATATATATATATATATAAAAGTAATATATTGGGCAGGGCACCATTGGATCCTCCTTTTTGGTTACGGCTCATTTTTCTTTTGCCTACACATACGCCGAATAGTCTGGCCTATTTTTTCCATATCCTCTTCTGTCCTCGTACTCGTGACAATACTGAGATTACCAACAATTCTTCTCCTCCCAAGGGGTTAACTATGTACTGTAATTGTTCAGTCTTGATAAGGGTAGAAGAAACACTTTAGCTATGGTAAGTAGCTCTTCTAGGAGAAGGACACTCCAATATCAAACCATTGTTCTCAAGTATAGCCTCTGTAATATATAGTGTTCCACTGTCGTAGAGCAGAGTTCTCTTGCTTGAGGGTACACTCAGGCACACAAATCTATTTTATTTATCTACCTCTTTTTTGAAGTTTTATTTTTTTTATATATGAAAGATGTATTTTAATGTTACTGTTCTTAAAATATTTTATTTTAATTATTCATTACTTCTCGTAGTTTATATACCTTGTTTCCTTTCCATACTGGGCTATTTTCCCCGCTGTTAAGAGTGTCAACAATGTTCCCTCCTAGTTATAAAGTTTGCCACTGAATTATTTACTTAGAAATGCCTTTAGTTATTTTGCTGTAACAGGAAACCATTCGGTCAAGTAACATGGACGTTGGATAAAATGGAGGCACATAATTATCAATAACTTGAATAATGGTAAATACGAGAAATTTCACCAAAACAAGCTAAAAAATACTCCAATAATGCGAGTTGAAAACAAACATTACCATCAAAACGTTAAACTTTAGTAATAAAAATGCTAATCAAATCGTGAATAATCATCATAGGTATGCCGGGGTGTATTGATTTACACACTAAAACTGTGTAACGTCTCTGCCTGGTGTTTGCCAGTCGGGGGTTCGAGTCCCGCTCAGACTCGCTAGTTCCATTAGTGTCTGCAACCTTACCATCCTTCTGAGCTAAGGTTGGGGTGTTTGGGGGAGCCTATAGGTCTATCAGCTGAGTCATCAGCAGCCACTGCCTGGCCCTCCCTGGTCCTAGCTTGGGTGGAGAGGAGGCTTGGGCACTGATCATATAATATATGGTCAGTCTCTAGGGCATTGTCCTGCTTTCTATGGCAATGTCACTGTCCCTTGCCTCTGTCATTCATGAGCGACCTTTAAACTTTTAAGCCATAGACGTGATCAACTTAATAAAGAAGAATAAAAAATATTATTAAAAAAACTGATTACGCCGAAGTTCATTATCTCACGTGGTATACCTCGAGAAACTTCTCGCTGCAGGTGGTGGCATCTTCTGATAACTTTTTTTTCACGTTTTTAATGTCTCCTTTTTTATCTCTTAATCTAGCGCGAATACCTTCTGATAGCTGTATCTCGAATTCGTGTGACTTTTCCTGTAATATATGAACATCTTTCACATTTCAAGAGGTCCAATGGAGATAAGGGTTAAGGGTAAAAGGTCGAGGGTAAAAAGTTAAGAATTGATTATCTGATACAAGTACCTTATTCTACCCTTATCATTATAGCGAAGTTATTCATATATCGTATGAAGAATAGGGATACGCCTTTATAACGGCTCTTTCTTGTCCAGTCCCCATTTTCTAAACGATACCTTAAAAAACGGTAATTAACGTATATCAAAATTTCATATACTTGGAAATCCTAGTTCATTTTCTGCTATTCTTCTACATCTCTCTTCAATCTGTAGGCAATACTTCTAAAATTAAAAGTATTATTATTATTATTATTATTATTGTAATTATTGTAATTATTATTATTATTATTATCATTGCAATTATTATTATTATTATTATTATTATTATTATTATTACTTGGTAAACTACACCCTAGATAGAAAAGCAAAATGCTATAAGCCCAAGGGCTCCAACAGGGAAAAATAGAGCATGATTAGTCTTATAACTCCGCATCATGTTTCATTTTTTTTTTTTTTTTGCACCATATCTTCAGATATGTCTTTCCACCAACCACATGCTGCTACACCTGTCTCTCTTTT
>NC_090754.1:79888880-79898880 GCF_036898095.1 Palaemon carinicauda
TCATTTATGCTGGTGGATATTATTATTATTATTATTATTATTATTATTATTATTATTACTAGCCAAGCTATAACCCTAGTTGGAAAAGCAAGATGCTATAAACCCAAGGGTTCCAACAGGGAAAAATAGCCCAGTGAGGAAAGGAAACAAGGTCTTACAGGAGGGAAGGATCTGGACTCCAGCACTGGTACGTATCATTTTTCGAAATGAGGGGACTCTTAAGTTATATACATCAGAGAGTGGCTTAAGCACTTTATGTAATGATGCGATCTGCGCTTCTAGTATTGTGTTTATTCAACTGTGTGGTGGGAATAACGCAACTAGAATATCAATGACCGTTGACGTTTGGTAATGCGCTCAAGCAGTGTACTTCAAGGGTGCTTATGACGTTAAAGATGGTTACGTGATTGATAGCTGGTTTACTCAGACCAGTTTCTCCTTTCTGGTTCATAGTTGAACGCTAGTAGGAAGTAGATTTTTTTTTTTTACTGTATGTGTTTCTGTCTGGTCTTTCTGGTACATTTAATTGCATTTTTGGATCATAACAAAGTTACATAAACTGATATACATATATATATATATATATGCATATATACATATATATATATATATATATATATATATATATATATATATATATATATATATATATATATACATACATATATATATATATATGCATATATACATATATATATATATATATATATAAATATAAATTATATATATATATATATATATATATATATATAATATATATATATATATATATATATATAGAGAGAGAGAGAGAGAGAGAGAGAGAGAGAGAGAGAGAGAGAGAGAGAGAGAGAGAGAGAGAGAGAGAGAGAGAAATCAGTACTCAGTACTCAGTCAAAGTGTACCATCAAAATAATAAAGACCTGGAAGGGTCTCGGTGTAGTAATTTTCACTCACAACGGGAGTTACAAGATTTTCAAGACACACTCTCTCTCTCTCTCTCTCTCTCTCTCTCTCTCTCTCTCTCTCTCTCTCTCTCTCTCTCTCTCTCTCTCTCTCTGAACCTATAACATAGAAGTTTATAACCTTAGTTATTTACACAATGTTATCTCGAAGCTTCATTTCAGGAAGGAAATTTCAAGGCTTAAATAACTTGAGTATTGAGGAACTATATGATTTGATAGACACTTCAGCTCAAATTAAGTTTGATAGAAAATTCCAGATGCAAATTAGATTTACATATGCTTATATATGTGTATATATATATATATATATATATATATATATATATATATATATATATATATATATATATATATATATATATATATATATATATATATATATATATTAATTTATTTTATTTATATAGAAGTAGGCTACTTCTTATTACCTCATTGAAACGTGGTTTTTACCAAGATCAACAAAGCCTATTGAATTTTGTATTATCCCAGTTAAACTTGGTTGGATGAAATTCAACAAAGTCTATTGAAAAACAGGAATTACAAATCTTAGTACAAGTGCAAATTATTTAAGATGGACAATACTTACAAGTAAAGAGTCCAACCTAAAAATGAAAGGACACATTTTGCATAATAGTTACCGTATAATCCACATTGCACGCAAATGCATAGAAATTAGAATGGACTACTAGAAAATTTAACCTCTATTTTATAAACAAAAAGTATGAACAAAGTAATGCGTGAAATAGGATAAAACCCACAAAGGGGTTGTGATGGCCGATGTGGTAACGTCCTTAAGTGGTGAACGCCAGACTGGGGTTAGAGTCCCGCTCAAACTCGTTAGTTCCTTTGGTCCCTGCAACCTCACCATCCTTGTGAGCTAAGGAGGGGGGTTTTGTGGGAGCTTATAGGTCTAGCTGCTGAGTTATCAGCAGCTATTGTCAGGCCATTCTTGGTTCTAGCTTGGGTGGAGAGGGGGCTTGGGCGCCGATCATATGTAAATATGATCATTCTCTGCTAGGGCATTGTCCTGCTGGATAGGGCAATGTCACTGCCCCTTCCCTCTGCCATTCATTAGTGGCCTTTAAACCTTTAAACCCATAAAGATTCAAGAATAATTCAGTAACCCACGTGGATGAAAAAAAGATCTGGAGGAGGTTGGGAGTGAATATGATGGCGGAAAGGGGAGGGAGGGGGAGGGGCAAAAAAGCATTCTTAGACACCTCACTGTTGTGACGAGCCGAGAGAAGGTTGTGAACTCAAAGGCAGTATGAAAGCAACTGAGTTAATTTATTATAGAACACTCCTTTATATACAAAACCTCAAGGCAACAGGAAATTTCATGTTCGAAAGACACAATGTTACATAGGGGAAACGCAGACATGTTTATTCTGGTTCTTTTTAGTGCGAGGGAAGAGCTAAGATACAAGCATAATATATACAAAATGAATTATGTACGATCGTGTGACACACGGTTGGTACACTGTTTATAAGGAAAATACCAACCATTAATTTTTGTCCACTGGAGGATCAACATATTGTAATCAGTAGAAAAAATCCAATAACGGGTTTCATCACACAATTTTCTATTTTATTTTCTACGATGTCTATTTATATATTATATATATATATATATATATATATATATATATATATATATATATATATATATATATATATTATATATATATATATATATATATATATATTGTATATATATATGTTTGATGTGGTGTTCGAACGTGTGAACGGGGTATTTTTTTGTCGAACACTTTCGTCGAAAGGTTTGAAGAAAGTCTGTTCAAGCCTGACTTTTGTGGGCGGGGCTTCAATGTCCACAAACCTTATGCCTTTATGACTGACTCTGCCTCTTCGAACCGTTTGACGAACAGGTTCGACAACTGGGTTCGACGAACCGTTTGAGTGTGTAAACCCTGATTTACAGACGATCTCTCATTTCAAGAGATCGTAGAGACAGAACATTCATAATTTGGCAAATAATAAGTTTATGTTTAAACCGTTGTCAATTACTTATATCTGTAACAAGATTCTAATTTTTGCTTTGGTGGTTTGTTCTTTGAGTGTGACTGAAGTTGGTGAGATATGAATGGTTATATTGTTGATTCTCCTTTTCGTTCGTGGTAGAGGAATTTACAAATTACATTTTCATATTTCAGCAATTGTAGAAGGAGCTGTTAATGTTTGAGTAGTTAGTGAATAGTACAGTACTCCTAAAAGATAACTGATTTACCTAGTGTGCAAGTAGCTCTCTCTCTCTCTCTCTCTCTCTCTCTCTCTCTCTCTCTCTCTCTCTCTCTCTCTCTCTCTCTCTCTCTCTCTCTCTCTCGACAGTATGTATGGTTTTATATATATATATATATATATATATATATATATATATATATATATATATATATATGTGTGTGTGTGTGTATGTATATATATATATATATGAAGGCTACACACACACACACACATATAGATATATATATATATATATATATATATATATATATATATATATATATATATATATATATGTAAATAGTATATATATATATATATATATATATATATATATATATATATATATATATATATATATATATATATATATATATGTAAATAGTATATATATATATATATATATATATATATATATATATATATGAATATTATATATATGTTTATTTATATATATATATATATATATATATATATATATATATATATATATATATATAGTGTGTATATAATGGAGAGGTTAGTTCACCTAAAAGTGGGCTCCCCAAGGCACCAGAAGAGTTGAAAGACCCAGTCCTACATGGCTGAGGACTATGAAGCGTGAAGTAGATGATGAATGGAGAAGTACTGAATTAAAAGATAAAGACAGAGACGACTGGTGAAATCTAACCGAGGCCCTTTGCGTCACTAGGCGTAAGAGGAGATGATGATGATGCATATATACGTATATGTACACATACATACACAGACATATTTTATGATAGAAAAAGGAAACACACGGGTCGTAAAACACACGGGTCGTAAACATAAGTAAATTGTATTTTTTGTCATAAATTTCATTCTGAAGGAAACCTTGCTCATCCATGTAGCTTATCTCATTGTTTATTTAAAAGGCAAAGATACACACGTATATGTTTTACTTTATTGACTTCATTGTTATATGATTCTCAATGTAAATATATGCTTCTAAAATAAATTAGAGTTCTTTGAATTGATAATTTTGTTACCAAAGTAAAAATAATATTAGCAAAACAGAGATATGGGCAAAGTTAGATACACCAGATTAGCTTCCAAGATTGTTAACTATCAGTATAAATATTGGCTCGACTTATTGTATTGCAGTTAACTTTATAGCTACCAAGGGAGTATGCTTAATGGCCCGTAATTATTGATCGTGCCTTCCAGCACCTTTTCTCTGGAATGGTGCAAATATCACTTGAGTGTCGTTTATTCCAGATTTCTTTCAGAAATGTGTTAGGGGAGGTCCTTCACAACTCGGTGCCATTCATCTCGTATTATTTTTTTTCTAGTATTTGCAGAAAAAGTATTGAATTAAAAGCTCAAGATAGAGACGACTGGCGGAATCTAACCGAGGCCCTTTGCGTCAATAGGCATAGGCAGAGATGATGATGATACACTCCCACACCCACACTCACATACACATACACACACACACATATATACACACAAACCGCTAGACAGACAGAGTCAAATGCATAGATATATATCTGTACATAGTAGTCTTTCAACTGTGTTGTGTTGTTTAGCATCCATGAAGTGAACCTTCCTGATCCTTGCATGATAATCGACCATCTCTTTATACGTAAATATCGGGTATGCGTATCACAAACCTAATGATTTCACCCGTCAACAGCATCCTTATCACTGTAGTTGTTATTGCTTGTGAAAGTAGTGTTTACATCATTATTATCATCGTCCGGTTTAGCACAGATCTTCCCAGACAGTACCATCCTGTTGTTTGTAATACTAGATTATTATTATTATTATTATTATTATTATTATTATTATTATTATTATTATTATTATTATTATCCAAGCTACAACCCTAGTTGGAAAAGCAAGATGCTATAAGCCCAAGGGCTTCAACAGTGAAAAATAGCCCAGTGAGGAAAGGAAATAAGGAAATAAATAAATGATGAGAATAAATTAACAATATATCATTCTAAAAACAGTAACAACGTCAAAACAGATATGCCTAATCTATCATGGGGGTCAATACTACACAGTATTCTAGAAGTTTTATTCCATCTATGACCAAGTTGTGGAATAATCTTCCTAATCGGGCAGTTGATTCTGTGGAAATTCATAAGTTCGAACTTGCAGCGAATGTTTTGGTTTAATAGGCTGGCTAAGTCTCTATAGTTTATATTTGAAAGATCTATTATTATGATTTTACTGTTCTTGAAATATTTTATATAGTTCATTACTTCTCTTATAGATTATTTAGATCTTGATATCCTTTCCTTGGTGGGCTATTTTCCCTGTTGGTTTATGGCACCCCGCTTTTCCAACTAGGGATGTAGCTTAGCTATTAATAATAATAATAATAATAATAATAATAATAATAATAATAATAATAATAATAATAATATTATTATTATTATTATTATTGTTATTATTATTACTGATATTATGGTAATGATGATGATTATTATTATTATTATTATTATTATTATTATTATTATTATTATTATTATTATTATTATTATTATTATTATTATTATTATTACCAGTTGTAGCAGTTATCGTATCATAATCCAATAACTCTGGAATACTCTGACAATTTTGTGTTAAAGTTCCGGTGTAGCTGGCGAGTGTATTGGTGAATGTCTGAGCTACAAATGGGCTTTTTTTTTTTTTTTAATGTCGCTAACTTGGTCCCAGTCACGTAGCAAGAAATTAATCATTATTCAGGGTGCCTCATCATGCCTGCTCACCATCTCGATTTGCTCAATATGTGGTACTTGACCTGATGTATTGCCTATCTACCACACATTACATGCGCATACATACATACACACACAAGCATATACATTCAAATACACACATACATACACACAGAAATAATCATCATTATCATCATCTCCTCCTACGCCTACTGACGCAAAGGGCGTCGGTTAGATTTCGCCTGTCGTCTGTATCTTGAGCTTTTAAATCAATATTTCTCCATTCATAATCTGCTACTTCACGCTTCATACTCCTCAGCCATGTAGGCCTGGGTCTTCTAACTCTTCTAGTGCCTTGTGGAACCTAGTTGAAAATTTGGTGAACTAATTTTCCTTGTGGAGTGCGAAGAGCATGCCCAAACCATCTCCATCTACCCCTCACCCTGATCTTATCCACACATGGCACTCGAGTAATCTCTCTTATTGTTTCATTTCTAATCCTTTCCTGCCATCTAATTCACAATATTCGTCTGAAGGCTTTGTTCTCAAATCTACAAAATCTGTTGGATATTGTTTCATTGGCATACCGCGACTCATTTCCATATAGTAACCCCGATCTTACTAAACTGATATATAGCTTGATTTTTATATGTAATTTCATGTGGTTTGATTTCCAAATTTTACTTAACCTAACCATTGTCTGATATGCCTTTTTTCAATCTTTCATCAAATTCAAATTCTAAAGATCTTGTATTAGAGATCATAGTTCCCTAAGTATTCAAACGATATTTCATCTTCCATTGCATATTCCGTTCTCACCATCACTGTTTTTCTTCTATTTATCTTGAATTCAACGTCATGTGATATTTCATGCATTCTGGTAAGCAAGCATTGTAAATCCTTTAGTGTTCTGCTAATAAGAACAACGTCATCAGCATACTCTAGGCCAGCTAATTTCCTGTTATCAATCCAGTCCAATCCTCCTCCACCATCCCCAACTGTTCTATGGATTACAAAATCCACGAGGAGGATTAACTACATAGGAGATAACACATTCCCTTGGAGTACTCCATTCTTCAATGGAAATTCATTTGATAGGGCTCCATCAACATAAACTTCGCACTTGCTATCTTCATGAACACAATCAAATTTACATATTTAAGAGGAACTCCATAATAACGCAGGACTCTCCAGCTAGTAAACACAATCAAAGGCTTTTTCATAGTCCACAAATGCCATCAAAAGTGGATCTCTATATTCTAAACATTGCTGTACAACATGTCTTGAAATGAAAATTTGTTCAGTGCAACTTCTACCTTTTCTAAATCCTGCTTATTCATCTCATAGCTTTCATCAATCTTTCTCTCTATTCTCTCTAGAATACGCATGCTATATATTTTCGTGACAACTGACTTAGGTGTGATGCCTCATATACAGTATATATATATATATATATATATATATATATATATATATATATATATATATATATATATATATATATATATATATACATATATATATATATATATATATATATATATATATATATATATATATATATATACACACATATATGTATATAAATATATGGGTGTGTGTGTTTTACGACATATATATATATATATATATATATATATATATATATATATATATATATATATATATATATATATATATATACATATATATATATATATATATTTATAGATATATATAGAAATATATATTTACATATACATCTACATCTACAGTATACGTACACTCATATTGCACACAGCTAAACATCCTCGTTACCAAGGTCCACCCGGTCTAATAACTTCAAGTCTACATCGATCTGGAGTTTACTCATAATTTCTTCTTCTTCTTCCTCCTCCTCCTCCTCCTCCTCTTTTGAAAAGCTATAAATTGTATGCATCATATTCTATCTTCATGAACTGACCACAGCAAAATTTTCATCCTTCTTTTCAATCATGACAACATTTTTAACATATATCTGTATCTATGCATATAATTTTCTCACTTTTTCACACCACAGTGTATACAGTGTTCAGGGAAATTTTATTTTTTCACTTTTCCCGTCCATTCACATAGAAGACATTTTTATTTTAAATTCGTAACAATTCCTTCATACGTCTCATTTTTAAAATCTATTTTTATGTAAATCTTTTGCAAAGATTGTACTCCCTTTCATTCTTAACCTTAACCTATTTTGTAATTCAACTCTCATTATTCCCGTACCTTTTATCCCTATTATCTTGATGTTTCAGGTTTTTTTTTCTTTAGTCTTCCATTTATTCGATTGTAATTACTAAAGAGATGTATTTACAATAGGACCAACAATATCTACTTAAGATTCTTCAAGTTGTTCCTACAGATGGGTCAGTTATAAAAGAACCTATAGAAATCGTTTTAGGTTCCACTTATTCTCTTCTTACTAACCGATTTACTCTCTTTTCTATTACACAATAATAGCGTATAGGCTCCAAACATCAGATATTCCTTACATCATATACAGCATTTTCATCAATCAGTGTTGAAGAGACATCTTTAATTTCCCACCATTAAAAGTGTTAATTACTATGTACTCATAATACACATCGTAAAACTCATGTTTTAATCTTAGCCACCACAAAAACGTATCATCTCTTAATGAATTCTTTTGAGTGATTATTAGCCCAATTCTACCTACTGTACCAACCGTGCGTCACACGATCATACATAGTTCATTTTGTGTATATAAAGTATTATGCTTGTATCTTCGCTCTTCCCTCGCACTAAAAAGAGCCTGAATAAACATGTCTGTTTTTCTCATTGGTAACGGTGTCTGTTTTTTAACATGAAATTTGTTGTTGCCTTGAGCGTTTGCATATAAAGGAGTGTGTTCTATAATAAACTCACTCAGTTACTTTCATCCTGTCTTTGAGTCACAACCTTCTCTCGGCCCGTCGCACCACGATTGCTTATACATATCTAGGTTAAAGTGAGCTTTGATTGTCACGTAATAAATCAGTTTTATATAATAATATAAGAAAGGTCTCTCTCTCTCTCTCTCTCTCTCTCTCTCTCTCTCTCTCTCTCTCTCTCTCTCTCTCTGGCTTCGATGGTTGCTCTGCAGTACTTTATTGTTTGCTATAGCCTTAGGATATAGGTCACTCACTTTGTAGCTTTATGTGTCTCGGTATATTTTTTTTTCAAGCAGTTGCTTGTATGTAGATTTCCACTGTTTACTTTTACACCCTATCGGATGACTAAACATGAGATTAGATAATCTTTTTATCTTCAAGAGTTATCATTTCTGTTGTGTAACTGTATTATTATTATTATTATTATTATTATTATTATTATTATTATTATTGTTGTTTTTGTTATTATTATTATTATTATTATTATTATTATTACTACCTCCGCCAACATTGTTGGAAGGAGGTTATGTTTTATCTCCTGTTTGCGTGTGTGTGTGTTTTTTTTTAACAGTTTCCTGGCCACAATTTAGATCATAATAAAACTTGTAGGGATTAACTGTTATGGGAAAAGCTGGAAATACTCGAATTTTGGAAGGTCTAGGTCAAAATTCAAGGTCACGGTCAATCAAAATGTCCAATTCGTGACTTTTAAAATTTTAGGTGTGATTCTCGACAGCAAATTTACTTTTGAGAAACACATTAGGTCTGTGACTTCTTCAATTGCATAAAAAAGAGGCTTATTGAGAAAGTCTTACAAGATTTTCGGTGATCAATCTATTATGAAGAAGTGTTTTAATTCTTTCATTCTACCTTGTTTTGAGTATTGTTCTCCTGTCAGGTGTTCAGCTGCTGATTCTCATCTTAATTTGTTGGATAGAAACTTACGGTCTATTAAATTTCTTATTCCTGATTTAGATATTTATCTTTGGCACCGTCGTTTAGTTAGTTCATTATGCATATTGCATTAGATCTTTCATAACTCTGACCATCCTTTACATTTAGATCTCCCTGGACAATTCTATCCTGTTCGTAATACTAGGGAGGCAGTTAATTCTAATAGCCAGGCCTTCTCCATCATGAGGCTCAATACTACACAGTATTCTAGAAGTTTTATTCCAGCTGTTACCAAGTCGTGGAATGATTTTCCTAATCGGGTAGTTGA
>NC_090754.1:79903880-79923784 GCF_036898095.1 Palaemon carinicauda
ATGATCAGAGGTAAGGCAAAACAAAAACAAATGTGAGATATTATGACTGAAAATTCCATTTGATTGGGACGTAACACAAATATTGGGATAAAATCTTGATTAGTTATTTCCTGTTTTCCTCAGTTATTTTTGTGTGTATCAGTGGTAGATGAAGTGTCTTGGAGGATGGAAAGTATTGTGAATTTAACTTAGTCTTTGAATGATTTTTATAATTTTGTGTTAGTTTCTAAGGCATAAAACTCTCCAACAGGCTCTTTACGGTCACATTCTAGGCACCTATAGGTCTATCTGCTAAGTCATCAGCAGCATGGGTGGAAAGGGTTCTTGGGTGCTGATCATATGTACAGTATATATGGTCAGTCTGATTCTAGGGCATTGTCCCGCTTGATAATGCAATATCACTGTCCTTTGCTTTTGCCATTCATGATCGGCCTTTAAACCTTTAAATTGCACGAGAGGAATCCCGTGTTACATGGAATTGTTTCGGCCCGTTGCGGTTGAAATTAGTGTGAGTTTGTTTGTTTACATTTGCATATTATCCTTGAACAATTAAGTTCGGTAGGAGACGTTTTTTAGGACAGTCCAATGTGGCACACTCAGTGATATTGGAGGTGGTTCCAATAAGCTAATATATGAATCAAAGTCAACATTATAAGATGTGTCTACAGATTTATGCGGAAATTACTGGTTTTCTTATAGGTAAGCTTGTAACGGGATGATGAAACTCAATAAGGGCGATGTTTTAAGAAGGAAAAGGATGAAAAATGCTTAAAGAAATATTCACGTCAGTGTCACTGTTTTGAAGCTATCACATTCCGTCATCAATGATCATAAATTAGGAAGATTTGCTTTTGCTCGTTTGCTTTTCAACTCGAAATTGATTTTTTTTTTAATTAAACATTTCGGTTTACTTTATCTTTATTTTGATATACTTCGGAACGGTGCCATTGCCTCTTGTATCCCAAACTTATACAATCTTTTTACCTCCACCAACGAAGTTAGGAGGAGGTTATGTTTTCGCCCCTGTTTTTTGTGTGTGAGTCCAGCTTCCTCGCCACATGTATTAAATATGAACCAAATTTTAAGTCTCTGTGACGACGATGTCCAAACTTATGGCCGATTACGTGAATTGGACATTTTGCTTGCCTGTGACCTTCACCTTTGACCTTGACTTTCCAAAATTTGACCATTTCCAGCTTTTAATATAACAGTTAATCTCTGCAAATTTCATTACTCTATGATTAAAATTGTGGCCAGGAAGCTGTTCATAAACACACACACACGCACACAAACGGCGTGAAACATAACCTCCTTCCAGCTTCATTGGCGGAGGTAATTAAGAACAAATATTTAGATAAATTACTTGAACCACTATTGGTTATACCATATAAAACTAGAAAGGTATTTTGAAATACCAGAACTTTGAAATTCTGCACTGGCTTAACGTTAAGGAATTCAACTCTCGTCTTGTGATCCCAGCTTACATATGACAATCTAGAAGTGTTTATCTGTGGATTTTATTCACCAGTTGTCACGTATGCTTCAGCCAGAGTGACTTCTCACGTTTCAATACTGTGGTTCAAAGTTCGCCTTGATATTTATGAAGTTCCTTTATCGTGTTTGTTTTCTTATGACGGCTCTGAGTGATGTTGATGGCGACCTACAGCAATTTTAAGCAAACAAACATGGATTTCTTGAAACTATTCTTTGCTTTAAGTTTCTCCAATGCTCTCTCTCTCTCTCTCTCTCTCTCTCTCTCTCTCTCTCTCTCTCTCTCTCTCTCTCTCTCTCTCTCTCTCTCTCTCTCTCTCACACAGATTAGTTTACTTCTCAGTTTTGACGATTTGCGAATGCTTAGATAGTTGAAATCCCATATTAATGTATACAGTATATGCACACGAATGTATATATATGTATGCGTATATGTATGCACGTACGTGAATATAAACACATCTCTCTCTTTATATATATATATATATATATATATATATATATATATATATATATATATATATATATATGTATGTGTATATATACATATATATGTGTATATATATATATATATATATATATATATATATATATATACACGTATATATATGCATATATATATGTATGTATATATATATATATGTATATATACACATGTATATATATGTATATATATAATATATATATATATATATATATATATATATATATATATATATATATATATACAGTGTATATATATATATATATATATATATATATATATATATAAATATATATATATATATATATATATATATATATATATATATATGTAAATATATATATATATATATATATATATATATATATATATATATATATATATATATATATATATATATATATGAGAGAGAGAGAGAGAGAGAGAGAGAGAGAGAGAGAGAGAGAGAGAGAGAGAGAGAGAGAGAGAGAGAGAGAGTGGGCATTCACATACAGATACTCCCGCTAGAGAGTTATGGGGTCTTTTGACTGGCCAGACAGTACTACATTGGATCCTCCTCTCTGGTTACGGTTCATTTTCCCTTTGCCTACATACACACTGAATAGTCTGGCATATTCTTTACATATTCTCCTCTATCCTCATACACCTGACAACACAGATTACCAAACAATTCTTCATCACCCAAGGGGTTGTCGCACTGTAATTGTTCAGTGCCACTTTCCTCTTGGTAAGGGTAGAAGAGACTCTTTAGCTATGGTAAGCAGCTCTTCTAGGAGAAGGACACTCCAAAATCAAACCACTGTTCTCTAGTCTTGGGTAGTGCCATAGCCTCTGTACCATGGCCTTTCACTGTCTTGGGTTAGAGTTCTCTTGCTTGAGGGTACACTCGAGCACACTCTCCTATCTTATTTCTCTTCCTTTTGTTTTGTTAAAGTTTTTATAGTTTATATAGGAGATATTTATTGTTGTTACTCTTCTTAGAATATTTTATTTTCCTTTTTTCCTTTCCGCACTGAGCTATTTTCCCTGTTGGAGCCCCAGGGCTTATAGCATACTGCTTTTCCAACTAGGGTTGTAGCTTAGTAAGTAATAATAATAATAATAATAATGTAATTGTTCAGTGGCTACTTTCCTCATGGTAAGGGTAGAAGCAGCTCTTCCAGGAGAAGGGCACTCCAAAATCAAACCATTGTTCTCTAGTCTTGGGTAGTACCATAGCCTCTGTACTATGGTCTTACACTGTCTTAGGTTAGAGTTCTCTTGCGTGAGGGTGCACTGGGCCACACTATTCTATCTAATTTCTCTTCTTCTTGTTTTGATATTTTTAAAGTTTATATAGGAAAAAATATTTTAATGTTATTGTTTTTGTAATAAATGTTACTACTGTTCTTAAATGATTTTATTTTCCCTAGTTTCCTTTTTCCCTATTGGGCCCCTAGGCTTATATCATCCTGCTTTTCCAACTAGGGTTGTAGTTTAGGAAGTAATAATAATAATAATAATAATAATAATAATAATAATAATAATAATAATAATAATAATAATAAATGCATACAAAAGCCATATACATATATATTTAACAAGTAGAACTTCTTTTTTTTCTTTTACTTAGGTTTTTATCATACCTATTGTGTAAATGCACTAATATATACCGGGTCTTCTTTCCTTTTAATTATATAGATTTCTTATTATAGTCATGATAATGCATTTTAAATCAATAAGTATATTATTTTGCTTGCCTAACACCAAAAGCACTCCCTTTATTCTTTGTGGTTGTGGTGGCCGATGTGGTAACGTCCCTGACAGGGTGAACGCCTGACTAGGGTTCAAATTCCGCTGAAACTCGTTAGTTTCTATGATCACTGCAACCTCACCTTCCCTTTTTAGCGAAAGATAGTGGTATAGGGAGCCTATATGTCTATCTGCTGAGTCATCAGCAGCCATTGCCTTGCCCTTCTTGGTCCTACCTTGGGTGGAGAGTGAGCTTGGCCGTTGATTATATAAATTTATATATGTATATATAATTTATGTATATATATATGTATATATATAAATATATATATATATATATATATATATATATATATATATATATATATATATATATATATATATATATATATATATATATATATATATATATATATATATATAAATAAATATTTTGTCATTCTCCTGAGCATTGCCCTGCTTGATTGGGCTATATCACTGTCCCTTGCCTTTGCCATTCATGAACGGCCTTTAAACCTACCAGTCATGTTTTTTGTCAAATTTCGGGACCGCATTCCGCAAAACTGCGGTCATTACTATAACCGTTACTACCTGAGAGAGGAATGCGGTAGGGAACAATAGATTGGTTCCTTCAATTTTGTGGCATTCGGTGATTTCGAATCGATAAGGGTATATGGGATTAATGGCGTCAACTTGTCTGTAATCTCTTAAATTAATAATATATGTGAAATTTTCTTGGTTAGAGGATTTGAAAATGAAATATATTACTCACTCTATTTCGAGTCCGCCAAGCACTTTTTTGAAACTTAGGTTTTTAGCTGTCTGTCGGTTTACATACACACATGATATATATATATATATATATATATATATATATATATATATATATATATATAAATATATATATATATATATATATATATATATATATATATATATATATATATATATATATATATATATACATATATGTGTGTATACAGTATATATGTATACATAGATAGTAAGATTAGATCAAATTTTATTTATAAAAAAAAGTGATAATAAAATGACTTAACGAACCAGAGGTTTGCGCTCTATTGAGTTCCCATCTAGTTGTTATTGTTATTATTATCATTATTTTTTTATTATTATTATTATTTTTATTATTATTATTACTATTATTATTATTATCATTATTATAACCAGCGATAGCAACGAATAAAGTATAAGGGATATCTAATAGGAAAGTAACGCATTTGCTCGAAAATATTTGCTTTACAAAAGGACTTTGATCCAAGACTAGCAGCCAAAGACTAATTCGCCGTACTCTTCAATAATACTTTTAAACATCAGTAAGTTATTTACTTTTGCTATTTTAAATGGAAGGGGGTGGGAGAGATGTAGGTATGGGTAGAAAGGGGTCGAGCTTGTAAAATTGTACTTATTTTGATTGCAAGAGTTTTCTGTGAAGTCAATATCTCATGTGAATTCTGTCCTATTTTTAGATGATGATTTTGTTATTTGGATAATCATGTTCCTGTTTTATGGCCTATTGTATTTTGACACCTTATGATGCAGTGGCATTTATTATTGACCTGCATTTTTCTATAGTTTAAAGGTCGCTCATGAATGGCAGAGGCAAGGGACAGTGACATTGCCCTATCAATCAGGACAATGGCCTAGAGACTGACCATATATCATATGATCAGCGCCCAAGCCCCCTCTCCACCCAAGATAGGACCAGGGACAGCCAGGCAATGGCTGCTGAGGCCTCAACAGATAGACCTATAGGCTCCTCCAAACCCCCCAACCTGAGCTCACAAGGACGGTAAGGTTGCAGACACTAATGGCACAAACGAGACTGAGCGGGACTCGAACCCCCGACTGGCAAACACCAGGCAGAGACGTTACCAATGTCTATCAATGTTGGCCGAACGTCAGCATGTCTTACAACATACCTTACTAACAGTATTTTCGTACGTCTCATTTCTCTAATTATTTATCCATCCAAAAAAGTTAACTACACTCGATTTTTTTAATGAGGTGCATTTGGACTCGCAGGGGTGCCCCTTTAGATCAGAAAAGTTTTCTAATAGTTGATTGGTTGGGCAAAATAATTCTAACCAATCAGCTAGCTGGAAACATTTCCGAGCTCAATCAGTTAACTACTGCAATGTAATTGTTCAGTGGCTACTTTCCTCCTAGTAATGGTAGAAGAGAGACTTTAGCTATGGTAAACTGCTCTTCTAGGAGAAGGACACTCCAAAATCAAACCATTGTTTTCTGGTCTGGGATAGTGCCATAGCCTCTGTACCATGGTCTTGCTTGAGGGTACACTCGGGCACACGATTCTAGCTTTATTTTCTTTTTCTTTTTCTTTAAATGATCTGTGCCTAATTTCATTCTTTAGAATTCATTCACCTTCTGTGAATGTTTGTTTGTGAATGTGTTTGAAAGAGAGAGAGAGAGAGAGAGAGAGAGAGAGAGAGAGTCTGTTTCTCATTATATTTGTAATGTATTTTTGTGCAGGCATGTGTTTGAGAGAGAGAGAGAGAGAGAGAGAGAGAGAGGAGAGAGAGAGAGAGAGAGAGAGAGAGAGATTTTTATATCTTTAATGCAGTTTTGTGCATGTATCTGTTAGAGAGAGAGAGAGAGAGAGAGAGAGAGAGAGAGAGAGAGAGAGAGAGAGAGAGAGAGAGAGAGAGATGTAGATATTTTGAGATTTGAGTAGTCGGTGACATAAAGGGTTCAATAATACTTTTAAACATCAGTAAGTTATTTACTTTTGCTATTTTAAATGGAAGGGGGTGGGAGAGATGTAGGTATGGGTAGAAAGGGGTCGAGCTTGTAAAATTGTACTTATTTTGATTGCAAGAGTTTTCTGTGAAGTCAATATCTCATGTGAATTCTGTCCTATTTTTAGATGATGATTTTGTTATTTGGATAATCATGTTCCTGTTTTATGGCCTATTGTATTTTGACACCTTATGATGCAGTGGCATTTATTATTGACCTGCATTTTTCTATAGTTTAAAGGTCGCTCATGAATGGCAGAGGCAAGGGACAGTGACATTGCCCTATCAATCAGGACAATGGCCTAGAGACTGACCATATATCATATGATCAGCGCCCAAGCCCCCTCTCCACCCAAGATAGGACCAGGGACAGCCAGGCAATGGCTGCTGAGGCCTCAACAGATAGACCTATAGGCTCCTCCAAACCCCCCAACCTGAGCTCACAAGGACGGTAAGGTTGCAGACACTAATGGCACAAACGAGACTGAGCGGGACTCGAACCCCCGACTGGCAAACACCAGGCAGAGACGTTACCAATGTCTATCAATGTTGGCCGAACGTCAGCATGTCTTACAACATACCTTACTAACAGTATTTTCGTACGTCTCATTTCTCTAATTATTTATCCATCCAAAAAAGTTAACTACACTCGATTTTTTAATGAGGTGCATTTGGACTCGCAGGGGTGCCCCTTTAGATCAGAAAAGTTTTCTAATAGTTGATTGGTTGGGCAAAATAATTCTAACCAATCAGCTAGCTGGAAACATTTCCGAGCTCAATCAGTTAACTACTGCAATGTAATTGTTCAGTGGCTACTTTCCTCCTAGTAATGGTAGAAGAGAGACTTTAGCTATGGTAAACTGCTCTTCTAGGAGAAGGACACTCCAAAATCAAACCATTGTTTTCTGGTCTGGGATAGTGCCATAGCCTCTGTACCATGGTCTTGCTTGAGGGTACACTCGGGCACACGATTCTAGCTTTATTTTCTTTTTCTTTTTCTTTAAATGATCTGTGCCTAATTTCATTCTTTAGAATTCATTCACCTTCTGTGAATGTTTGTTTGTGAATGTGTTTGAAAGAGAGAGAGAGAGAGAGAGAGAGAGAGAGAGAGAGAGAGTGTCTGTTTCTCATTATATTTGTAATGTATTTTTGTGCAGGCATGTGTTTGAGAGAGAGAGAGAGAGAGAGAGAGAGAGAGAGAGATTTTTATATCTTTAATGCAGTTTTGTGCATGTATCTGTTAGAGAGAGAGAGAGAGAGAGAGAGAGAGAGAGAGAGATGTAGATATTTTGAGATTTGAGTAGTCGGTGACATAAAGGGTTCAATAATACTTTTAAACATCAGTAAGTTATTTACTTTTGCTATTTTAAATGGAAGGGGGTGGGAGAGATGTAGGTATGGGTAGAAAAGGGGTCGAGCTTGTAAAATTGTACTTATTTTGATTGCAAGAGTTTTCTGTGAAGTCAATATCTCATGTGAATTCTGTCCTATTTTTAGATGATGATTTTGTTATTTGGATAATCATGTTCCTGTTTTATGGCCTATTGTATTTTGACACCTTATGATGCAGTGGCATTTATTATTGACCTGCATTTTTCTATAGTTTAAAGGTCGCTCATGAATGGCAGAGGCAAGGGACAGTGACATTGCCCTATCAATCAGGACAATGGCCTAGAGACTGACCATATATCATATGATCAGCGCCCAAGCCCCCTCTCCACCCAAGATAGGACCAGGGACAGCCAGGCAATGGCTGCTGAGGCCTCAACAGATAGACCTATAGGCTCCTCCAAACCCCCCAACCTGAGCTCACAAGGACGGTAAGGTTGCAGACACTAATGGCACAAACGAGACTGAGCGGGACTCGAACCCCCGACTGGCAAACACCAGGCAGAGACGTTACCAATGTCTATCAATGTTGGCCGAACGTCAGCATGTCTTACAACATACCTTACTAACAGTATTTTCGTACGTCTCATTTCTCTAATTATTTATCCATCCAAAAAAGTTAACTACACTCGATTTTTTTAATGAGGTGCATTTGGACTCGCAGGGGTGCCCCTTTAGATCAGAAAAGTTTTCTAATAGTTGATTGGTTGGGCAAAATAATTCTAACCAATCAGCTAGCTGGAAACATTTCCGAGCTCAATCAGTTAACTACTGCAATGTAATTGTTCAGTGGCTACTTTCCTCCTAGTAATGGTAGAAGAGAGACTTTAGCTATGGTAAACTGCTCTTCTAGGAGAAGGACACTCCAAAATCAAACCATTGTTTTCTGGTCTGGGATAGTGCCATAGCCTCTGTACCATGGTCTTGCTTGAGGGTACACTCGGGCACACGATTCTAGCTTTATTTTCTTTTTCTTTTTCTTTAAATGATCTGTGCCTAATTTCATTCTTTAGAATTCATTCACCTTCTGTGAATGTTTGTTTGTGAATGTGTTTGAAAGAGAGAGAGAGAGAGAGAGAGAGAGAGAGAGAGAGAGAGAGTCTGTTTCTCATTATATTTGTAATGTATTTTTGTGCAGGCATGTGTTTGAGAGAGAGAGAGAGAGAGAGAGAGAGAGAGAGAGAGATTTTTATATCTTTAATGCAGTTTTGTGCATGTATCTGTTAGAGAGAGAGAGAGAGAGAGAGAGAGAGAGATGTAGATATTTTGAGATTTGAGTAGTCGGTGACATAAAGGGTTCAATAATACTTTTAAACATCAGTAAGTTATTTACTTTTGCTATTTTAAATGGAAGGGGGTGGGAGAGATGTAGGTATGGGTAGAAAGGGGTCGAGCTTGTAAAATTGTACTTATTTTGATTGCAAGAGTTTTCTGTGAAGTCAATATCTCATGTGAATTCTGTCCTATTTTTAGATGATGATTTTGTTATTTGGATAATCATGTTCCTGTTTTATGGCCTATTGTATTTTGACACCTTATGATGCAGTGGCATTTATTATTGACCTGCATTTTTCTATAGTTTAAAGGTCGCTCATGAATGGCAGAGGCAAGGGACAGTGACATTGCCCTATCAATCAGGACAATGGCCTAGAGACTGACCATATATCATATGATCAGCGCCCAAGCCCCCTCTCCACCCAAGATAGGACCCAGGGACAGCCAGGCAATGGCTGCTGAGGCCTCAACAGATAGACCTATAGGCTCCTCCAAACCCCCCAACCTGAGCTCACAAGGACGGTAAGGTTGCAGACACTAATGGCACAAACGAGACTGAGCGGGACTCGAACCCCCGACTGGCAAACACCAGGCAGAGACGTTACCAATGTCTATCAATGTTGGCCGAACGTCAGCATGTCTTACAACATACCTTACTAACAGTATTTTCGTACGTCTCATTTCTCTAATTATTTATCCATCCAAAAAAGTTAACTACACTCGATTTTTTTAATGAGGTGCATTTGGACTCGCAGGGGTGCCCCTTTAGATCAGAAAAGTTTTCTAATAGTTGATTGGTTGGGCAAAATAATTCTAACCAATCAGCTAGCTGGAAACATTTCCGAGCTCAATCAGTTAACTACTGCAATGTAATTGTTCAGTGGCTACTTTCCTCCTAGTAATGGTAGAAGAGAGACTTTAGCTATGGTAAACTGCTCTTCTAGGAGAAGGACACTCCAAAATCAAACCATTGTTTTCTGGTCTGGGATAGTGCCATAGCCTCTGTACCATGGTCTTGCTTGAGGGTACACTCGGGCACACGATTCTAGCTTTATTTTCTTTTTCTTTTTCTTTAAATGATCTGTGCCTAATTTCATTCTTTAGAATTCATTCACCTTCTGTGAATGTTTGTTTGTGAATGTGTTTGAAAGAGAGAGAGAGAGAGAGAGAGAGAGAGAGAGAGAGAGAGTCTGTTTCTCATTATATTTGTAATGTATTTTTGTGCAGGCATGTGTTTGAGAGAGAGAGAGAGAGAGAGAGAGAGAGAGAGAGAGATTTTTATATCTTTAATGCAGTTTTGTGCATGTATCTGTTAGAGAGAGAGAGAGAGAGAGAGAGAGAGAGAGATGTAGATATTTTGAGATTTGAGTAGTCGGTGACATAAAGGGTTCAATAATACTTTTAAACATCAGTAAGTTATTTACTTTTGCTATTTTAAATGGAAGGGGGTGGGAGAGATGTAGGTATGGGTAGAAAGGGGTCGAGCTTGTAAAATTGTACTTATTTTGATTGCAAGAGTTTTCTGTGAAGTCAATATCTCATGTGAATTCTGTCCTATTTTTAGATGATGATTTTGTTATTTGGATAATCATGTTCCTGTTTTATGGCCTATTGTATTTTGACACCTTATGATGCAGTGGCATTTATTATTGACCTGCATTTTTCTATAGTTTAAAGGTCGCTCATGAATGGCAGAGGCAAGGGACAGTGACATTGCCCTATCAATCAGGACAATGGCCTAGAGACTGACCATATATCATATGATCAGCGCCCAAGCCCCCTCTCCACCCCAAGATAGGACCAGGGACAGCCAGGCAATGGCTGCTGAGGCCTCAACAGATAGACCTATAGGCTCCTCCAAACCCCCCAACCTGAGCTCACAAGGACGGTAAGGTTGCAGACACTAATGGCACAAACGAGACTGAGCGGGACTCGAACCCCCGACTGGCAAACACCAGGCAGAGACGTTACCAATGTCTATCAATGTTGGCCGAACGTCAGCATGTCTTACAACATACCTTACTAACAGTATTTTCGTACGTCTCATTTCTCTAATTATTTATCCATCCAAAAAAGTTAACTACACTCGATTTTTTTAATGAGGTGCATTTGGACTCGCAGGGGTGCCCCTTTAGATCAGAAAAGTTTTCTAATAGTTGATTGGTTGGGCAAAATAATTCTAACCAATCAGCTAGCTGGAAACATTTCCGAGCTCAATCAGTTAACTACTGCAATGTAATTGTTCAGTGGCTACTTTCCTCCTAGTAATGGTAGAAGAGAGACTTTAGCTATGGTAAACTGCTCTTCTAGGAGAAGGACACTCCAAAATCAAACCATTGTTTTCTGGTCTGGGATAGTGCCATAGCCTCTGTACCATGGTCTTGCTTGAGGGTACACTCGGGCACACGATTCTAGCTTTATTTTCTTTCTCTTGTTTTGTTAAAGTTTTTATAGTGTATGTATGAAATATTTATTTATTTTGGTGTTATTGCTGTTCTTAAAATATATTATTTTGATTGTTAGTTACTACTTTTGTAGTTTCCTTATATCCTTTCATAACTGGATTATTTTCCCTGTTGGAGTCCTCGGGCTTATAGCATCTTTCTTTTCTAACTAGTAATAATAATAATAATAATAATAATAATAATAATAATAATAATAATAATAAAAAGGCACCCATGTTAGTCAGTGCAAATGCGCCTCATTAAAAAAAAATTGAGTTGTACATATTTGACCCGGTACACATTCACCCTTAATTCTTGGCATTGCTTCTGTGGCTTGTGCGAGAGACAGGTGCTGTTACAACAGTCGTGTTCAAGAGTAAGGAAATATTTTTTATTGCTCGGACCATGGAAGCAAATTCCTTCTTGTTTTCTCTAATTCAAATAGATTTTGTACCAGTTTGGCCGTTTATCCACGAAATGGTTTTTATAGTGCGTGTCCTTGGGATTTAAATGATCTGTGCCTAATTTCATTCTTTAGAATTCATTCACCTTCTGTGAATGTTTGTTTGTGAATGTGTTTGAAAGAGAGAGAGAGAGAGAGAGAGAGAGAGAGAGAGAGAGTCTGTTTCTCATTATATTTGTAATGTATTTTTGTGCAGGCATGTGTTTGAGAGAGAGAGAGAGAGAGAGAGAGAGAGAGAGAGAGATTTTTATATCTTTAATGCAGTTTTGTGCATGTATCTGTTAGAGAGAGAGAGAGAGAGAGAGAGAGAGAGAGAGATGTAGATATTTTGAGATTTGAGTAGTCGGTGACATAAAGGGTTCTCTTGCTTGAGGGTACACTCGGGCGCAATTTTTTGTCTTATTTCTCTTCCTCTTGTTATTTTAAGTTTTTATAATCTATATATGAAAGATCTATTTTAATGTTGTTACTATTCTTAATACATTTTATATTGTTCATTACTTCTCTTGTAGTTTATTTATTTCCTTATTTCCTTTCCTCACTGGGCTATTTTTCTCAAATAAATTGCCTTCCACTTTCTTGAGGCTAGATTCAGGAAAACTTTTATATCAGTCTACTCTTCTTCTTTTTCATATCGTATTTTTGCAGACTCAAGAGGTCGCCTTTTTATAATTGTTTTCTCGTTGAACAATCTGACTACTACTAAATTGAAATATCCTGTATCAGATTTTTTGGGACCTTTGCTCTCAGTGGTTGTGACGGGGATTATTTTCACCTTGAATTTAAAGTCATTCACTTAAGATTAGATAGGAACTGACCCGGATACTTTGGTAATTAGAGGGGCACTCAGTAGAGCACAGACCTTCACCGCTGCAGTTTATTTCTCGACCTTTTGCTCGACCGAGACCTTGACTTTTGACCTTAACATGTTTTAATTGGCGTAGATTTTCATACATTCAAATATGAGCAAAGTTTGAAGTCTCTGTTACAACGATGTCCAAACTTATGGCCTATTACGTGAATTGCATATTTTGCTTGACTGTGACCTTGATCTTCTAAAATATATTAATTTTCATCTTTTTACATAACTGTTAATACCTGCAAGTTTCATTACGCTACGATTAAAATTACGGCCAGGAAGCTGTTCACATATACGCCCACAAACAAGGTGTAAAATATAACCTCCTTCGAGCTTCGTGGGCGGAGGTAATTAGGACAACGTCCATCTAGCTGTGAATCCTCATCTAATTAAAACCTTGGACAATATTTCATATTTTTCTGTTGAAAACTCAGATTTTGGTTGGATGCTGTGAAGAGAAAATGAGGCAGAGGTAGAAGAGCAGAAGAGGTAAGAACTTGGAATAGAAAATCTTAGAAACAGTTTAATTGTAAGAGAAAATCTATCCAACATGGAATCGAACGCTCTTGTTGATCACTGGCCTAAAGGGGAAAGTGTAAGGAAGTGAAGTGAAATGAAGTGAAGTAAAAGGAAATGAAGGGAAAGCTTACATAGCCAATATTTACTAGATATAAGAGTTGAATATCAAGGGATTGAAGTCTATGTGAAATTCTTTGAAAGTGGCATGAGTGGTAGTGGATCAGGGTAGCGAGATAGGACCTATTTGCAAATAATCACCAAATAATCTTCATTGTTACTCAAGTTAGGTTTCGTTTTCTATTAAATAGCAAACATGATGTAATGAGTAACTAAATAGTTCTGTAAAGCTTGCTTGCTTACCAGAATGCATGAAATATCACATCAGGTTGGGCTCAAGATAAATAGAAAAGGACATGATGAGAACGGAATATGTAATGGAAGATGAAATATCCTTTGAAGGAGAATGGATTAATGAGGTAGAATCATTTAAAAATTTAGGAGGAACTTTGATCTCTAATACAGGGACTTTAGAAATAGAGTTTAGTGGAGGATTGGAAAAAGAAAATCAGACAATGGCTAGGTTAAGTAAAATTTGGAAATGAAATCGCCTGAAATTGCATACAAAAATCAGGCTAAATATGTTTAGTGAGATCGGTGTTACTGTATGGACTGATTCATAGTATAACAACAAAACAATATCCAACAGATTTTGCAGATTTGAGATCAAAGCCCTCAGAAGAATATTGGGAGTTAAATGGAAGGATAGAATTAAATATGAAACAATAAGAGAGATTACTCAGGTGCCATATGTGGATGAGATCATGGTGAGGGGCAAATAGAGATGTTTTGGTCATTCTCTTTGCACTCCCCAAGAGAGATTAGTTCATCAAACATTAAACTGGACTCCACAAGGGACTAGAAGGGTTGGAAGACTCAGGCCCACATGGCTGAGGACTATGAAGCATGAATTAGATGATGATGAATGGAGAAGTATTGATTTATAAGCTCAAGATAGAGACGACTGGGGGAATCTAACTGAGGCTCTTTGCATCAATAAGCGTAGGGGAAGATGACGATGATATATATATATATATATATATATTATATATATATATATATATACATATACATATACATATACATATACATATACACGTTTTCCACCATATCTTCCAATCTTGGTTTCAATTCAGTCGAAGAATTCTCTGTAATCCGAAGAGCTATCGATCACATTCGTTGTGTATAACGTTCATCAGGGGTCGGTCATTAGCTGGAAATAGGAAAACGAAACTAATCTAATAAAACTTGACCTAGTCTATCCGTTGTTATGAAAGGAGAGTTTGCAAATGTGCAAATATGAAAAAAGAATTAGGTCAAGACGTCATTGTTGTTAGTTTCTCTATAGCAAAATCATAAATGACATTAATGCTTTTTCTTTGGTTCTCGACTTTTTTTTTTTTTTTTTTTTTTTTTTTTTTTTTTTGTTACTTAAAGGCTGAAAACTGTTAAATCTCACGTTACTTGTACAAAGCGATCATGGTGGTCAAAAGAATATTTTAGTTCCCATAATCGAATGAACAACAAAGGTTTTATTGACAAAGTCTTAATTCTCCTTCAGGTACATAATGGCAGGTTTGTATAAAAAAAAGTTCCCTTTTCGAAAGTAAAAATAGATTGATAATCTTGTTGAATAACAATTAGGTTAGTGATTTTGTAAAATAGTACACGGCTTCATAATGCCCTCTATGAATTAGTATTACGCTAAAGGACATGTAGGAAAATGAATTTACTGTTAAAATACCGAATTTCTATTTTACGAGAGACTACAAAACTTGGCTTTGCTTTTGTTTTCTGCCATTCTGTAGTTAGGAAATATTATTATTATTATTATTATTATTATTATTATTATTACTTGCTAAGCTACAACCCTAGTCGGAAGAGCAGGATGCTATAAGCCTAGGGGCCCCAACAGGGAAGATAGCCCAGTGAGGAAAGGAAATAAGGAAAAATAAAATATTTTAAGAACAGGGAATATATTGGTATCCTTGACAGTAAGGCATTTGTTAACGGAATGCCCCACGTATAGCACAGAAAGAAATAGATATCTGTCTGAGGCTCGAAGTGAAGATGGCAGGTTCATCCTTGCCAATATTCTTGGACATGATGTGTCGTACTATGCTAGCTGTATTTTTAGCTATATTTCAGAAGCAGTTCTTCTGAAAGGCATTCAACTTTTATAATGATATCTTTAGGTTTTATGGTTTTAATGAAATTTTCTTTTATTCTTTATTTATAATAAATGATATCGGCGTCAATGACCTGACCTTAGATGTCAGGATACCAGAAAACTTCAAATTAATCAAATCTAGCAGAGGAGAGAGAGAGAGAGAGAGAGAGAGAGAGAGAGAGAGAGAGATACTTGAGGAGCTAAATGACCAGTTGGCCCATATTTTATAATTCCTTCATTTACACCTCATAGAATTACCTTGTGACCACACATATAAATTTCAGTTATTCATCTTTCATACGATTACCTATGTTAGGTTAACAATAGGGAAATATAATAGCCGAAACCATGGTTATGTACCCTGCAGGAAGATGAGCTTTTGAGGTAATAACTGACTTAACCATATGTGCAATAGAGGTGATTTTAAAGATTCAAGGGATCAATATGTTATGACCAACTAGTAATCCATAATATGCCATATATTTTATTCTCGTAAGCCTCATGAATAAGGATATCTGAGATAGTGAAATTGAAATTATTATTATTATTATTATTATTATTATTATTATTATATTACTTGTTAAGCTACAACTCTAGTTGGAAAAGCAGGATGCTATAAGCCCCTGTGCCCCAAAAGGGAAAATAGCCCAGTGAGGAAAGGAAACCAGGAAAAATAAGATATCTCAAGAACATACATACATACATACATACATACATACATACATACATATACCAAGGTATTTCCTCCAGTTTTGGGGGATAGCCTACATCAAACAAAAGAAACAAAAGTGCGGGGGAGCAGTCACTCTCCCCCCAGCTCCATCTCTTTGATGATGTCTCACAGGATTGTAAATACAGGAGAGGGGGTTCCCAACCCCCTCATCCCGTCCCTTTTAGTCGCCTCTTAGGACACGCAGTGATACGTTGGCCCTATTCTATTCTTAAGAACGGTAACATTAGAATAAATATATCCTATATAGACTAAAGAAACTTTAACAAAACAAGAGGAAGATAAATTAGAAAGAATAGTATGTCTGAGTGTACCAAGCAAGAGAACACTATTCCCAAGAGACAGTGGAAGGCCATGGTACAGAGGCTACGGCACTAACCAAGACTAGAGAACAATGGTTTAAAGGTCACTCATGAATGGCAGAGACAAGGGACAGTGTCATTGCCCTAGCAATCAGGACAATGCCCTAGAGACTGACCATATATTTATATGATCAACGCCCAAGCCTCCTCTCCACCCAAGCTAGGACCAGGGAGGGCCAAGCAGTGGCTGCTGATGACTCAGCAGATAGACTTATAGGCACCCCCATATCCCCTCAACCTTAGCTCACAAGGATGGTAAGGCTGCAGACACTAATGGCACTAACGAGTCTGAGTGGGACTCGAACCCCCGACTGGCAAACAGCAGGCAGAGACGTTACCAATCAGGCCACAGCAATATCACTGTTTTTAATGGACAATATTTGCTGAATATATTGGAAATGGTAACCAACCAGAGAAGCAAGACGGTGTTAATACGTACCTTTAGCCTCGCAACGTCTTTAAAAAATCAGTGCTCGAAGGTATTTCTTTTTGTAATTCACGGTCATTTCATATATAGTAAGAAAGGACAAGAAACGAACGAGCATAGGAAACAAATATAGAAAATGATTTTTTTTAGATGGTTCTTTCAGGTTGTCCTTCGACGAGAGAAAAATTATAGAAAATAAGAGTCGGTATATCCAGTAATTGGCCTTCTGTAAAAAGAACCCTCAAAGCCTTCATATAAATCGTTATCATGAATGTGTATTTTTGTCGCTTATATTTTCCTTTCAGATATTCCGAGTAACGTTCCGAGAATAACCAGAGCTCTTTGATATACCTTGAATGACACATGACCTCTTTTATCTTTGCAACAAGGAAGGGAAGCGATTGCAACGGAAAACGCAATGAGCAATTAATACTTGGCTAATTAATTTAAAGTATAATCTTAGGAAACTATAAAGAGAATAAAAGAAATGTTACTATTTGAATATCTTCTTGCGTAGTTTCTGTTGAATTATTTTTGATAGCGACATATTTTCTTAGTTCAAATTTTAAAGGTGTTTGAAGTAATCACTAATGATAGGTCAAGGTCATATGTGAAATACGCTATAGAAAATTACTTGCGCGATTTTTTTTTCTTTTTTTTTTGCGAGTTGACAGTGACAACAGGACAATGGAGAAAAGGGTATTAGAGTTAAATGACATCATGTGAGGATTACATATGTTGATAAACATTTAAGGGATGTAATCTAAGACTAAATTATGATTCTCAAAACTAGAAAACCTTGTTAAACGAGTACGTATGTACGTGGAATTGAGGAACCCGTAAAGGCATATTGATTAATATACACCTAAAAATATATTTTTATATGTGTTATATTTGTCTTCCATGATACTCGGGGTGTAAGCACCAAGGAAAGACTTGTTTGTGTATTTTCTTTCAGTAGAAAAAGTTATAAATGTGATATTGATGTTTATTACTGCGTGAATAATTATATATGTATATATATATGCATATATATATGTATATATATATATATATATATATATATATATATATATATATATATATATATATATGCATATATATATATTCTATATATTTGCATATATATATTTATATTATATATATATATATATATATATATATATATATATATATATATATATATATATATTTAATATATATATATAATATATATATATTGTATGTATGTATGTATTTTATATGAATATATGCATATACTACAGTCTAAAGTTAACTAATACAGAAAAACGAATAAATCTAATCAAAAGTTACTTTTTATACGGTACTAACTTCGTCTGGAATGTGTGTTTGTGTTTATGTAAATTAAATAAATACAGGGTCATACTCGTATGCATACGCACATACTGTATATATATATATATATATATATATATATATATATATTTATATATATATATATATATATATATATATTGAGAGAGAGAGAGAGAGAGAGAGAGAGAGAGAGAGAGAGAGAGAGAGAGAGAGAGAGAGAGAGAAAGTCATATCTTGGAGAGAGATGATACCCAGAGAGGAACACTTTGAAACCACAATCTCATACAAATAGCCGAACCAGCAAGTTGTAGTTAGGAAAGAGGGTAGGAGATGGAAAGGGTTGAATCTGCGTGTTGCTTTCATATCTATTTAGCCGTCATTTTGACAGGTCGCGTACACTAGTGTGTTTGTGCGTATATATATATATATATATATATATATATATATATATATATATATATATACATACATACATACATGTATATGTATATATATATATATATATATATATATATATACACAATATATTACCATGCATATATTTATGGTATGTGTGTATAGCTCTCTCTCTCTCTCTCTCTCTCTCTCTCTCTCTCTCTCTCTCTCTCTCTCTCTCTCTCTCAATGTTTTTCATTCTTAACGATGCCCCTTGCCCTCTCCTTTTCATTTTTTTAATCTTTAATAATCAACCTCATTATTCCATCACTAATCCGGATCGTGGGTGCTAACGATCCTTAATACTCTTTTGATTGCTTTCATCAAAATAAACCATGAATAATTACCGTTCCCTTCCTCAATCACCAGAGATTTCACATCAATCTCATGTGCAAGTCGAAGGTGGAAATTCGTAGCAAACTGGCGGGCTTTATGAAAGAAATATGGAGCGTTCGTGCAATATGCACTAAAGTGCATATCATCATATTACTTTCTTTTGGAGGCTAACTTCTTTCTCCAGTTGAGCTTTTGAATATTTTTTGTGTTGTTGATAGCATGATCGTATTTATAGCTACCCATATACTACTGCAATTCCTTTCGGAAATTGAAATTGTTTAATATCAAATTTCCAAAATTTGAGGATGATTTTCTTAATGGGGTTCAATTGTTTAAAAGACTGCGATCTTTGACTAGTACTGTGGTAACGTGTTCGCCTACTATTCCCAAGGCAGCAAATCGATCCCAGCCCGGGAAAGTGAGTTTAAGCTGTTTACTAGGAAGGGTACTGCTGTGGTTGGGCACCGCAGTGGGGGATTGGTCTTGCCCGGCTGACGTTCTGGTGAGCATCTATTCTGATGAAACTGGAACTGAAACCAGACACCTTTACCTTTACTTAGCAGAAGGAGATGGGGGAAATTCTAAGTTGGAGATGGGGAATTCTAAGTTCTGGAAATGAATCATAATGGTATGTAATG
>NC_090754.1:79926784-79929284 GCF_036898095.1 Palaemon carinicauda
GTACGTGCATATAAATATACGCATACATACTATAAATATATATCGTGTGCATATACTGCATACAATAATATGGGATTTCAACTATCTAAGCATTAGCATATCGTCAAAACTGAGAAGTAAACTCCTCTATGAGAGAGAGAGAGAGAGAGAGAGAGAGAGAGAGAGAGAGAGAGAGAGAGAGAGAAAGAGAGAGAGAGAGAGAGAGAGAGAGAGAGAGCATTGGAGAAACTCAAAGCAAAGAGTAGTTTTAAGAAATCCATGTTTGCTTGCTTAAAATTGCTGTAGGTCGCCATCAACATCACTCAAGAGCCGTCGTAAGAAAACAAACATAATAAAGGAACTTCATAAATATCAAGGCGAACTTCGAACCACAGTATTGAAACGTGAGAAGTCACTCTGGCTGAAGCATACGTGACAACTGGTGAATATAATCCACAGATAAACACTTCTAGATTGTCATGTGTAAGCTAGGATCACAAGACGAGAGTTGAATTCCCTAACGTTATGCCAATGCAGAATTTCAAAGTTCTGGTATTGCAAAATACCTTTCTAATTTTATATGGTAAAACTAATAGTGGTTCAAGTAATTTATCTAAATATTTATTCTTAATTACCTCCGCCGATGAAGCTGGAAGGAGGTTATGTTTCACGCCGTTTGAGTGCGTGTGTGTGTGTGTGTGTGTTTATGAACAGCTTCCTGGCCACAATTTTAATCATAGTAATGAAATTTGCAGAGATTAACTGTTATATTAAAAGCTGGAAATGGTCAAATTTTGGAAAGTCAAAGGTCAAAGGTCAAGGTCACAGGCAAGCAAAATGTCCAATTCACGTAATCAGCCATAAGTTTGGACATCGTTGTCACAGAGACTTAAAATTTGGTTCATATTTAATACATGTGGCCAGGAAGCTGGACTCGCACACAAAAAACCGGGGCGAAAACATAACCTCCTAACTTCGTTGGTGGTGGTAAAAAGATTGTATAAGTTTGGGATACAAGAGGGCAATGGCAGAGTTCCGAAGTTTATCAAAATAAAGATAACGCAAACCGAAATGTAAAAATAAAAAAAAAAAAAAAAAAAAAAAAAAAAACTTTAATTTCCAGTTGAAAAGCAAACGAGTAGTTATAGCACATCTTCCTAATTTATGATCATTGATGACGGAATGTAATAGCTTCAAAACAGTGTCACTGACGTGAATATCATTTAGCCATTTTTTATCCTTTTCCTTCTTAAAACATCGCCCTTATTGAGTTTCATCATCTCGTTATAAGCTTACCTATAAGAAAAACAGTAATTTTCGCATAAATCTGTAGACATCTTATAATGTTGACTTTAGATTCATATGTTAGCTTATTGGAACCACCTCCAATATCACTGAGTGTGCCACAATGGACTGTCCTAAAAAAAGGTCTCCTACCGAACTTAATTGTTGAAGGATAACATGCAAATGTAAACAAACAAACAAACTCCCCACACACTAGTTTCAACCGCAACGGGCTAACAGCCGAAACAATTCCATGTAACAAGGGATTCCTCTCGTGCAATTTAAAGGTTTAAAGGCCGATCATGAATGGCAAAAGCAAAGGACAGTGATATTGCATTATCAAGCGGGACAATGCCCTAGACTCAGACTGACCATATATAGTGTACATATGATCAGCACCCAAGAACCCTTTCCACCCATGCTGCTGATGACTTAGCAGATAGACCTATAGGTGCCTAGAATGTGACCGTAAAGAGCCTGTTGGAGAGTTTTATGCCTTAGAAACTAACACAAAATTATAAAAATCATTCAAAGACTAAGTCAAATTCACAATACTTTCCATCCTCCAAGACACTTCATCTACCACTGATACACACAAAAATAACTGAGGAAAACAGGAAATAACTAATCAAGATTTTAGCCCAATATTTGTGTTACGTCCCAATCAAATGGAATTTTCAGTCATAATATCTCACATTTGTTTTTGTTTTGCCTTACCTCTGATCATGACGCTGCAATTTTTCCTGTTTAAGTAAACACCATTCGCAATGGGCCATAAGTGAACAACTTTCGACACCACAAGAACACACCATAAGGAAACAATTTGGTGTAAACGATTGACTGATTTGTGGAGCTCTGGCAAAGAGACATTCATAGAGGTTCTAAGTTGACAACATTCAAACCAATGCACACTAACAGAAGGACACAACAGTTTATTATTATTATTATTATTATTATTATTACTAACGGAACTACAACCCTAGCTGGAAAAACAGAATGCTAAAAAAGAAAGATCAAATACTTTAAACACCTCCAAACATATGGAAACTGCATTGATGAGACACCACAAATTAAGTCCTATTTGACTACGCATAAATACACATTAGTAAACTGCATTCGACTTCCAGAAAACACATCATTTAGAAACAAAATTCGTGCACCATTAGTGAACATTAATGACTCCGTAAAGTACGACACAAGAATATCAACAACACCATACAAGTACGGCAAACATAAA
>NC_090754.1:79934284-79939284 GCF_036898095.1 Palaemon carinicauda
CTGACAGGAGAACAATACTCAAAACAAGGTAAAATGAAAGAATTAAAACACTTCTTCATAATAGATTGATCACCGAAAATCTTGTAAGACTTTCTCAATAAGCCAATTTTTTGTACAATTGAAGAAGACACAGACCTAATGTGTTTCTCAAAACTAAATTTGCTGTCGAGAATCACACCTAAAATTTTAAAGGTCATGAATTGGACATTTTGATTGACCGTGACCTTGAATTTTGACCTAGACCTTCCAAAATTCGAGTATTTCCAGCTTTTCCCATAACAGTTAATCCCTACAAGTTTTATTATGATTTAAATTGTGGCCAGGAAGCTGTTCACAAAAACACACACACACGCAATCAGGAGATAAAACATAACCTCCTTCCAACTATGTTGGCGGAGGTAGTAATAATAATAATAATAATAATAATAATAATAATAATAACAAAAACAACAACAACAACAATAATAATAATAATAATAATAATAATACAGTTACGCAACAGAAATGATAACTCTTGAAGATAAAAAGATTATCTAATCTCATGTTTAGTCATCCGATAGGGTGTAAAAGTAAACAGTGGAACTCTACATACAAGCAACTGCTTGAGAAAAAAAAAATATACCGAGACACATAAAGCTACAAAGTGAGTGACCTATATCCTAAGGCTATAGCAAACAATAAAGTACTGCAGAGCAACCATCGAAGCCAGTTATTTTAGAGAGAGAGAGAGAGAGAGAGAGAGAGAGAGAGAGAGAGAGAGAGAGAGAGAGAGAGAGACCTTTCTTATATTATTATATAAAACTGATTTATTACGTGACAATCAAAGCTCACTTTAACCTAGATATGTATAAGCAATCGTGGTGTGACGGGCCGAGAGAAGGTTGTGACTCAAAGACAGGATGAAAGTAACTGAGTGAGTTTATTATAGAACACTCTCCTTTATATGCAAACGCTCAAGGCAACAAGAAATTTCATGTTAAAAAACAGACACCGTTACCGATGAGAAAAACAGACATGTTTGTTCAGGCTCTTTTTAGTGCGAGGGAAGAGCGAAGATACAAGCATAATACTTTATATACACAAAATGAACTATGTACGATCGTGTGACGCATGGTTGGTACAGTGGGTAGAATTGGGCTAATAATCACTCAAAAGAATTCATGAAGAGATGATACGTTTTTGTGGTAGCTAAGATTAGAACATGAGTTTTACGATGTGTATTATGAGTACATGGTAATTAACACTTTTAATGGTGGGAAATTAAAGATGTCTCTTCAACACTGATTGATGAAAATGCTGTATATGATGTAAGGAATATCTGATGTTTGGAGCCTATACGCTATTATTGTGTAATAGAAAAGAGAGTAAATCGGTTAGTAAGAAGAGAATAAGTGGAACCTAAAACGATTTCTATAGGTTCTTTTATAACTGACCCATCTGTAGGAACAACTTGAAGAATCTTAAGTAGATATTGTTGGTCCTATTGTAAATACATCTCTTTAGTAATTACAATCGAATAAATGGAAGACTAAAGAAAAAAAAAACCTGAAACATCAAGATAATAGGGATAAAAGGTACGGGAATAATGAGAGTTGAATTACAAAATAGGTTAAGGTTAAGAATGAAAGGGAGTACAATCTTTGCAAAAGATTTACATAAAAATAGATTTAAAAAATGAGACGTATGAAGGAATTGTTACGAATTTAAAATAAAAATGTCTTCTATGTGAATGGACGGGAAAAGTGAAAAAATCAAATTTCCCTGAACACTGTATACACTGTGGTGTGAAAAGGTGAGAAAATTTTATGCATAGATACAGATATATGTTAAAAATGTTGTCATGATTGAAAAGAAGGATGAAAATTTTGCTGTGGTCAGTTCATGAAGATAGAATATGATGCATATAATTTATAGCTTTTCAAAAGAGGGGGAGGAGGAGGAGGAGGAGGAGGAGGAGGAAGAAGAAGAAGAAATTATGAGTAAACTCCAGATCGATGTAGACTTGAAGTTATTAGACCGGGTGGACCTTGGTAACGAGGATGTTTAGCTGTGTGCAATATGAGTGTACGTATACTGTAGATGTAGATGTATATGTAAATATATATTTCTATATATATCTATAAATATATATATATATATATATATATATATATATATATATATATATATATATATATATATATATATATATATGTCGTAAAACACACACACCCATATATTTATATACATATATGTATATATATATATATATATATATATATATATATATATATATATATATATATATATATATACTGTATATGAGGCATCACATCTAAGTCAGTTGTCACGAAAATATATAGCATGCGTATTCTAGAGAGAATAGAGAGAAAGATTGATGAAAAGCTATGAGATGAATAGGCAGGATTTAGAAAAGGTAGAAGTTGCACTGAACAAATTTTCATTTCAAGACATGTTGTACAGCAATGTTTAGTATATAGAGATCCACTTTTGATGGCATTTGTGGACTATGAAAAAGCCTTTGATTGTGTTTACTAGCTGGAGAGTCCTGCGTTATTATGGAGTTCCTCTTAAATATGTAAATTTGATTGTGTTCATGAAGATAGCAAGTGCGAAGTTTATGTTAGTGGAGCCCTATCAAATGAATTTCCATTGAAGAGTGGAGTACTCCAAGGGAATGTGTTATCTCCTATGTAGCTAATCCTCCTCGTGGATTTTGTAATCCATAGAACAGTTGGGGATGGTGGAGGAGGATTGGACTGGATTGATAACAGGAAATTAGCTGGCCTAGAGTATGCTGATGACGTTGTTCTTATTGGCAGAACACTAAAGGATTTACAATGCTTGCTTACCAGAATGCATGAAATATCACATGACGTTGAATTCAAGATAAATAGAAGAAAAACAGAGATGATGAGAACGGAATATGCAATGGAAGATGAAATATCATTTGAATACTTAGGAACTATGATCTCTAATACAGGATCTTTAGAATTTGAATTTGATGAAAGATTGAAAAAAGGCATATCAGATAATGGTTAGGTTAAGTAAAATTTGGAAATCAAACCACATGAAATTACATATAAAAATCAAGCTATATATCAGTTTAGTAAGATCGGGGTTACTATATGGAAATGAGTCGCGGTATGCCAGTGAAACAATATCCAACAGATTTTGTAGATTTGAGAACAAAGCCCTCAGACGAATATTGTGAATTAGATGGCAGGAAAGGATTAGAAATTAAACAATAAGAGAGATTACTCGAGTGCCATGTGTGGATAAGATCAGGGCGAGGGGTAGATGGAGATGGTTTGGGCATGCTTTTCGCACTCCACAAGGAAAATTAGTTCACCAAATTTTCAACTAGGTTCCACAAGGCACTAGAAGAGTTAGAAGACCCAGGCCTACATGGCTGAGGAGTATGAAGCGTGAAGTAGCAGATTATGAATGGAGAAATATTGATTTAAAAGCTCAAGATACAGACGACAGGCGAAATCTAACCGACGCCCTTTGCGTCAGTAGGCGTAGGAGGAGATGATGATGATGATGATTATGTCTGTGTGTATGTATGTGTGTATTTGAATGTATATGCTTGTGTGTTTATGTATGTATGCGCATGTAATGTGTGGTAGATAGGCAATACATCAGGTCAAGTACCACATATTGAGCAAATCGAGATGGTGAGCAGGCATGATGAGGCACCCCTGAATAATGATTAATTTCTTGCTACGTGACTGGGACCAAGTTAGCGACATTAAAAAAAAAAAAAAGCCCATTTGTAGCTCAGACATTCACCAATACACTCGCCAGCTACACCGGAACTTTAACACGAAATTGTCAGAGTATTCCAGAGTTATTGGATTATGATACGATAACTGCTACAACTGGTAATAATAATAATAATAATAATAATAATAATAATAATAATAATAATAATAATAATCATCATCATTACCATAATATCAGTAATAATAATAACAGTAATAATATCATTATTATTATTATTATTATTATTATTATTATTACTATCATTAATAGCTAAGCTACACCCCTAGTTGGAAAAGCGGGGTGCCATAAACCAACAGGGAAAACAGCCCACCAAGGAAAGGATATTAAGAACTAAATAATCTATAAGAGAAGTAATGAACTATATAAAATATTTCAAGAACAGTAAAATCATAAAAATAGATCTTTCAAATATAAACTATAGAGACTTAGTTCAGCCTATTAAACCAAAACATTCGCTGCAAGTTTGAACTTATGAATTTCCACAGATTCAACTGCCCGATTAGGAAGATTATTCCACAACTTGGTCATAGATGGAATAAAACTTCTAGAATACTGTGTAGTATTGACCCCCATGATAGATTAGGCATATCTGTTTTGACGTTGTTACTGTTTTTAGAATGATATATTGTTAATTTATTCTCATCATTTATTTATTTCCTTATTTCCTTTCCTCACTGGGCTATTTTTCAATGTTGAAGCCCTTGGGCTTATAGCATCTTGCTTTTCCAACTAGGGTTGTAGCTTGGCTAATAATAATAATAATAATAATAATATTCTAGTATTACGAACAACAGGATGGTACTGTCTGGGAAGATCTGTGCTAAACCGGACGATGATAATAATGATGTAAACACTACTTTCACAAGCAATAACAACTACAGTGATAAGGATGCTGTTGACGGGTGAAATCATTAGGTTTGTGATACGCATACCCGATATTTACGTATAAAGAGATGGTCGATTATCATGCAAGGATCAGGAAGGTTCACTTCATGGATGCTAAACAACACAACACAGATGAAAGACTACTATGTACAGATATGTATCTATGCATTTGACTCTGTCTGTCTAGCGGTTTGTGTGTATATATATGGGTGTGTATGTGAGTGTGGGTGTGGGTGCGTATCATCATCATCATCATCTCTGCCTATGCCTATTGACGCAAAGGGCCTCGGTTAGATTCCGCCAGTCGTCTCTATCTTGAGCTTTTA
>NC_090754.1:79941784-79954284 GCF_036898095.1 Palaemon carinicauda
CATATCTCGTTTATATATATATATATATATATATATATATATATATATATATATATATATATATATATATATATATATACACAATATATACAATATATACAATATATATAATATATAAACAATATATAAATAGACATCGTAGAAAATAAAATAGAAAACTGTACGATGAAACCCGTTATTGGATTTTTTCTACTGATTACAGTATGTTGATCCTCCAGTGGACAAAAATTAATGGTTGGTATTTTCCTTGTAAACAGTGAGGTATCTGAGAATGCTTTCTTGCCCCTCCCCCTCCCTCCTCTCTTCGCCCTCCCTCACATTCACTCCCAACCTCCTCCAGATCTTTTTTCATCAAAGTGTGTTATTGAATTATTCTTGAACCTTTATGGGTTTAAAGGTTTAGCCACTAATGAATGGCAGAGGCAAGGGGCAGTGACACTGCCCTATCGAGCAGGACAATGCCCTTGCAGACTGATCCTATATACATATGATCGGCGCCCAAGCACCCTCTCCACCCAAGCTAGAACCAAGAAGGGCCTGGCAATAGCTGCTGATGACTCAGCAGGTAGACCTATAGGCTCTCCCAAAACTTTAGCTCACAATGATGGTGAGGTTGCAGGGACCAAAGGAACTAACGAGTTTGAGCAGGACTCTAACCCCAGTCTGGAGCTCACCACTTAGGGGACGTTACCACATCAGCCACCACAACACTTTAGTGGGTTTTATCCTAGTTCACGTATTACTTTGTTCATATTTTTTTGTTTATGAAATAGAGGTTAAATTTTCTAGTAGCCCATTCTATTTTCTGTGCATTTGCGTGCAATGTGGATTATACGGTAACTATTATGCAAAATGTGTCCTTTCATTTTTAGGTTGGACTCTTTACTTGCAAGTATGATCCATATTAAATAATTTGCACTTGTACTAAGATTTGTAATTCCTGTTTTTCAATGGACTTTGTTGAATTTAATACACCCATGTTTAACTGGGGTAATACAAAATCAATGGACTTTGTTGATCTTGGTCAAACCACGTTTCAATGAGGTAATAAGAAGTAGCCTACTCATATATAAATAAAAAATAAATATATACACACACACACACACACACACATATATATATATATATATATATATATATATATATATATATATATAACTATAAGCATATGTAAATCTAATTTGCATCCGGAATTTTCTATCAAACTTAATTTGAGCTGAAGTCTCTATCAAATCATATAGTACCCCAATATTTAAGTTATTTAAGCCTTGAAATTTCCTTCCTGAAATGAAGCTTCGAGACAATATATATTGTGTTAATAACTAAGGTTATAAACTTCTATGTTATAGGTTCAGAGAGAGAGAGAGGAGAGAGAGAGAGAGAGAGAGAGAGAGAGGGAGAGAGAGAGAGAGAGAGAGAGAGATTCTTGAAAGTCGTGTAACTCCATTTGTGAAGGAAAATTACTACAAGGGAGACTCTTTTGATGGTACACATTTTGATCGAGTACTGATTACTCTCTCTCTCTCTCTCTCTCTTCTCTCTCTCTCTCTCTCTCTCTCTCTTTTATATATATATATATATATATATATATATATATATATATATATATATATATATATATATATAACATATATAATATATATATGTGTGTGTAACTGTGTTATGATCCAAAAATGCTATTAAATGCACCAGAAATACAAGACGAAAAGACATACAGTGATAAAAAACAACTTCCTACTAGCGTTTCAACTATGAACTAGAAAGAAGAAACTGGTCTGAGTAAACCAGCTATCAATCACGTAACCATCTTTTACGTCATAAGCACCTTGAAGTACACTGCTTGAGCGCATTACCAAACGTCAACGGACATTGATATTCTAGTTGCGGTATTCCCACCACACAGTAGAATAAACACAATACTAGAAGTGCAGATCGCCTCATTACATAAGTGCTTAAGCCACTCAGTTATGTATATAACTTAAGAGTCCCCTTCATTTCGTAAAATGACACGTACCAATGCTGGAGTCCAGATCCTTCCCTCGGTAAGACCTTGTACACAAGCCAATAAAGTCAGCTTTTCCAAAAAAACACACACCCCAAATGCTGGAGCCTCAAATCATCCACTCCTGGAGGACATTGTATTAAGTATTAGCATCATTTCAAAATGTGTACAAGGGGTTTACATGAAACGTTTGAGAGATCAGAATGAACTAGATAGAAACTAAGCACAACTCGTAACAGATGACGACATTCAATGTTCCTCACGAAGTAAATAATGTCCCTTCCATCTACCAAGGCACTTCCCCCAATTTTGGGGGTTAGGCGACATCAAATTAAAAAAAAAAAAACATAAGGGGACTTTTCTTATCTTACCTCCTCCCAGCCTGACGAAGGATTCAGACGAGTTTGGTTGGTACTACTAGAGGGCCACAGCCCACCCTCCCCAGTTTTTAAAATATTTTATTTTAATTTTCATTACTTCATATACTGTTTACTTATTTCCTTGTTTCCTTTCCTCACTGGGCTATTTTTCCCTGTTGGAGCCCTTGGCCTTATAGCATCTAGCTTTTCCAACTAGGGTTGTAGCTTGGCTAATAATAACAATAATAATAATATCCACCACCATAAATGAAGCGTTATATGCCAAATCCGCTCCTGCTGCTACCTCAGCGGTCACCAAGGCGACCGGAGGAAGCAACAGAATTATCAGAGGTAGCATCATTGCTCACGCCATCTGTGTGCATTGTTATGACTCGCCAGACCGATACCTTTCCACATAACCGTCACCTGAGGATTTGGGACCGCGGAGAAATCTTGTATTATCTGTCGCCACTCCCTTTTTTTAGGCAAGATATGCCATTGATCCTGTTGCAGGTCTCAGTAGCATAGAGGAGTGTTAAGATACATACATACTAATTTATGTACTTAGATATTAGTGGTCAGTCTCTGGTATTTGTTCTCAAAATTCAAAGTCCTCAGCTAGACAAAAGCACGAGAGGCCCTCTTATTTTCTCTAGCATATCAGTGTACCAACCGTGTGTCACACGATCGTACATAGTTCATTTTGTGCTTGTATCTTCGCTCTCCCCTCCCACTAAAAAGAACCTGAAAAAACATGTCTGTTTTTCTCAATGGTAACGATGTTGATTTTGAACATGAAATTTCCTGTTGCCTTGAGCTTTTGCATATAAAGGAGTGTTCTATAATAAACTCACTCAGTTGCTTTCATCCTGTCTTTGAGTCACAACCTTCTTTCGGTCCGTCATATCAGCGTCGATTTCAGTGGTTGAGGAAACCATGATACCAGTGTTTGAAAAATGATTGGCACTACCGTCACTTGTGTATCATTGATGGTGAAGACAGGTACAATCCAATTTAGTTTAGTTTATTGTACTCTGACTTTAAGTTTTCTTTTGTTTATCTGTAAACCAAGGGCCTGGTTTACTGAAGATAAGGTGTCCAAGAAGTGTTAAACTGACTTCGGGTCAAAAAAAATAAAAATCGTCCTTTTTCATACTCAAAGAGAGAGACGAAACAAAGACAAAAAACGAATCTTAATTATCACCTCCGTGGTGGATGTAATAAGAAAAAATTATTCCTCGGCAACACACTAGTTATATTCAGATGTTACCAAGCAAGGAGATGAACTTAACAACTTCATAAACGAATCTATCATATGCATCTCCACTAAATAATAAAGAGAAAAGTGTCGGGCTATATACATATATATATATATATATATATATATATATATATATATATATATATATATATATATATACATATATACAAATATATATATAAATATATATATATATAAATACGGCATATATATATAAATATATATACATATATATATATATATATATATATATATATATATATATATATATATATATATATATACATATATAAATATATATATATATAAATATACATATATATATATGTATATATATGTATATATATAAATATATATATATATATATATATATATATATATATATATATATATATATATATATATATATATATATATACATATATATATACACACACCTTTCCGGTCACGCTCAGCAGCATTACCAGAAGTATAACTACTCGCAATCGCCCAGCCCCTCGGGTAGGGGGAGTAGAAGTAGTCATACACTGGTGAGAGGGGGTTACCCCGAGAGGTACACTGCGTGTGTGTACATGTTTATCTAAATATTCACCCGTCATAATCTACGGGTCGCGTACACTAGTATACACGAGGAGTGGTTCACAGCAATAAGCAATAATTTCAGGAACGGCTTCAACCAAACTAGAAATTACTGGTAAATAAAAAGCAATGCAGAAATAACCATGAAATCACGTTTAATGATGATAGTGCAACGAAGGTAGAATATTCATACTGATAACTCAGAAGATAAGAATGTAAATGAAAGTGTATCGATTTCTAAATATTCTTTGAATAATGATGTGCGAATGTGCAAGAGTGTTCTTGCATAATAATCCCTGTATCCCTAATCGGGTTCAATAGAAGTTCAAAAGTTCAAACTTGCAGAAAATGTTTTTATGTTGGATAGGCTGACATAAGTCTTTTTATAGTTTATATATGAAAAATCTGTTTTAATGTTTTTAAAATATTTTATCTTAATTATTTATTGCTTCTTATATCGTTTATTTACTTCCTTATTCCCTTTCCTCACTGGGCTATTTTCCCTGTTGGAGCCCTTGGGCATACAGCACCTTGCTTTTCTAACTAGGGTTGTAGTTTAGCTAATAATAATAATAATAATAATAATAATAATAATAATAATAATAATAATAATAATGAAGAAGCTAAGTTTACGGAATCAACCAGCATAACCTGTTTATTTTATTTATTTATTTTTTTGTTTTGACATTTTAACGATTGCAAGTTTTATCTCTTCTTTTCAACAACAGTTTTGAATACTACATGTAATGTCCAAAAGGTATGGCAGGATTTAAGATTACGAATAAAGTAAAAGATATTCGATGCCCAAAATAAAAGAAAGGATAATAAAAAGAGAGACAGGTGTAGCAGCATTTGGTTGGTGGAAAGACATGTCTGAAGATATGGTGCAAAAATAAAATGAAACATGATGCTGAGTTATAAGACTAATCATGCTCTATTTTTCCCTGTTGAAGCCCTTGGGCTTATAGCATTTTGTTTTTCTATCTAGAGTTGTAGTTTAGCAAGTAATAATAATAATAATAATAATAATCATAATAATAATAATAATAATCACAATAATTGCAATAATAATAATAATAATAATAATAATAATAATAATAATAATAATAATAATTACAATAATTACAATAATAATAATAATAATAATAATAATAATAATTATCATTATAATAATAATAATAATAATAATAATAATAATAATAATAATAATAATAATAATAATAATAATAATAATAATTTTAGAAGTATTGCCTACAGATTGAAAGAGAGATGTAGAAAAATAGCAGGAAATGTGCTAGGATTTCCAAGTATATGAAATTTTGATATACGTTAATTACCGTTTTTTAAGGTATCGTTTAGAAAATGGGGACTGGCCAAGAAAGGGCCGTTATAAAGGCGTATCCCTATTCTTCATACGATATATGAATAACTTCGCTATAATGATAAGGGTAGAATAAGGTACTTGTATCAGATAATCAATTCTTAACTTTTTACCCTCGACCTTTTACCCATAACCGTTATCTCCATTGGACCTCTTGAAATGTGAAAGATGTTCATATATTACAGGAAAAGTCACACGAATACGAGATACAGCTATCAGAAGGTATTCGCGCTAGATTAAGAGATAAAAAAGGAGACATTAAAAACGTGAAAAAAAGTTATCGGAAGATGCCACCACCTGCAGCGAGAAGTTTCTCGAGGTATACCACGTGAGAGGATGAACTTCAGCGTAATCAGTTTTTTTATAGTTTTTTTTTTCCTTCATTATTAAGCTGATCACGTCTATGGTTCAAAGGTTTAAAGGTCGCTCATGAATGGCAGACGCAAGGGACAGTGACATTGCCATAGCAAGCAGGACAATGCCCTAGAGACTGACCATATATTATATGATCAGTGCCCAAGCCTCCTCTCCACCCAAGCTAGGACCTGGGAGGGCCAGGCAGTGGCTGCTGATGACTCAGCTGATAGACCTATAGGCTCCCCCAAACCCCCAACCTTAGCTCAGAAGGATGGTAAGGTTGCAGACACTAATGGAACTAGCGAGTCTGAGCGGGACTCGAACCCCCGACTGGCAAACACCAGGCAGAGACGTTACACAGTTTTAGTGTGTAAATCAATACACCCCGCCATACCTATGATGATTATTTACGATTTGATTAGCATTTTTATTACTAAAGTTTAACGTTTTTATGGTAATGTTTATTTTCAACTCCCATAATTGGAGTATTTTTTAGCTTGTTTTGGTGAAATTTCTCGTATTTACCATTATTCAAGTTATTGATAATTATGTGCCTCCATTTTATCCAACGTCCATGTTACTTGACCGAATGGTTTCCTGTTACAGCAAAATAACTAAAGGCATTTCTAAGTAAATAATTCAGTGGCAAACTTTATAACTAGGAGGGAACATTGTTGACACTCTTAACAGCGGGGAAAATAGCCCAGTATGGAAAGGAAACAAGGTATATAAACTACGAGAAGTAATGAATAATTCAAATAAAATATTTTAAGAACAGTAACATTAAAATACATCTTTCATATATAAAAAAATAAAACTTCAAAAAAGAGGTAGATAAATAAAATAGATTTGTGTGCCTGAGTGTACCCTCAAGCAAGAGAACTCTGCTCTACGACAGTGGAACACTATATATTACAGAGGCTATACTTGAGAACAATGGTTTGATATTGGAGTGTCCTTCTCCTAGAAGAGCTGCTTACCATAACTAAAGTGTTTCTTCTACCCTTATCAAGACTGAACAATTACAGTACATAGTTAACCCCTTGGGAGAAGAAGAATTGTTGGTAATCTCAGTATTGTCACGTGTACGAGGACAGAAGAGGATATGTAAAAAAAAAAAAAAAAATAGGCCAGACTATTCGGTGTATGTGTAGGCAAAAGAAAAATGAGCCGTAACCAAAAAGGAGGATCCAATGGTGCCCTGGCCAATATATTACTTTATATATATATATATATATATATATATATATATATATATATATATATATATATATATATATATATATATATATATATATATACAGTATATATATATTCATATATATATATACATATATATATATATATATATATATATATATATATATATATATATATATATATATGTACAGTATATATATATATATATATATATATATATATATATATATATATATATATATATATATATATATATATATATAAATACGGAAATATAAAATTAGGAAATAAATATGCATATGTACATCGGTGTGACTGTCTGTGAGTTAATATACAGCACACATTCATGTTCCAGTGGAAATATAAATAAGCTTGTTGTATTTATGCGTGAAAATATGTAAATGTAGGTAGTAGGTTGGCCACGGCACTAGCCACCAGCTGCGATACTACCGCTATGAGTTATTGGGTCCTTTGTCTGGATACCTCTCCTTGGTTACTGTTCATTTCATCTTTGCCGACACATACATAGAGTAGTCTGGCCTATTCTTTACACATTCTGCTCTTTCCTCTTACACTTGACAACCCTGAAATTACCAAACGATTATTCTTCTCTCTGGAAGTCAACTACCTGCAATGTAATTGTTCAGTGGCCACTTTCCTCTCGGCAAGGGTAGAAGAGACTCTTTAGCTGTGGTAAGCATCTCTCCTAGGAGGACACTCCAAAATCAAACCATTGTTCTCTAGTCTTGGGTAGGGGCATAGTCTCTGTACCATGGTCTTTCACTGTCTTGGGTTATAGTTCTCTTGCTTGAGGGTACACTCCGGTACTTTGTTCTACCCTATTTTTCTTCCTCTTGTTATTTTGAAGTTTTTATAGTTATATATAAAAGATTTATTTTAATATTGTTCTTGTTCTTAAACTTTTCCTTTTGTTTATTTCCTTATTCCCTATCCTCACCGGGCTATTTTCCCTGTTAGAACCCATGGGCTTATAGCATCCTGCTTTTCCAGCTAGGGTTGTAGCTTAACAAATAACAATAATAATAATAATAATAATAATAATAACATGCAAATTTAGCACATATAAATATGTACCCTGCAGCCTTTAGACTCATATAATACGAATTGAACCCGTAATCACCACCTCATACTCAGCAACTATCTGCCAGGACCGATACGACGACTACACCGAGACAGAGACAAGAGGCAGGAATAAATCGGGTTATCTCGAGGCAGAAACGGGGCTTCCCCTTCAGGACTGGCCCTTGGCCAAATTCCACCCCCGTTAACACCCCCCAAAGAGTCTTCCACAAGTCCCCAACACCCACGACTCGTTTAGTATACTTTTCATAATGCATTGAATGAACTTTCCTTTTTACTTTTCTATTTACCTTCAAGGATGAAGTTGGGTTGGGGTTGCGTGTATTCCTCCCTACGTTTTGTGTTTTAGCTGGATTTCTTGCAAATAGGTGAATAATTGCAAGCAGATAAAAACATCTTCCTTTCCCAACCAACCAATTTTTCTGGATTGATTGATTGATTGATTTGGAGTTTTCTGGCATCCTGACATCTAAGGCCATTGACGCTGGTATCATTTGTTATAAAGGAAAAAAAAAAGGATATTCAATTTTAAACAATAAAAACAATGTTGTCTTTATTAAAGTTAAATAGCTTTCAGAAGACCTGCTTCTGAAATAAATCTCAAAATACCGCTATCATATTAAGGCACACCATGCCCAAGAATCTGGGCAAAATTGAACCTGCCACCCTTACCTAGAGCGTCAAACAGATATCTGTTGAAGGACGCTATGAACATTGAAGACCATTTCCTTATTAGAAGTCATAAGATCCCGAAAACTAAACCAGGTGAGTGAATGCCGTAGAATTATTTTACCTAAAATCTAATAACGATGGTAATTAACCTCGCAAACCAGTAACATTCATCCCAAGTCCCAACAAACAACTGTCTCATTGAAGTCGCTAGTGGCGTAAGCATGCTCCCTGCATGTTAGTTACTCTCCCTGTGAAACTTTGACCTTCTCTTAAAGTTTCAGTTTCCCTAATCCTCAAAACAGTCCCCTCTTTAAAGTTTCATCTTCTCTAATCCTCAAAAACAGTCCTCTCTCAAAATTTCAGTTTCCCTAATCCTCGAAAGTCCTCTCAAAGTTTCAGTTTCCCTAAACCTCAAAACCATCTCTCAAAGTTTGTTTCCCTAATCCTCAAAACAGTCCTCTCCTAAAGTTTCAGTTTCCCCAATACTCAAAACAGTCCTCTCGAAGTTTCATCTTCACTAATCCTCAATACAGTACTTTCTTAAAGTTTGTTTCCCTAATCACCAAAACCGTCTTTTCTTAAAGTTTCAGTTTCCCTAATCCTCAAAACAGTCCTCTCTTGAAGTTTGTTTCCCTAATCACCAAAACAGTCTTTTCTTAAAGTTTCAGTTTCCCTAATCCTCAAAACAGTCCTCTCTTGAAGTTTGTTTCCCTAATCCTCAAAACAGCCCATTCATAAAGTTATAGTTTCCAATCCTCAAAACAGTCCTCTCTTGATGTTTCAGTTTCCCTAATCCTCATTCCTCTCCCAAAGTTTCAGTTTCCCTAATCCTGAAAAAAGTCCTCTCTTGGAGTTTCAGTTTCCCTAATCCTCAAAAACAGTCCTCTCTTAAAGTTTCAGTTTCCCTAATCCTCAAAACACTCCACTCTTAAAGTTTGTTTCCCTAATTCTCAAAAACAGTCCTCTCTTCAAGTTTCAGTTTCCCTAATCCTCAAAACAGGCCTCTCTTAGAGTTTCAGTTTTCCCAATCCTCAAAACAGTCCTCTCTTAAAGTTTCAGTTTCCCTAATCCTCAAAACAGTCCTCTCTGAAAGTTTGTTTCCCTAATTCTCAAAAACAGTCCTCTCTTCAAGTTTCAGTTTCCCTAATCCTCAAAAGAGGACGCTCAAAGAGTTTCAGTTTTCCCAATTCTCAAAACAGTCCTCTCTTAAAGTTTGTTTCCCGAATTCTCAAAAGCAGTCCACTCTTCAAGTTTGACTAATCCTCAAAACAGGCCGCTCTTAGAGTTTCAGTTTTCCCAATCCTCAAAACAGTCCTCTCTTAAAGTTTCAGTTTCCCTAATGCTCAAAAACAGTCCTCTCTAAAAATTTCCGTTTCCCTAATCGTCAAAAGTCCTCTCTTAATGTTTCCGTTTCCCTAATCCTCAAAACAGTCCTCTCTTAAAGTTTCAGTTTCCCTAATTCTCAAAACAGTCCCCTCTTAAAGTTTGTTTCCCTAATTCTCAAAACAGTTCTCCAAGTTTCATTTTCCCTAAACCTCAAAATAGTCCTCTTTTAAAGTTTGTTTCCCTAATCCTTATTCCTCTCTTAAAGTTTCAGTTTCCCTAATCCTGAAAAACAGTCCTACCTTATAGTTTCAGTTTCCCTAATCCTCAAAAACAGTCCTCTCCTAAAGTTTCAGTTTCCCTAATCCTCAAAACAGTCCCCTCTTAAGGTTTCAGTTTCCCTGATTCTCAAAACAGTTCTCCAAGTTTCAGTTTCCCTAAACCTCAAAACAGACCTCTTTTAAAGTTCGTTTCCCTAATCTCATTCCACTCTTAAAGTTTTAGTTTCCCTAATCCTGAAAACAGTCCTCTCTTGGAGTTTCAGTTTCCCTAATCCTCAAAAACAGTCCTCTCTTAAAGTTTGTTTCCCTAATCCCCAAAACAGTTCTCTGTACCAACCGTGTGTCACACGATCGTACATAAATTATTTTGTATATATTATGCTTGTATCTGCGCTCTTCCCTCGCCCTAAAAAGAACCAGAATGAACATGTCTGCGTGTTCCTCTCTAACATTGTCCTTTTCTCGAACATGTAATTTCCTGTTCCCTTGAGGTTTTGTATATAAAGGAGTGCTCGACCGCCTGCAACAAAACGGCCTTGTAGTCCGGTACGACGAGTGTACCTTTGGCGCCAACGAAGTGTCGTTCTTAGGGCACCGCATCACTCCTGAAGGAGTCCATCCCCTCCCTGAGAAAGTAGCAGCCGTTCAGAACTTCCCCACGCCCTCGACCGCCAAAGCTCTGCATGAGTTCTTGGGCATGATCAACTATTATCACCGTTTTCTGCCAGCCATTGCCGCCACTCTTGCTCCCCTCTACGCCTCTCTCAAGGGCAAGCCAAAGGACCTGAAGTGGGGTCCCCTTCAAGAAGCAGCCTTCTGCAATGCAAAGAAGGCCCTATCAACTGCTGCGGCTCTCACTTTTCCTATCCCACATGCCCCTCTCCTTCTCTCCACCGATGCCAGCGACGTCGCTATTGGTGCAGTACTCGAGCAGGTGGTCAACGGCTTGCCCCACCCATTGGCCTTCTTCAGCAAAAAACTGTCCAAGGCAGAATCGGGCTATTCTACCTTCGATCGAGAATTGCTGGTGGTGCACTTGGCTGTCCGTCACTTTCGTCATTTCTTAGAAAGTACGCCCTTCGTCATTCGCACAGACCACATGCCTCTGGTTCACGCCTTTACTCGACAGTCTGATGCCTGGTCCGCCCGGCAACACCGACATCTCTCCGCCGTGGCTGAATACAATTGCACCCTTCAATACGTCCCTGGGAAAATGAATCCCGTTGCCGATGCCCTGTCAAGAAACACGTTGGCTGCTGTTCAACTGGGATTGGATTACAACGCCCTGGCTGAAGCCCAACGACAGGATACAGAATATCAAGCATGTAGGACATCCTGTACGTCCCTCCGTTGGGAAGACTTCCCCCTCGCCGACTCCAACACCACCCTCCTCTGTGACGTCAGTACTGGCAGACCACGACCTTGGATTCCTGCTCCCATGCGCCGACAGGTGTTTGATTTCATTCACGGCCTTTCACATCCCTCGTGCCGTTATACTGCACAGCTGCTGAAGAAGAAGTTCATTTAGCACGGCATTTCTAAGGATGCCAAGGATTGGGTCCGCGCCTGTACTTCTTGCCAAACTTCCAAAGTACATCGACACAGATTCAGGAGTGGGCACCTTTCCTCAACCTCAGCATCGTTTCGCACACATTCACGTCGACGTTGTAGACCCCCTACCCACATCACAAGGACATCATTACCTGTTTACCGTCATCGACCGCTCCACCCGTTGGCCTGAAACCATTCCCATGGAAACTGCAACGTCCGCCTCATGTACATCTGCCTTACTCTCTGGATGGATTGCAAGATTTGGTATCCCTGAGCATATTACTTCTGACAGGGGAACCACTTTCACCTCTCAACTGTGGACATCATTAGCGAATCTCCTGGGCATCACTCTACATCAGACAACGGCCTACAATCCCGCTGCCAATGGAATGGTTGAACGTTTTCATCTCACCCTCAAAGCAGCTTTGATGTC